>NW_027168020.1:660951-991427 GCF_040954835.1 Lepisosteus oculatus | reverse complement strand
TTTTACCATATTAAACATTGGAAATCCTCCCACTTGCATTTGTGACACTTGATTTTGACTCCACCTAAGACACTCTTAAATCTTCAAACACTTTTCTCTTCTCCCGCAACACTCTTGTCTGTCGGCACTATGTGGCAGCATTGCATGACAACCCATCTCACCACAGAAAGGAACCTAACAGCTTTGGTAAGAGAGGAGAAAAGAACATAGCCCGTACGGGGATTGAACCCATGACCTTGGCGTTATTAGCACCCCGCTCTAACCAACTGAACTAACCGGCCTCACGACGGTGGTCCTCTCTGTGCTGCAAAAAATCGAACTCAGGGAATTTCTTTTGCCCTCCTTTGAATAGAAAGCCGTGTAATTCAGTGTACGGGCTTTCTCGTGCAGTTTCATGGTTCTTGTAACCCAAATCCTACACTGGCCTGAAGTGTCCCCCCATTTCACAGCATTTTTCAGCTGATTTAAAATGTACCTAAAGGAGAAGCATTATTGAAGACCATCAATTACCAAGAGCTTTTGTCAAAGGTTTTGGTGGTCATTTTTAATGACCACAGAGCACTATGACCTCGGTTTTACATCTCATCCGAAAGACAGCGCCCTTTTACAACACAGCGTCTCCGTCACTATGCTGGGACATTGGGACCCGCACAGACCTCAGGGTGAGCGCCCCCCCGCCGGCACCATTAACACCGCTTCCAGCTGGAAGCTTTGTTTTTCCCTGTAGCTTACCCTCATCCGGGTACTGACCTGGCTCACACCTGCTTAGCTTCAGTGGGTTTTCAGTTGCGAGTTGCAAGGGGATGCAAGTGATGGAGCCGCTCGCTGCAAAAGCCACTGCATTGGCCGGGAATCAAACCCAAGCCTCCCGCGTGGCAGGCAAGAATTCTACCACTGAAACACCAATGCTAAGTGTCTGGGCCTTCAAAAAAGACGCTTTTTTGGTGCTCTGTGCAAAAAGCGTCGACATATGCTTCCAGCTGCAAAATGCCATTCGCGGATGCTGAAGAATTTATTTCAAGGCAGCGGGTACAAGCGATTGGGCGTTTTAAAACCACCAGGAACAACAAAGAGGCGCGCTTCTTTGCTTGCGCCGGAACACACCGACTGGAGGCGGACAACGTAGTCGGCAGGATTCGAACATGCGCAGGGAGACCCCAATGGATTTTTAGTCCATCGCCTTAACCACTCGGCCACGACTACAGCAAGCCCCACAGCCGCTGCGTTCTTGCTACAATCTTACCTGGATCGCGAGGCGCCGGCGGAAGCCTATTTCAAAGTCGTTCTCCGTTTCAAAAAAACATTTCCAAAATACAAGCCTTGCAGACAGACACGCCTCAGAGGACTTAAGGGTGGCTTCATGTCGGAATGATAAAGTCTCCCCGTCCGGACATGAAAATGCCACTTTGTTACACACAAAAAAAGAATCAACAACAGAGAAATGCCCACAAGCATTTGAAAAGCCGCACCACGTCGCACTTGAAATAGCTCTTATATTAGTGGTAGACGCAGGAATCGGCTTTTTATTTACGCTCTTACCAACGCAATGGAAAGCAAAACAAAGCAAAGCAGAGCAAAACAAAACAAACAAACGAAAACCCTCACGTCCTGCACTTGCATATAATGCCGTTACGTGCCCAAGCGGTATTGTACGTCATCCTAGCACTGCACCCCGGGTCGTACGGTATATGGGAACGAGCACACGCCACGAATCGTCTCGAATCACTCCCTACAGCTGTAAGGCGCCTTGAAGCGTGCACCCCCAACATTCTTCTTTGCGCATCTGTGAAAGGTAAACTCTTGAGCAAACTCTGAACCAGCTCTAAGGAAACTAATCCGATTAGACGTTACTTTGACTCATCTTCTTACGCTCAGTGCTGGATTGCTCAAACTCCAGCTAGGGTTAGGGTTAGCATTCCCACGCTACTTAGACACTTTGTTTACGCTCAGTGCTGGATTTTGGGAACTTCAGGACGAGTGGGAATTTTCTCCTATCTGTCCATTCTGTTTTGTTTTGGAGACTCTTGGCTGCCTATGTTGTTCAGTGCAGCGTGAAGGAAACATTTTCCAAAACTGTGTCAGCTCAAAAGTTGTAAGAAAACCTCTCCAGCTGCTTTAACTCTCTTCATTTTTGTCATTTAATGTGACACTCGATGTATAACTGGAGCCTCACATATGCAAATGGTGAGGCTCCAGTTCGACACCCAGTTCGACACCACTTTACAGTATATGACAAAAGCATGGCAGACTGTGCCGGACCAGCTGGTAACTTCCGCTTATTTTGACCATATTAAACATTGGAAATCTTCCCACTTGCATTTGTGAAACTTGATTTTGGCTCCACCTAAGACACTCTTAAATCTTCAAACACTTTTCTCTTCTCCCGCAACACACTTGTCTGTCGGCACTATGTGGCAGCGTTGCATGAAAACCCATCTCACCACGGAAAGGAACCTAACAGCTTTGGTAAGAGAGCAGAATTACCTGAAGAACTGCTTTCCATGGAAGCAGGACCAAGCGATGTAGCATTTTTATAGTACCAGGAAAGGAGAAGCGGCACTTCGCCTCTGCCGCGCAGGCACAAGTCGACGTGCGGCAGACGCCGGAGTCGGCAGGTTTCGAACCTGCGCGGGGAAGCCCCAACGCATTTCGAGCCCATCGCCTTAACCACTCGAGCACGACAAATGCGAGCCCGCCGCCACCGCATTCCTCCTATAATCAAACACGGACTGCGAGGTGGCTGTGGAAACCTTTTTAAAGTTGCTCTCCGTTAAAAAAAATACCTTTCACAAGATTTGTGCCGGCAGACAGACACGCCTCAGAGGGTTTAAGGCTGGCTTCACGTTCAAATGATAAAGTCCCCCAGTCCGGATGTCAAAATGCAACTTTGGCAGACAGAAAAAACATCAACAAACCAAAAATGTGGACAAGGATTTTACAAGCTGCACCACACTGCACTTTCAAAAGCATTTACATTCGTGTTAGACGCAGGAATTGCCTTTGATTTGCGCGCTTACGAACGCCATGGAAAACGAAACAAAACTAAAGCCCTCAGCTCCTGCACTTGATTATAATGCCGTTACGTGTCGAAGCAGGAATTTACGTCATCCTACCACTGCAACACGGGGAATAGAGGGAAATGAGCACAAGCTACGAATTGTCTCTAATCAGTCCCTACAGTTGTAAGACGCCTGGAAGCGTGCACCCCCATCGTTAATCTTTGCGCATCTGTGCAAGGTAAACTCTGGAGCAGTCTCTGAAACGGCTCAAAGGAAACACGTGATTGATTCCATGTGCATCTGGGGTTCATTTCTTATTTACATTTAATTCAAGGGAAAGGCTTGGGTCAGTTTCAGACGGCCTCCAACAGCGAGATTCAAGCGCCCCACCTTCAGCCCAATCTGCGCCGCCAGAACGCCAACGGCTCCTCTGGTCTCCGGGGTGCAGTTGTGACCCCGTAACCTAAAGTGTTGGTGGCAGACAAATGGAGACTAACAGGTGATGTCCTAGGACATGACTACATTGTGACACTCGGTGGGGATGGTGACCATTGCTTGGAAAAGAGTGCGAGGCCCCTTTATAAAAACATTTTGTTAACAGGCATTCTGCCTCAGCCTAAACACCTATAGCTTGCAAAGCGCATGCTATTAGACAGGCACCTCTGCAAGACCTTAAGAGTCTCTTAAACTAGTGATAGTAAGGTGTTCCCAATGGGCGATGTTTGGCTTTCAAATCATCTCTCTGTGGAAGCGCCGAGATGCAGCTGTTTAAGGCTTAGAAGCAGCTGACTGTTTCACTACCTAGCTGATTACTGTCAGTCAGGGAGCTCAGAGGTGAAAAGCCTGTCTGAGAGACAATTCGCCGTCGATCAGTTCAATATGTTCCGTACCAGCTCGGCGCACCTGAGATCATCTTGGTAGCCGTGTAGCTCAGATGAGTGAGAGCGTGTGTGTGTGTACCACCGTGATTGGATGCCGGTCCTTCTCAGGTCACAGTAAACCTTCTGCTGCCTAACTTTCCTAATTTTGGGGATCCCTTTGAAAAAGCAAAGGAAAAAAAAAACTGGCTCTTCATCAGCGTGATCGACCCAACCCAGTGTGCCCCAGTGGCCTAATGGATAAGGCACTGGCCTCCTAAGCCAGGGATTGTGGGTTTGAGTCCCATCTGGGGTGCTCCTGTCCCATTTTGAGCGTACAAATGTCCTTGTGATTTGCAAAGCTGCAATCCCACCTTACTCAGTGAGTGTCTCTGCTTTTCTCTCACATACAGTTGGGAGAAAAACTTTTGTAAACAGCCCTTCGGAATGATGTGGATTTCTGCATGAATGGCTCCTAACATGTGATCTTATCTTTATCTAAGTCATAATAATTAATAAAGAGAGTCTGATTTAACAAACAACACACGCCCAACATTTGACATTGCTGTTTCTTTATTGACCAAATGGTTTAAACAATCAAGGTCATTGATGGAAAAAGTATGTGAACCCTTATATTAAGGAGCTAGTGGAACCTCCTTTATGACAAAAACCTCAACCCCCACTTTCTGTAGCGGTTGGTCAGACCTGAGCAGCGGTTAGGAGGTATTTTGGCCTATTCCTCTATGCAAAACTATTTCAGTTCATGTATATTTTTGGGATGTCTTGCGCTGAACGGCCTGCTTCAGATCACGCCACAGCACTTCAATGGGATTGGGGTCAGGACTCTTACTTGGCCATCCCAAAATACGGAATTTCTTCTGTTTCAGCCACTCTGTTGTTGATGTACTCCTTTGTTTTTGTCATGCTGCATGACCCAGCGTCTTTCGAGTTTTAGATCACAGGCAGACACCCTGACATTCTGCTGTAGAATTTCCTGATACATCTTGGAATTCATCGGTCCCTCGATGATTGCAAGCCGTACAGCTTCCGCCATGCTTCCCAGGTGGGATGAGGTTTTGGAGTTGGTATGCAGTGTTTTGTTATCTCCAAACATAACGCTGTGCACATTTACCAACAAGTTCAACTTTTGTCACATCTGTCCACAGAACATTGTTCCAGGAGTTGCTGTGGAACATCCATGTGGTCTTTAGGAAACTTGAGAGGGGCAGTGGTGGTTTTTTTGGGGGGGAGAGCAATGGTTTCCTCCATGGTGACCTCGCATGATCACCACTCCTGTTCAGATTTCTTCTTATGGTGGACTCATGAACACAGACGTAAGACAAAGTCAACCACCTGTTCGCTAGATCCCATCCCCACTCAGCTAGTCAAAGATTCCCTCGAAGGACTGGCAGGACCTATAATTAGTATGATGAATGCATCGCTTGCGTCAGGCGTTGTACCTGATCAATTTAAGGTAGCGGTTGTTAGACCGCTCCTTAAGAAGTCAAATTTGGATCCACAAGTTCTTAACAACTACAGGCCTGTCTCAAAGGTCCCATTTCAATCTAAAAGTCTTGGGAGAATAGTTGTTGCCCAACGTCAATCGTATCTGGATTCAAATAATATACTTGAGAAATTTCAGTCTGGTTTCTGAAACTGCATTAACAAGAGTCGTACATGATATTCTCTTAGCTACTGATGCGGGGAATGAAACAGTGCTTGTGCTTCTAGATCTTAGAGCTGCCTTTGACATGGTTGACCTCTCTGTTTTGTTACACAGGCTTGAGTTTGAGGTTGGCTTATTACCCGCTGCCTTGGAAATAAGTTCTTCAGCGTCCGCGAATGGCATTTTGCAGCTGGAAGCAGATGTCGACGCGTTTTGCACAGAGCACCAAAAAAGCGTCTTTTTTGAAGGCCTAGGCACTGAGCATTGGTGGTTCAGTGGTAGAATTCTCGCCTGCCACGCGGGAGGCTCGGTTTCGATTCCTGGCCAATGCAGTGGCTTTTGCAGCGAGCGGCTCCATCACTTGCATCCCCTTGCAACTCGCAACTCAAAAAACCCACTGAAGCTAAGCAGGTGTGAGCCAGGTCAGTACCCGGATGAGGGTGAGCTACAGGGAAAAACAAAGCTTCCAGCTGGAAGCGGTGTTAATGGTGCCGGCGGTGGGGCGCTCACCCTGAGGTCTGTGCGGGTCCCAATGCCCCAGTATAGTGACGGAGATGCTGTGTTGTAAAAGGGCGCTGTCTTTTGGATGAGATGTAAAACCGAGGTCACAGCGCTCTGTGGTCATTCAAAATGACCACCAAAACCTTTGACAAAAGCTCTTGGTAATTGATGGTCTTCAATAATGCTTCTCCTTTAGGTACATTTTAAATCAGCTGAAAAATGCTGTGAAATGGGGGGGCACTTCAGGCCAGTGTAGGATTTGGGTTACAAGAACCATGAAACTGCACGAGAAAGCCCGTACACTGAATTACACGGCTTTCTATTCAAAGGAGGACAAAAGAAATTCCCTGAGTTAGATTTTTTGCAGCACAGAGAGGAGCACTGTTGTGAGGCCGGTTAGCTCAGTTGGTTCGAGCGTGGTGCTAATAATGCCAAGGTCACGGGGTCGAGCCCCGTACTGGCCAGGTCCTTTTCTCCTCTCTTACCAAAGCTGTTAGGTTCCTTTCCGTGGTGAGAGGGGTTTTCATGCAACGCTGCCACATAGTGCCGACAGACAAGAGTGTTGCGGGAGCAAAGAAAAGTGTTTGAAGATTTAAGAGTGTCTTAGGTGGAGCCAAAATCAAGTGTCACAAATACAAGTGGGAGGATTTCCAATGTTTAATATGGTAAAAATAAGCGGAAGTTATCTGCCGGTCCGGCACAGTCTGCCATGCTTTTGTCATATACTGTAAAGTGGTGTCGAACTGGGTGTCGAACTGGAGCCTCACCATTTGCATATGTGAGGCTCCAGTTATACATCGAGTGTCACATTAAATGACAAAAATGAAGAGAGTTAAAGCAGCTGGAGAGGTTTTCTTACAACTTTTGAGCTGACACAGTTTTGGAAAATGTTTCCTTCACGCTGCACTGTACAACATAGGCAGCCAAGAGTCTCCAAAACAAAACAGAATTGACAGATAGGAGAAAATTCCCACTCGTCCTGAAGTTCCCAAAATCCAGCACTGAGCGTAAACAAAGTGTCTAAGTAGCGTGGGAATGCTAACCCTAACCCTAGCTGGAGTTTGAGCAATCCAGCACTGAGCGTAAAAAGATGAGTCAAAGTAACGTCTAATCGGATTAGTTTCCTTAGAGCTGGTTCAGAGTTTGTTCAAGAGTTTACCTTTCACACATGCGCAAAGAAGAATGTTGGGGGTGCACGCTTCAAGGCGCCTTACAGCTGTAGGGAGTGATTCGAGACGATTCGTGGCGTGTGCTCGTTCCCATATACCGTACGCCCCGGAGTGCAGTGCTAAGATGATGTACAATACCGCTTGGACACGTAACGGCGTTATACGCAAGGTTTTCGTTTGTTTGTTTTGTTTTGCTCTGCTTTGCTTTGTTTTGCTTTCCATTGCGTTGGTAAGAGCGTAAATAAAAAGGCGATTCCTGCGTCTACCACTAATGTAAGAGCTATTTCAAGTGCGACGTGGTGCGGCTTTTCAAATGCTTGTGGGCATTTCTCTGTTGTTGATTCTTTTTTTGTGTGTAACAAAGTGGCATTTTCATGTCCGGACGGGGAGACTTTATCATTCCGACATGAAGCCACCCTTAAGTCCTCTGAGGCGTGTCTGTCTGCAAGGCTTGTATTTTGGAAATGTTTTTTTGAAACGGAGAACGACTTTGAAATAGGCTTCCGCCGGCGCCTCGCGATCCAGGTAAGATTGTAGCAAGAACGAAGCGGCAGTGGGGCTTGCTGTAGTCGTGGCCGAGTGGTTAAGGCGATGGACTAGAAATCCATTGGGGTCTCCCCGCGCAGGTTCGAATCCTGCCGACTACGTTATCCGCCTCCAGTCGGTGTGTTTCGGCGCAAGCAAAGAAGCGCGCCTCTTTGCTGTTCCTGGTGGTTTTAAAACGCCCAATCGCTTGTACCCGCTGCCTTGGAAATAAGTTCTTCAGCGTCCGCGAATGGCATTTTGCAGCTGGAAGCATATGTCGACGCGTTTTGCACAGAGCACCAAAAAAGCGTCTTTTTTGAAGACCCAGGCACTGAGCATTGGTGGTTCAGTGGTAGAATTCTTGCCTGCCACGCGGGAGGCTCCGGTTCGATTCCCGGCCAATGCAGTCGCTTTTGGAGCGAGCGGCTCCATCACTTGCATCCCCTTGCAACTCGCAACTCAAAAAACCCACTGAAGCTAAGCAGGTGTGAGCCAGGTCAGTACCCGGATGAGGGTGAGCTACAGGGAAAAACAAAGCTTCCAGCTGGAAGCGGTGTTAATGGTGCCGGCGGTGGGGCGCTCACCCTGAGGTCTGTGCGGGTCCCAATGCCCCAGTATAGTGACGGAGATGCTGTGTTGTAAAAGGGCGCTGTCTTTTGGATGAGATGTAAAACCGAGGTCACAGCGCTCTGTGGTCATTCAAAATGACCACCAAAACCTTTGACAAAAGCTCTTGGTAATTGATGGTCTTCAATAATGCTTCTCCTTTAGGTACATTTTAAATCAGCTGAAAAATGCTGTGAAATGGGGGGGCACTTCAGGCCAGTGTAGGATTTGGGTTACAAGAACCATGAAACTGCACGAGAAAGCCCGTACACTGAATTACACGGCTTTCTATTCAAAGGAGGACAAAAGAAATTCCCTGAGTTCGATTTTTTGCAGCACAGAGAGGAGCACTGTTGTGAGGCCGGTTAGCTCAGTTGGTTCGAGCGTGGTGCTAATAATGCCAAGGTCACGGGGTCGAGCCCCGTACTGGCCAGGTCCTTTTCTCCTCTCTTACCAAAGCTGTTAGGTTCCTTTCCGTGGTGAGAGGGGTTGTCATGCAACGCTGCCACATAGTGCCGACAGACAAGAGTGTTGCGGGAGCAGAGAAAAGTGTTTGAAGATTTAAGAGTGTCTTAGGTGGAGCCAAAATCAAGTGTCACAAATACAAGTGGTTGGATTTCCAATGTTTAATATGGTAAAAATAAGCGGAAGTTATCTGCCGGTCCGGCACAGTCTGCCATGCTTTTGTCATATACTGTAAAGTGGTGTCGAACTGGGTGTCGAACTGGAGCCTCACCATTTGCATATGTGAGGCTCCAGTTATACATCGAGTGTCACATTAAATGACAAAAATGAAGAGAGTTAAAGCAGCTGGAGAGGTTTTCTTACAACTTTTGAGCTGACACAGTTTTGGAAAATGTTTCCTTCACGCTGCACTGTACAACATAGGCAGCCAAGAGTCTCCAAAACAAAACAGAATTGACAGATAGGAGAAAATTCCCACTCATCCTGAAGTTCCCAAAATCCAGCACTGAGCGTAAACAAAGTGTCTAAGTAGCGTGGGAATGCTAACCCTAACCCTAGCTGGAGTTTGAGCAATCCAGCACTGAGCGTAAAAAGATGAGTCAAAGTAACGTCTAATCGGATTAGTTTCCTTAGAGCTGGTTCAGAGTTTGCTCAAGAGTTTACCCAGTGGGCATTGATTCGTCGAATATACATATATTCACGGCGAAAATACGGCTATACGTATATATACGTCGCCTCGACGTATAATCAACGTCGAATTGCAACCGTAAAATCGACGACATTAATAAACGCATATATAACGTCGAAAACACATCTAACACAGTGCCTGAGGCTTTTTACTGTATGTATCGTGTGTGCCGCAACTAGGAGTATACGGCTCTCTGCACAGTGTACGAAGTAAATTATTTTCGCAGTAATTAATTTACACGTGTATAATAAATATAGTAAATATAATAAATTAATTACTGCAAAAATAATTTTCTTCGTAAATCCTTCAATCCAGATGATTGGGGCATTGGTGCATGGCTACAGTCTGTGCTAGGAATATGGAGAGGGTCTCTGGTTCAATACATATTTGTGGGTCTGGTATTATTCGTTATGATCATATCGTTAATATCCTGTTTGAAAAACATGTGGACTAAAGCTGCTGCTTCTGTGCTAATTGTACGCCCTGAAGGGATCATGAAGGTCAAAAAATGATTTCATGGGAAAGGTTCTCTTATCTAGTGGCAGAACCTGATGGGTAGAACAATACAGTTTTAAGGGGGGTTACCCTTGGGAGTGATTCCCCTAGATGCAAATGATTATTGTGGTTTGTTTGTTCATAATAAGATGTTTTGCAGGAACGGAACAAAGAGAAATTTTACAACTTCAGCTAGAATTGTTCTGCAAAATGTCACAGCTGAGGCAGGGGAACAATGTGTAGATTTTTCTAAGAGTTATTACCCAGTTGTTGACCGATCTGTTGACCAATGCTGACCAAAATAGCCCAGGATTATGCTGGGCTCCAGCCCACAGGGATTTACCTGTGCTGTAAGAACTAATGAGTGAATAAGGAGACTGGATTCTGGTGAAAGACTTCAGGAAAAAGAAATGGTGTTCACTCAGGTGGAGGGGGCTGTACCAGGTGCTGCTGACCACTGCCACTGCTGTGAAGGTCACAGAAATGGTGCCCTGGATTCATGCTTCCCACTGTAAAAAGGTCACAAACGAACTGAGCAAAGCACAGGAGTGATGTCTCCACAAGGACAGATGGGGATAACCTGCTTGGGACTGATGTGCACAGCCTTTTTCCTTTTTATGTAGAAGCCTGTCACCACCCCAAAAGAGGAAGAATCTAAACACGAAGCCTCTTTGTATACAAACTGGCTGAATGAAACTGATAATGAGGGGGATATGAGTAATTTGTGGTATAAATTTATAAATCATACTGTAAAGTTAAAGAAATTTAATGCATCTTGTTATATATGTGCTTTAATGCCTCATTCTACAGCCTCACCCATGCGACTTTTTATGAAATGTACTCTTTTATTAATATCACGTTAGAAGGCTTAGACGCTATCAAACAAGAATTAAGGGGAGTTCGATTAATGGCACTTCAGAACAGGTTCGTGCTGGACCTTCAAAATGCAGCATCTGGAGGAGTCTATGCTTTAGTAGGAGACTCCTGTTGTACATATATTCCAGCTAATGACTATGATTACGGAAATCTTACGCTCGCTATTCAGCATTTGAAAGAACTAAAAGACAAGGTGAATAAAGAGAGAGGCATAAAAGATACACCGGCTTTTCTCTCCTGGTTAGAATCACTGTTTGGGCCAGGGGGAATGTTTTTCTTTTAAGTTACTAACACCGATTATAGGGGCTGTGATACTTGTCTTCCTGTTTTTATGTTGCTGTATGACATGTATTATTCCAATGCTTCGAAATATGGAAATATGGTACCTAGGGGGATAAACTGTTCATCCTTCCAGTCTGGAGAATTGGCAGCTGTCTGACGTCAGTAAGTGATCCTTAAAAAATTAATAGTTCCATGACAGTGTGCATCACCAGAAAATCAATTTCAATGCATTAAAACTCTTGTTATCCTTCTGATCATTGAAGTGTCATTGCCCCAGCACTGTATACTCTTACTTTTGACGCCTGTCTGAAGTTGGATCCATTTCTAAGAATGGTGACTCACATATCCTCATGCTCAACTTTGGCTCAACCACACAAACTATGAAGTTAATCATCTGCTTTTGCTCCAAGATTTATGTTACTAGGCTCTCTCCTGGGGATCCTCGTGTTCAAATATTGCCCTTATTGTGGATGATCCATGACAGAATTCAGGGAATTCAGAATTCTGATACCTCAGCTCAGATTCTGACTGGGCAGACTGTCATTGCCTGGTGTGAATGTGTGCATATCTGTTTTTGTGCATGTTCTGTGGCCTGTTGTACAGTACATCACAAATGAAAGGGAAATGGAAAACTAAAATAAGACTCAAGTGTTTTATCTTTCATTAACAGTGTTTCATTAGTATCTGTGCTAGATCCTGTCATCCACTGCTTACCACGACAGGCTCTAGCACAGGATAGCAGCTAATACATTTAACAATCTCACTGCACAATGTTGTATATTCAAGGGCTGATCTTCTGTACTTTTTCTTTCACTTTTCATTTCCTAGAAACTCAGTCCTGCCAGGAATAATCTGAGAACAAAATCAATCTGAGTGAAAATCTAAGCAGAGGAAGATTGTTTTACAGAGTCAACAAGGTCTAATTCAAGGTCATCAGCACTAACAACATTCTCTCTGGAGACAGGCGATAAGAAAATTGAAAGTGTGTATTGTTACACAACAGCAGAGACTATGAGTTATGCTATCATGAGAGTGGTGATGGATTTTTTTCATTGCTTAGTTTTGCAGGTTCTGTACATTTGAACATTCAAAGTGACTAAAGTAAAGGAGTTTTCCCTTTTTACCACATAATTCCCAAAGATCAACACTAATAGAAAGCCTAATTCCAGCCAAGATTCAATTACTGTCTCTCAGGCATCCCAGCAGTGGATTTCATGACTTCAGACAGCCATCTTTATCAGTGGAGAACTCAATGCTCTGAGGTTTACTGGCAGAGTCTCACACTGGGTAATATGTTGGTAAATAATGTCCTATGGAATTTTACTATTGATCAATTCTACTATGGAACTGCGATGTGTCCTGAAAAAATCTTCTATGATAGTGGTACAGTCCATCACACCCCACCTACAGCCTTTAAAAGAGAAAAAAAAACTGACAACAACAAAGTAAGTCTGTGGTGTAATCAACTAAGTCTTGCAAACATACTTAACCTCTTCCAGCTACCAACATTACAAATGCTGTTTACACATTAGATGGTTATTTTTTGGCTTCTGATATTATGGTGGAAAAAGAGCCCTGGAATCTTTGTAGAAGGACAAAAGACGGAAAGAACAGGCAGTGTAACCATGGCGAAGAGAAGGGAAATATTGGAGAGAGCTTTTTTCATACACTTTTTATCATTGTTTTTCCAGCCCAACAATGATCAACAAATATGGGCAGGCGTCCTGTGCCAAATCCAATCTACCTTTCTTCCAAGCATACAGGAATGTCAGTGAATTAAATATTGACATATGAAAATACCCAAAAATATGCAATCACACATATGCAGTTTGAGCAAACATAAGACAATGAATGCAACGGGGCATATTCTGAGGGAGATGCGGTCAATCAGGTTGCAGGAAAACCACGCTATGCTTTTTTTTGAGATCCTGAAAAGGACAGAGGGGCCATGTATATGTGTGCAGCTGGATATGTACTTGCAGGTGGCGTAGCAAATTCTGCTGAAGCCCCACTGCCTGGTGTGGACGGTAGCTGTGCATGTTGCAGCAGAATTGTGCATGTGAGATCAAGGGGGCATGTCATGTGTTTGAGCACTTCACTCCCTTCCGGAAGCACGTGATTCCCTGAGTCCCAAAAATTTGGACGGTAGCTGTGCATGTTGCAGCAGAATTGTGCATGTGAGATCAAGGGGGCATGTCATTTGTTTGAGCACTTCACTCCCTTCCGGAAGCACGTGATTCCCTGAGTCCCAAAAATTTGTAAGTTCTTTGGATGACCTGTGGACCGATCTTTCACGATGAAGAATTCCTTAAGAAGAATAGATCTCGGCCCACCATCCCAATGCCTCCATCTCAAAACAGCAACCTCCCACTGCCCTTAGTCTGCAAGGCAGTCCTTTCAAGTGCGATGATGACGCCGGGACCTTCGTTGCCTATTGTACGAGCTGAACTTTTGTGCTCATCAATTCAACGCTCTTTCCATCAACTCATCTTGTCTTTTGACGCTTCGTGTTTTGTGCTCCTTTGACTATCGGCATATCAGGTGACTGCAAACACTGAAGTTCTTGCTTACGGAGTGTGGAACAGTGTTTTCAAGTGATCGCTGTTCTGTCATGTTGACGCCGAGTGAATCTTTCTTTGGCAACATGGGCAGGCTGACAGCAGTGCGAGCTAAAGTAATGTCAAATTTCTTGACTTATTTCTGAATGTGAATGTTCTTTAGAAAAGGGATGCGGCGTTGCTTCTCCCCCGTGTAAAGGTCACGCATTCCAGACTTGGTATGAGCGAACAGTTGCCGCAAGTGTTTGAAAAGAGCAAGAGAGGAAGCAGCCCTGCCCCGTGTGAGGATCAAACTCAGGACCTTCAGATGATGAGACTGACGCGCTACCAACTACGCCAACGAGGCCAGCTGCAGTACACAGCCGGAAAGTTTGCCTCATATGGATTTCAGTCGCCCGTTCCCTAATCTTTAGACGCCCTCTGCTGGATGTTGCATTTGCCTTTTGATCTCACCGATACTTTTTTGGTCTGTTTCTGTTGCGAGTCCGTTTTTCAGATCTCACCTAGCACAAGTCTCTCTGGCTGAAGTGGCCTCTCTGCTTCAGCATCGTGCCCTCACTCAGCCATTAAAAACGTCACTCGGACTTCTGACATGCTGACATGAAATGTCAAGAGAGAGTGGCGGAGACGCTTAAGGCAGAGAGAAGATGAAGAGGGGGCGTGGCTGCGAAATGATTGACAGCTGCATGACGCTCTCCATGCAAGGCGTGACCACAGGCTAAAGGACACCTTTCGGCACATCAAGCTCTAAGCACACACCTGGAGGACGTGGGAAATGATCCCGCTACCTCTCGCATGCAAAGCGAGCGCTGTACCATGCAAGCTAACCCCCCTCACTGGGGCTCATGCCTCAGTGTCGCCTAGTGCCGCTTGTTCCCCTCTTACCGGGTGCAGTTCACTGCCCTTCGTCTGCAAGGCAGTCGTGTAATTGCGGCTTTCTTGACTTATTGATGAAGGTCTGACTGGACGAGCGAATGACGCCTCCCCCCGTCCTCAAGCTCGCTGACAGAATAAAATGGAAAGTGCTGCCGTGGCTCATTGGTTTAGGGGTATGATTCTCGCTTAGGGTGTGGGAGGTCCTGGGATCAACTCGCGGATGAGCTCTTGTGTGCTCTTTTTGTCCTCGTCCACAAGACTGGGAACTGATATCCACATCACCTTGCAGCATCTGGTTATGGCAAACGATGGAATGTGACTAATGACTGAACGAGCCTGGTGAATACTCATCACGTGGCACAATGAGAGCGTGCAGTCAGCTGTCCAAGGCAGCAACCTCATTGCTCGTTCAAAAGAACACGTACTGAAAACTCATCACCACTATGTCGTAAATGAGCACCGCGATCGCTTGTTGTCATGCGTCCTTACTTGGGAAATGCAGAAGCAAAAACTGCCCTCTCTCAGCCACCGAAACGTGTGCGGCTCACCTTGCACTCTCTGCGCCTCGCATATTTATGGAGCTGTCTGCTCTTCTTTCTGTTGAAGTACGCAAGTTACGGGGCGTACTGCAGACTATGATGTGCTCAATGACAGCTTTCAAGATTTGAAAACTATGAGCTTGATGGCTCAAGTCGAACGAATGTAGTTGTTACGCAATTGATGATGAAACGCACGTATTCTAACGATTCGTGAGAGTATGTTCTAAAGGTCCCTGGCTCGATCCCGGGTTTCGGCATTTTGTTTCATCGCACCCTTTGTTCCTCTCTCCAGCGCCCCCTGCCTAAAGTGACGCTTCCCTTTCTCAGCCCGAAACGCAAGCGAGACACCAGCAGCTGTCCCTGCAGGTTTCCGTAGTGTAGCAGCTATCACGTTCGCCTGACACGCGAAATGTCCCCGGTTCGAGACCGGGCGGAAACAGCCTCGTTTTGCACGCTCCTGTACTTCACAGAGGTATTGAGTGACCGGTCATTTGTTCCCAATGTATTTCCGGTGCCTTCATGCACTCTTGTACCAAACGCACGTTCCTTCTGTACGCGGAGCTGATCATTTGCAATTGGGCTGTGCCGACAGACCAGGACGAGCTCTGTCGGCTCAAAAGCAGCGCAGGACCTGCAAGAACAACAGAAAGATTAGCATCCAGCGGGGGCTTCTTAGTGAGCCCAAGATCTCATCAAGAATCGGCTCCAGCAACAGGGCTGGGCGCATTGTTCCATTCTCCGACCACTCTCGGTGTAAACAAGTCCCTCCTGGTCTCTGCTTGAATTGCACTTTCCTGCGTTTGCTTTGGTGTAACTGGCTTCCCCTGCATGGGCGAATGTGAAGAAGATCCTTATTAAGTCATTGAAGAAACCCGAGAAGAGGTCGGAGTGGCCTCTGTCGTTCATCAACGATCCAGTCAGGCAGTACTCCTCTGTAAAGCGCCGTTCGTTCACATCGATTGGCTTTTTTTTGCCTTAATTCGTGCAAGTAGTAAAAGCGGATGACCCTATTCTGCTGTGACCCGGATTCGAACCGGAGTTGTTGCGGCCACAACGCAAAGTACTGACCACTATACGATCACGGCGAGTTACCGATACACACGTGGCAGGGCGGAAAAGGCTGTGCTCTCTTCGTGTGACATAATTCGGAAAAGTCCTGACGTTGCATTTCAACTGAGTCCCAGTATACATCGACCCTTCGACACTCTGAGTGACAACTCTCTTGCGTTTTCTCATATTTATGTAGTTTGCTTGCATGATGCCAGGAACAGCACAGGTTGTTCGCTGCCGTATGGTCTAGTGGTTAGGATTCCTGGTTTTCACCCACGTGGCCCTGGTTCGACTCCCGGTATGGGAACGTGTCAGTTTTGCCTCCTGCTTTCCAAAAGATCAGCACCGTGTACGAAGGAGCCGCATTAAAACTACTCGAACGTGCAAAACGTGCGAGAAGAGGGGGCGCTTGTTTCCAGCCGAAACTTCTCGCGTGTGAGACGAGCTGACCATCGCTGCAGGAAGTGGGAGGGTTACTCTGGTAGACAGGGCTGACCTTCGGCAATAGGATTTATACTCTCCAAGATGATATTTGCACTTTCTGGAGAGGTGATTTTCTCCACGTCAGTAGCCCGATTTCGTCGATTGCGTGGAGAGGGCTGTAGAATGTGGCGCCGCCTTTCCTGCTCCGTCCATGACAGGCGTGCTGGTCTCTGGAGAGAGAGCACGGTCCATCAGCGCACCCCAATAAAGGCAATGGAAGCAGCTGAATCGCATTGGCGAAGCTCAGCGCTGGGCCGCTGGGAACATCTGACCACAGTTTCCGTAGTGTAGTGGTTATCACGTTCGCCTCACACGCGAAAGGTCCCTGGATCGAAACCGGGCGGAAACAGACCAGACTTCTTCTGTCGCCACGCACAAAAGGGGATTGGGGATTCGCCTAGCGCTGTGATCGAACAGACCCACTCACCTCTTAGTGTGGCGGGATCTGCACAGTGCATGTCGCAGCGCATCCTGCTTTCACTTCAATGCGCGTCCTGATGTACCCCGGTCTCCCGCGTGACAGGTGGGGACAGGTGACAGGTCCTATACTAACGAGAAAGACATCGCTCTCCGACCCCCGGCATTGTGTCCCGACCCACCGTGCTGGAAGCCGACTCGTGCTGTGATTCCTTTACGGAGCAGAAATGACAACCGAGGAGCCGAGAGATCATTTCAGCATTTCGCGTCTGAACGGAAAACACAAACGACCAACTCGGAATGACTTGCCTTTGACGCTTATATACCTCTTAGTGTGGCGGGATCTGCACAGTGCATGTCGCAGCGCTCCCTGCTTTCACTTCAATGTGCTTCCTGATGTCGAGTCGTGTGCCGTGCGGAGGCTCTGAAAGCGAGAGCAATGAAAAGGTGCACGACGCTGTGAAATAAACATTAATAAACGCATATATAACGTCGAAAACACATCTAACACTAGGAGTATACGGCACTCTGCACAGTGTACGAAGTAAATTATTTTCGCAGTAATTAATTATATTTACTATATTTATTATACACGTGTAAATTAATTACTGCGAAAATAATTTACTTCGTACACTGTGCAGAGTGCCGTATACTCCTAGTGTTAGATGTGTTTTCGACGTTATATATGCATTTATTAATGTCGTCGATTTTACGGTTGCAATTCGACGTTGATTATACGTCGAGGCGACGTATATATACGTATAGCCGTATTTTCGCCGTGAATATACGTATATTCGACGAATCAATGCCCACAGCTTGGCATACAAGGGTTTTGCGGAGGGGTCTTGCCACCTGCCTGAAAAAAAAACAGTAAAATGTTTGAGTGCCTATAGAGTTTCTATTTTTATTTTCTTGAGAAAAGTTGATACCATTTCCTGGAAACCCCGTCCCCCATCAGTGCGCGGTGCCCGGGGAAAAATCTGTAGGGGGGCGTCTGAAATTCTGAGCGGGGGTGATATTTCGGTTGAAACGGAGCTGTACGGTGCAGCTACCCAAATGAAATCTCGCAGCTATGCCATTGATTAGTGCTTCATGATAGAAGATATCGACTAGCAATCTGGTATTTGCGATGAAGTTCAGTTTCACATTTTTCGTCACTCTCACTGGAGAGTATTGCCTGGAGCGAAAAGTACCATAAGCGTTCATTTTTGCAGCTACATGGACGTTCTGAATCGTTAAGAAAAAATGTTGTAAAACCAACAGAAAGCACAGACTGCTATAACTAGTCCTAGTTATATAACGATTTTAAGTATAATGATAAACTACTGCAAGGAATCGGTCCACCTGAGCAAACAGGATCGTAATGTTGACACTCAATAACGACACTGATATGTGCAGTTCCTGGACGGATAGCCCTCCTGCCCATCAAACAGACTGAGTGACTGTTCCTGTCATTTAGTGTTGTCTGACCATTGAGAAAGTACAACTATTTTTTTAGGGCGCAAATTAAGTTAGGTAAATCTTTTTGCCCAAAACTGAAGGGGCAACATTCCCATCTCCCCCCGTGATGCCAGGCCTGTCCCCATCCTATTCCATAATGTCATTATATATAATACCATACAACAGTGACCGATCCTTACTAACTACATGCGTTAAAATTGCACATCAGCTCATAGCAGGGGGCACATAGCCGCGATGTATTATCAATGTTATATTTCAACCATAATATCGACAACATTAATAAACGCATACGTTGAGAAAATATCGAACCCAGCATATTTTCCGGTTATATACCACAATGCATTGCTAGTATTCGTTGGTCACAATTTTGGACACGTTTTTCAAACGTAGAAGTATATCCGCAAATATCTCAGCAATCCTCTTTTGACGAGTAAGTATGAACAATAATAATACTATCTGAATACATACAGATCTTTCTTAATATTATTTTGATTAAAATAGTACGTGAATAAGCAAAAAATGGCACATAAAATAGTGTGAATGGGGAAGATGACACAAAATCGTTTTGCCGTTTCTCTATTCTTATTCTATGTTGTACTTTCAAACTTTGGGTACTCTTTTATTAGGACAGACTTTATTGCTCAACTGCTATGATGCAAGCCAAATTTTATACATTTATTTCAGTTTTGAGCTTAGTAAACCGTTCACTTTTTAAATTATACTAAAGAAGATATTAATCATCATTTATTTGGGAAGTAATATTATATAATTTTCTCCTAGCTGCGGTGCTGAAGTCCCACCCTACATCAACAGAAAAAGAAATAAAGGAGCATGCAATGTGTTACTTGAAGAATGCATATGAAAGGCAGGGGGCCAGGAGATCTGGACACTGAAAATAATAGGTTTTTGGTTCTAACTGTTAGGACAATTAGACAGGGTTTGCAAATAGTGGAAAAAAATCATCTTAACTTCCATTGTAATATTTTATTTTCTTGGAAATATAGAAGTTGTACATTTTAAAATGTATATTTGAATCAAAATGTGGTTTTGAGTTAGTGTGTTAATGTAATTAGTTTTGTGTTTGTCATTACTATACTGTATATTGCCATGTTACCAGAATTTGTAGCTGAAGTTTAAGACTAGTTGTGTTTTTTATGATTATTGCCCATATGTTGATTGTTGATTGATTGTATACAATGTATAATTTGAAATACATATGTTTCAGGTGTGAATGTGTATTTTCAGAATACATTTCTAAATCTAATCATTGGCTTGGTTTACTTGTTTCTACACCTATAAAATCTATCTTTGATGTATAATAGACCTCTACCCATATACGTATAATAGACCTCTAAAGTTATGCGTATAATAGACCTCTAACCATATACGTATAATAGACCTCTAAAGTTATCCGTATAATAGACCTCTAACCATATACGTATAACAGACCTCTAACCATATACGTATAATAGACCTCTAAAGTTATACGTATAATAGACCTCTAACCATATACGTATAATAGACCTCTAAAGTTATACGTATAATAGAACTCTAACCATATACGTATAATAGTCCTCTAAAGTTATCCGTATAATAGACCTCTAAAGTTATCCGGAACTCCAACCATATATGTATAATAGTCCTCTAAATTTATCCGTATAATAGAACTCCAACCATTTATGTATAATGAACGTCTAAACATAGACGTATAATTGACGTATAACTTTAGACGTATATTAGAATTTCATTCTAGACGAATTGTAGACCACATTTAGACATATAAGGTATGCGTTTAATAGACGTATATTATACGTCTTTTGCCCACTGGGTGGGCTCCAGATGCACATGGAAGCAATCAAGTGTTTCATCCGAGCTGTTTCACAGACTGCCCAAGAGCTTTCCTTTCACAGAGGCGCAACGATTAATGATGGGGGTGCACCCTTCAATGCGCCTTACGACTCTAGGGAGTGATTGAGACGATTCGTAGCGTATGCTCATTTCTCTCTATTCCCCGTGTTGCAGTGGTAGGATGACGTAAATTACTGCTTCGACACGTAACGGCATTATAATCACGTGCAGGAGCTGAGGGCTTTAGTTTTGTTTCGTTTTCCATGGCGTTCGTAAGCGCGCAAATCAAAGGCAAGTCCTGCGTCTAACACGAACGTAAATGCTTTTGAAAGTGCAGTGTGGTGCAGCTTGTAAAATCCTTGTCCACATTTGTGGTTTGTTGATGTTTGTTCTGTCTGACAACGTTGCATTTTGACATCCGGACGGGGGGACTTTATCATTTGAACGTGAAGCCAGCCTAACCCTCTGAGGCGTGTCTGTCTGCCGGCACGTATCTTGTGAAAGGTATTTTTTTTTTAACGGAGAGCAACTTTTAAAAGGTATCCGCAGCCACCTCGCAGTCCGTGTTTGATTATAGGAGGAATGCGGCGGCAGCAGCAGCGGCAGGCTCGCTTTTGTCGTGGTCGAGTGGTTAAGGCGATGGGCTCGAAATGCGTTGGGGACTCCCCGCGCAGGTTTGAAACCTGCCGACTCTGGCGTCTGCCGCATGTCGCCTTGTGCCTGCGCGGCAGAGGCGAAGTGCCGCTTCTCCTTTCCTGGTACTATAACAACGCGAAATCGCTTGGACCCGCTGCCATGGACATCAATTCTTCAGATAACCACACACTTTGCCTTCGCACCTCTGGTGCTCTGCTTATGCCTTTGAAAACCTAATGAATAAAGCTGAAAGAACCGACACGATATGTAGGTGCTGGTAAAGCACGCAGTAAAGAACTGTTAACAGCAAGGGTTTCAGTGGGTTAACTGAGGAGAAGGCGTGATCGCTAATTGTTGACTTTTTATTTGGTGTTAGAAACACTCTTACTGTGCATGACGTGCAACAAATGTAGCCACAGAAATTGCATCACGCTTTCATGTATGCTATTGCAGACACCAACGTTGCCTAGATAGAAAACCGAAATAGCCGTGGGTTTGCTTGCTGGTCTGAAGGATCTCTCTTCGAATCTCTATCATTTGTCAATGGAAGTAAAAGGCGCTGCAATCTCATACGTTCAGAATCAAACCCGCAGCTGTTGTTCGACTTTATTTCTTGACTAATTACAACTGAGTGTCGCATGAGCAGTTACATAAACTTGTCTGGTATATTTGAACACAAATGCCGTTCTTCAATTAAAACTAACAGTACATTGTCAGGGACATTCAGTTCTATACAAACAAGAGACAGACAAGAGAATATTTCTACCTTTCATGTGGACTACGTGTTGACTTACTGATCGGAATAATAAGAAGACAGAACAAAAAAAGGCACCTCTGGTATTCGGACCCAGGATTTCCTGTTTACTAGACAGGCGCTTTAACCAACTAAGCCACGGCGCCCCGGGAGTGCTGTCCTTTTGCAGCCACTTGGACACACCACTCAGACACATCTGCATTCGGTGTGTGCTCCGCCTGCTCGCTGAGCAAGTTGCCACCTTTACATACAATAGCAACATCGACACCAAGAGAAAGGATGAGAAATGGCTTTTATCTGGAACTTTTCATGTCCAAGGAACTCAATGTGCTTTCTGTGTACAACAGGGCCACTGAATTCCACACTGGCCACTGAACCACAGCAGTGGCTTGCGGGCTTGATGTCTCCCAAGGAAAATGTTGAAATTGCATGTTGAACAGGAAAATGACTCTCAGGTGCCCATTGCTCATTTTCAGACACATTTATGCAATACTTTCACCATGCGTTGAGCAATAGGGATTAAAGATACCAGAGGTAAGGTTTAAAAGTGATTCTGAGGTGCAACACATCAGCGATACAGCTAGGCATCTGAAATGCGGGGTTTGAGATCCCTTCAGGGAACACCGTACCCTAAAGGTACCAGAAGTCCACTAGTATAAGCATTAAGTCACTGTCACCCCTGTTACAATGTGATTGCTACATATCTTCATTTCTTTGGTTTTTAAGGAGTAAGAGTGCAGGGGGTCTAAATCTGCGATCCAGTGTGTTGAAGTATTTCACAACACTACCTATAGCCCGTCTGAAAATAAATCCTCATTCTGATTATTGCCCTGGGCATGTACCAATAAATCACTGAGCATATATATATCTCACTGTGTTGAAGCTAGAGACCTGTATGTAATAATATGATGCTAAAATGTTATTTTCACATATATTAATGTAATAAATGATTGCTTATGCTTTATAAACAAACCTAATTAAAATAAAAGCTTAAGTTTTGTATTTATCTTGTACCATATAACATGATTTTCTTTGTATTTCAAGCCCACAAAGTGTCCAAATGACGCACTACATGATATAAGGAAGATTATCACATGCATATCGGTATTATCTTTCTTATGAAAATGCATTCCTTTCATTACCTTTTACTTTTTTAAATGAACTCAAATTGTGTATAATGTAATAATTTAAGTAGAATAGATTCTAATAATATAATGATCCAGTGTGTTGCACTACTTCACTGCTTCACTGCTCTATGCCGTCTGGAAATAAATCCTCAGACTGCTTACTGCCCTGGGTATGTACCAATAAATTACAGGAGCACATCTATATATCACTGCGTTGAAGCAAGAGACACACAATCACTGCAAACACATCCTAAATACAGTGTTCCATCACCTTTGACCTCATCCAGAACATATCATTTCTTGAAAGGGATTGCTGTCCGAATGCACATCTGAATCCCAAACAGAATCTCTAGTAATATACGATCGTTTGTGAAACATGCAAATGACTGTCTCAGGGGCCCATTCCTCATTGTCAGACACATGTATGCAATGCTTTCACCGTGCATTGAGCAATAGGGATTAAAGACGCCACAGGTAAGGTTAGATGTCATGTTCTATGATCATTTCTTTCAGCATTAGGGACTAAATATACTAAACGTATGATGCTAAAATGTTATTTTCACATATATTAATGTAATAAATGATTGCTTATGCTTTATAAACAAATCTAATTAAAATAAAAGCTTAAGTTTTGTATTTATCTTGTACCATAGAACATGATTTGCTTTGTATTTCAAGCCCACAAAGTGTCCAAATGTTCTATGATCATTTCTTTCAGCATTAGGGAGTAAATATACCAAACGTATGATGCTAAAATCCTGAAAAAAGGATGTGCTTCATCTTGTTAGTAGATTGGATTCCAAAACTGATTTGGGTCAATATACATTACCTTTGAAGATAAGGTACAGTCTACTGTAGGGAACCATCAACTTAGAAAGCATTGGCCTTCCCTGGGGGTCAGGTAGGTGCAAAAGATAAACCTTTATCCTATCTTTATATTAAGATAAGTGGCCAAGCAGTATTTTTCCAAGTTTCACCAAGCTCATCATGTTGCCATAGTAGACAAAGTTCTATAAAATGTTAAATAACTTTTAAAAAAAGCATCTTGGTCTTTCAGTACTGTACAAGGTGAATTAAACTGTCCCTGGTAATAAAAAGTAATTAGAAGCATCCCAGAAACTTTATCTCTAGAAACATTAGCTGTTTTATATCATGTAATTTAGTGTGATGTTGTCAGAATTCAAGGACATTATCACACACAGAAATTGGTTCAGTTAAATCTAAAAAACACAGCTAAACATGGGTTTAAATGTAAAATAGAAGTCTTACCTCTTGTCAAAAGATTTAATTCAAGAAGCGATGTAATAAATGATTGCTTATGCTTTTATAAACAAATCTAATTAAAATAAAAGCTTAAGTTTTGTATTTATCTTGTACCATAGAACATGATTTTCTTTGTATTTCAAGCCCACAAAGTGTCCAAATGACGCACTACATGATATAAGGAAGATTATCACATGCATATCGGTATTATCTTTCTTATGAAAATGCATTCCTTTCATTACCTTTTACTTTTTAAAATGAACTCAAATTGTGTATAATGTAATAATTTAAGTAGAATAGATTCTAATAATATAATGATCCAGTGTGTTGCACTACTTCACTGCTTCACTGCTCTATGCCGTCTGTAAATAAATCCTCAGACTGCTTACTGCCCTGGGCATGTACCAATAAATTACAGGAGCACATCTATATATCACTGCGTTGAAGCAGGAGACACACAATCACTGCAAACACATCCTAAATACAGTGTTCCATCACCTTTGACCTCATCCAGAACATATCATTTCTTGAAAGGGATTGCTGTCCGAATGCACATCTGAATCCCAAACAGAATCTCTAGTAATATACGATCGTTTGTGAAACATGCAAATGACTGTCTCAGGGGCCCATTCCTCATTGTCAGACACATGTATGCAATGCTTTCACCGTGCATTGAGCAATAGGGATTAAAGACGCCACAGGTAAGGTTAGATGTCATGTTCTATGATCATTTCTTTCAGCATTAGGGACTAAATATACTAAACGTATGATGCTAAAATGTTATTTTCACATATATTAATGTAATAAATGATTGCTTATGCTTTATAAACAAATCTAATTAAAATAAAAGCTTAAGTTTTGTATTTATCTTGTACCATAGAACATGATTTTCTTTGTATTTCAAGCCCACAAAGTGTCCAAATGTTCTATGATCATTTCTTTCAGCATTAGGGAGTAAATATACCAAACGTATGATGCTAAAATCCTGAAAAAAGGATGTGCTCCATCTTGTCAGTAGATTGGATTCCAAAACTGATTTGGGTCAATATACATTACCTTTGAAGATAAGATACAGTCTACTGTAGGGAACCATCAACTTAGAAAGCATTGGCCTTCCCTGGGGGTCAGGTAGGTGCAAAAGATAAACCTTTATCCTATCTTTATATTAAGATAAGTGGCCAAGCAGTATTTTTCCAAGTTTCACCAAGCTCATCATGTTGCCATAGTAGACAAAGTTCTATAAAATGTTAAATAACTTTTAAAAAAAGCATCTTGGTCTTTCAGTACTGTACAAGGTGAATTAAACTGTCCCTGGTAATAAAAAGTAATTAGAAGCATCCCAGAAACTTTATCTCTAGAAACATTAGCTGTTTTATATCATGTAATTTAGTGTGATGTTGTCAGAATTCAAGGACATTATCACACACAGAAATTGGTTCAGTTAAATCTAAAAAACACAGCTAAACATGGGTTTAAATGTAAAATAGAAGTCTTACCTCTTGTCAAAAGATTTAATTCAAGAAGCGATGTAATAAATGATTGCTTATGCTTTTATAAACAAATCTAATTAAAATAAAAGCTTAAGTTTTGTATTTATCTTGTACCATAGAACATGATTTTCTTTGTATTTCAAGCCCACAAAGTGTCCAAATGACGCACTACATGATATAAGGAAGATTATCACATGCATATCGGTATTATCTTTCTTATGAAAATGCATTCCTTTCATTACCTTTTACTTTTTAAAATGAACTCAAATTGTGTATAATGTAATAATTTAAGTAGAATAGATTCTAATAATATAATGATCCAGTGTGTTGCACTACTTCACTGCTTCACTGCTCTATGCCGTCTGTAAATAAATCCTCAGACTGCTTACTGCCCTGGGCATGTACCAATAAATTACAGGAGCACATCTATATATCACTGCGTTGAAGCAGGAGACACACAATCACTGCAAACACATCCTAAATACAGTGTTCCATCACCTTTGACCTCATCCAGAACATATCATTTCTTGAAAGGGATTGCTGTCCGAATGCACATCTGAATCCCAAACAGAATCTCTAGTAATATACGATCGTTTGTGAAACATGCAAATGACTGTCTCAGGGGCCCATTCCTCATTGTCAGACACATGTATGCAATGCTTTCACCGTGCATTGAGCAATAGGGATTAAAGACGCCACAGGTAAGGTTAGATGTCATGTTCTATGATCATTTCTTTCAGCATTAGGGACTAAATATACTAAACGTATGATGCTAAAATGTTATTTTCACATATATTAATGTAATAAATGATTGCTTATGCTTTATAAACAAATCTAATTAAAATAAAAGCTTAAGTTTTGTATTTATCTTGTACCATAGAACATGATTTTCTTTGTATTTCAAGCCCACAAAGTGTCCAAATGTTCTATGATCATTTCTTTCAGCATTAGGGAGTAAATATACCAAACGTATGATGCTAAAATCCTGAAAAAAGGATGTGCTCCATCTTGTCAGTAGATTGGATTCCAAAACTGATTTGGGTCAATATACATTACCTTTGAAGATAAGATACAGTCTACTGTAGGGAACCATCAACTTAGAAAGCATTGGCCTTCCCTGGGGGTCAGGTAGGTGCAAAAGATAAACCTTTATCCTATCTTTATATTAAGATAAGTGGCCAAGCAGTATTTTTCCAAGTTTCACCAAGCTCATCATGTTGCCATAGTAGACAAAGTTCTATAAAATGTTAAATAACTTTTAAAAAAATCATCTTGGTCTTTCAGTACTGTACAAGGTGAATTAAACTGTCCCTGGTAATAAAAAGTAATTAGAAGCATCCCAGAAACTTTATCTCTAGAAACATTAGCTGTTTTATATCATGTAATTTAGTGTGATGTTGTCAGAATTCAAGGACATTATCACACACAGAAATTGGTTCAGTTAAATCTAAAAAACACAGCTAAACATGGGTTTAAATGTAAAATAGAAGTCTTACCTCTTGTCAAAAGATTTAATTCAAGAAGTGATGTAATAAATGATTGCTTATGCTTTTATAAACAAATCTAATTAAAATAAAAGCTTAAGTTTTGTATTTATCTTGTACCATAGAACATGATTTTCTTTGTATTTCAAGCCCACAAAGTGTCCAAATGACGCACTACATGATATAAGGAAGATTATCACATGCATATCGGTATTATCTTTCTTATGAAAATGCATTCCTTTCATTACCTTTTACTTTTTAAAATGAACTCAAATTGTGTATAATGTAATAATTTAAGTAGAATAGATTCAGGTAGGAAATATAGAGTCATGATGTTTATGGCTGACATCATTTCACATGGGTGAATTTTAAGCTAAGAAACAAAAACATTTACAATGAAGATACCGTTGCTTAATTTTAAATGCCTTTAAAAAATAAATACCTCCTGAGAATAATTTGCCACTCCCAGATCCTTGGTAAGGTACTGTTTGAATCCAATCAGGAGAGGAGCATCCAGGGAGTGCTTTCTATAGAGTCCAGCTTGGGCCACTCTCTTCCGGCCTGCTGATACTTTTTAACTACTCAGGGCCTGTAAGGATATAAAACACCGGTTTAAACATTTTATACCTATAAGACAAATAGAATTTTAGTAAAAAATAGATACATCTGAAAAATAAAAAGTCTTACTGCTGATAGAGTTCTTCAGAGCTCCCATCTTCCCCTTCCTTATCCGCTTCTGTTTCAGTTTCTAGAGCAGCCTCTGGCATCTCTTCCTCCTGGACAGCGGCCTCTTGCTCAGGGCCGCTGGAATGCAGGTAGATTCTTTTCAACATGCTTTTACATAATATGTTGTAACAATGATTTCAAAAAGAAACTACAGAAGCCTTACAGATTAAAAATATCTCACCTTGTGCTCATTTCCCTCTATTCCCCGTGTTGCAGTGGTGGGATGACGTAAATTACTGCTTCGACACGTAACGGCATTATAATCAAGTGCAAGAGCTGAGGGCTTTAGTTTTGTTTCGTTTTCCATGGCGTTCGTAAGCGCGCAAATCAAAGGCAATTCCTGCGTCTAACACGAATGTAAATGCTTTTGAAAGTGCAGTGTGGTGCAGCTTGTAAAATCCTTGTCCACATTTTTGGTTTGTTGATGTTTTTTCTGTCTGCCAAAGTTGCATTTTGACTTCTGGACGGGGAGACTTTATCATTTGAACGTGAAGCCAGCCTTAAACCCTCTGAGGCGTGTTTGTCTGCCGGCACGTATTTTGTGAAAGGTATTTTTTTTTTTTAACGGAGAGCGACTTTGAAAAAGTTTCCGCAGCCACCTCGCACTCCGTGTTAGATTATAGGAGGAATGCGGCAGCGGCAAGCTCGCTGTAGTCGTGGCCGAGTGGTTAAGGCGATGGACTCGAAATCCATTGGGGACTCCCCGCGCAGGTTCGAATTCTGCCGACTACGGCGTCTGCCGCACGTTGCTTTGTGCCTGCGCTGAGAAGGCGTAGTGCCGCTATTCCTTTCCTCGTGCTATAAAAACGCTAAATCGCTTGTCCCCGCTGCCATGGAAATCAATTCTTCAGGTAACCACACACTTTGTGTTCGCACCTCTGGTTATGCCTTTGAAAACCTAATGCATAAAGCTGAAAGAACCGACACAATATGTAGGTGCTCGTAAAGCACGCAGTAAAGAACTGTTAACAGCAAGGGTTTCAGTGGGTTAACTGAGGAGAAGGCGTGATCGCTAATTGTTGACTTTGTATTTGGTGTTAGAAACACTCTTACTGTGCATGACGTGCAACAAATGTAGCCACAGAAATTGCATCACGCTTTCATGTCTGCTATTGCAGACACCAACGTTGCCTTGAATATTTCTACCTTTCATGTGGACTACGTGTTGACTTACTGATCGGAATAATTGAAAAGTTCGGGTCATAGCCGATGCAGTGCGTGCTAATTAGAACAACAGCAACGCTGAGCTCTCAGCACCGTACTGAGCCGAGGTGTTTTTCTAAAGCTGTCAGGTGCAGTTCATTTACAGTACGCCCCGTGTCTCAACGGTAGGACGGAGTCAAATACTGCCTCGACACGCAACAACATTATAATAAACCGCAGGACTTGAGGGCTGTTCTCTTTGAATGTTCCAAGGCATTCGTAAGAGCGTAGGTCAAGGGCCATTCGTGCATCTCCTGTAACTCGAGTAAAAATGCTATTCAAAGTGCAGTGACTGAAATCGTCGTCCACATGTCTCCGTTGTTGATTTCTTTCTGTCTAAGAAAGTTCTATTTTCATGTCCGAACGGGGAGACTTTATCATTCCAACTTGAAGCCACCCTTAAGTACTCTGAGGTGTGTGTTTGCTTACACGTATGGCGTAAAAGGTTTCTTAAACGGAGAGCGAACTTGAAAAAAGTTGCCGCCGCCACCGCCGCCGCCTCGCACTCCCTGTTCGATTGTAGCAAGAAGCCAACAGCTGGCGTATTTACTGTAATCGTGGCCGAGTGGTTAAGGCAACAAACTTGAAATCTGTTTTGGTCTCCCTGCGCAGGTTCAAATCCTGCCGACTACGGTGTCCTTTGCATTTGCTCTCGTGCGTGCATGAAAAAGGACCAGCGCTGTTTTGTTTTCGCTGGGACCTTTAACACTCTAAATCGCCTAGACCCACTGCCTTGGAAATCGATTCTTCAGCACCCACGAGTAACGCTTTGCAGCTGGACGCAGATAACGATGCTTTTCTGCAACGAGCTTTCCAGCTGAATTTTCTCGGCAGCTCCATACTGAACCTGTTCTCCATTGCAACATAGCGGAGGCTCGTCACGTCTATAGCAAGGCTGTGTAGGACCGCATATGCCACAGTGACTTGTACACAGACCACATGAAAGGCAAGCAAAATACACTTTTAAAATTCCAAAGACTCACAAGGTCAGAGGAACAGCGATGACCTGAACAGATCTGTTACAGAAGTCTAGGTTGACCTTTTTAGAGCTGTAATTGCATTTTTGTTTAATAGAAGATCAAATCTACTCGCATGTACCAGCACCTTACAGTTTATTGATGTTAATTCTATTTAAGTAATAAGATTGCTAACGATGTTGGACTTTAGCCAGTGTTTTTTAGAACAAATTGCTTACTCTTCTGTAAGGAATACGCAGTACGTGCCTTTGTCAGTCATTGCTCACCATACCTGTAACTTTCTTATCTAACTCACTTCCTCAAATGGTGAAGGTCCACAAACATAAATGAAAAAAAAACCCTTGTTGTAGATGAGGTGCACAAAAAAGCAGCCCCTGATAGTGTATAACACATTTATACTATTGCAGAGACACATGTAACATATATATATATACTGTAGTAGTTCAGGTGGGTAGCTGCGTCAGCATGCGTAGGCTGCAAAGGAACAAGTAATAGGTTTATTCCATGCTGAAAAAAAGAAGAAAGAGAACACAACGTTTCGGCCGTGGAGCCTTCTTCAGGTGTCAAGGTGTGAAGAAGGCTCCACGGCCGAAACGTTGTGTTCTCTTTCTTCTTTTTTTCAGCATGGAATAAACCTATTACTTGTTCCTATATATATACTGTATATATATATGAAACAGAAATAGAAACAGAAACAGGAATCGCTTACTCACCTGGAGAATCTCTGTAGGAATATCTAGCATTTATCAATGGAAATAAAAGCTGCTTTAATACAATCCATGTTCAAACTCAAACCCTCAGCTGCTGTTCTTGTTTGTTTTGGGACAAATTGCAACTGAGCATCGCATGAGCCGTTACGTACCCTTATCTGTTAGGGAATTTCAAGGGAGGAGTAAGGTCAGAATGGGTAGGCTGCAAAACAACAAGTAAAGATTTATTCCAAGATGAAACGTTGTGGCGATTTTCTTATCTTTTCAGCATGGACTAAACTTTTACGTGTTCCTTATATGCTATATATGTATATATTAGCACCAATGTCGTTCTTAAAAACTAACATGAAATTGTCAGGGACATTCAGCTATATACAAAGACGAGACAGACAAAGTAATAATTCTGTATTAACGTGGCCTACATATTGACGCAATGATCGAACTAACTGACATGTTCTGATTCAGATCCCCTGCAGTTCATGCCAATTAGAACAATAGTAATGCTGAGTCCTCCCCACCCTACTGAGCACAAATTCAGCTGCTCTCCAGTTCTGTTCTGCATTTTTTTTCATTGCAATTGAGCTCGGAGCTGGAGATGATCTCCATACAGTTCTGTGTTAACTAGCCCGCACTTGCGTGCTAATTTACGGGTTGTGGCAAATGCTTTTCTATAGTTCATATACATGACGGCAACCTGTTACCGAGGAACCTGAGAGGTTTAAAAGCCTCACGAGCCAGGCAGGACTCAGACCTACAATCTTCTGATCCAAAGTCAGGCGCGTTATCCATTACGCCACTGGCCCATAGAACATGCGCTTGCACTCCACCACAGAGAGCTCTACACTGCTACTAGTAGTACACTTCTCCATCTAAATTTTCACAGCAAGAAACTTGTGTTTCCTACTATTTTTACCAGGTTTAAAATATCATCTCCTTAAAACAGAAAAAGTATTGTGTCGTGCTGAAATTCCGATTGATTTTGAATTCAAAGAAAAAAGGTTTTCTTCCAAAACACCATGAAATTGTCACATCTTGCAGACAATAGGTGTATTCCATGTTGAAAAGAGAAGAAAGAAAACCATGGAGCCTTTTACAGGTGTGAGGCTTCTTCAGGTGTGAGAAGACCTCACAGCTGAAACGCTGTGTTTCCGTTCTTCTCTTTTCAGCATGCAATAAACCTATTACTTGTTCCTTTGCAGCCGAGGCATGCTGACGTAGCTACCCAGCTGAACATCTTGCAGACTCTACAGTACTTCTCTCCTGTAGAAGTAAAGCAGGGCTTGCTGGGTGAGCTTTTGCTCCGGTAAATTAGGTCACGTGTCATGTTAAATCACTTCTTCTAAACACAACATTTGCTGGTGCTAGCTTTCCCCATGAAAAGAGACATTTCCCTTACAGTACATGACATATCGTTTTTATTCTATCAATAAGTATAGAAATTAAACAAAAGAAAAAATGGTGTCGCCAAAGAATGCACAGCTCTGTCGCCTTGGGGAGGTGTCAAGGGCATTGAGCTCCTTGGACATGAAAAGTGCCCGATAAATGCCATTTCTCATCATTTCTCTTGGCGTCAGTTCTGCTATTAAACGGGAAAGAGGCACGGGCTCAGAGATTATGTTAAGTGCACACCGAGCGCAGATGTGTCCAAGTGTCTGTAAAAGTGCGGTGCTCCCTAGTGGCTTAAAGTGCCTGCCTAGTAAGCAGGCGATCCTGGGTCTGAATACCAGCTGTGCCTCTCTCCGTGTCTTGTTGTGCCAAATGTATCATTTCAGACAAACATGTACAGCTTTGTTCAGTTTAATGCAAGAATTCATTTCCTTTCTGGAATAACTTGTTTTTGAAGAAATCCATACATTTTGTGAAAGATGAAATCCATTTCTTGGTTGTCAGTGAAAAAATATTGCTGACTACAAGAAGCGCAAACGATTGTTTTCTTTGACCATAAACCTGCAAATGTAGGGAGCACAAAAGACCGTCAGACTCTGTGGTGCAATCGGTTAGTGCATTTGGCTGTTAACTGAACAGTTGGTGGTTCAAGCCCCTCCAGTGTGCGTGTCTCAGTTTTTCCAATGTAAACATCATCACCATCGCTAAAGAAGATGGCGCAGAAGGCTCCACAGCCGAAACGTTGTGCTTTTTTTCTTCTCTTTTCAGCATGGAGTAAACCTTTGCTTTATCCTTTGCAGCCTAAGCATGCTGACGCAGCTACCTTTCTCTTAACGCGCCTCAATCATTATTCACCAAAACGATCAGCAGAATAAGTCGCCTTTGTGGTGATGTCACTCCTCTGCTTCACAAATGTCCTTAGTGACGGGCCATTTCTTTCTGCCATTTTTCCGGAGCGGTTATTGATTGCTCCATCATTTCCCTCTTACTTTCCATCACTAGATTGAAAAAAAAAACAGAAACAGGCTGACAGGACGACAATCAAATTGCAAAAACTCATCAAAGCACTCGATAGAGTATTTGAATCCACAAGTAGCTACGAGCAACTTTGTCCTGGCTTGCATGAAAGTCGGAAAATGTCAAAAAGAAAAAGATGGTGGCTTTTTCATATTCGTTCTTTTATTTTTAGTTCGTTGCTTCTTCTGTCCATTGTCCTCCTGCCTGGCTCTTGACCTGTGACTGTTTGAACGCACACAGTAGACTTTCATGCAGGGGATTTGTCCTGAGCCTCTGTGAAAGACCCACCCACTCCCATAAATAACTGCTCTAGAAACACATGAATGCAAAACTAAACCACAGCTTAAAGAGGAGCTTGTCATGACCGCCAGGCAGTTAAGACCAACTCTTAAGCAATCTAAACAGCACCAGCAGCGGGTGATTATTAACAAACGCCGCCGCACGAGTTAACCCACCTGCACACACTCCACCGTGCGGTACGCAGTGCTATTTTTACCAGCTTCCCGCTGGTATTGAGTCTACTCCTTGAGAGCTCTACCTGGCGTTTTTTCCATTACCTCGTTTATTCTGGATATTGGACTCCCCTTCTGCCTTTTCGACTTTGGACCTCGCCTCTCACCTCGGACTGTTTGCCACCAGTGTTCTCCCTGGATTACGACTTACCTTACGCCACTTGACCACGAAACAAAGCAAAGCAGAGCAAAACAAAATGAACAAACGAAAACCCTCACGTCCCGCACTTGCATATAACGCCGTTACGTGCCCAAGCGGTATTGTACGTCATCCTAGCACTGCACCCCGGGGCGTACGGTATATGGGAACGAGCACACGCCACGAATCGTCTCGAATCACTCCCTACAGCTGTAAGGCACCTTGAAGCGTGCACCCCCAACATTCTTCTTTGCGCATCTGTGAAAGGTAAACTCTTGAGCAAACTCTGAACCAGCTCTAAGGAAACTAATCCGATTAGACGTTACTTTGACTCATCCTTTAAGGGACCCTTGTTAATTGGAGAAATCAATGATTTCGAATGAATTCTGTATGCGTTAAAAGACAGCTATACACAGAAAACATGCAGGACACTTCTCATGATGTTTCCCGAGCCGAAACACAGTGCGTTTTTCCAAGCCATCTGACAAAGCCCGCCCACTGAAAACTGCAGCAAATCGTGTAAAGACGTTCAACTTTGTAACTACTGCACGCACAGGAAGCAGAATAAATTCCTCTTTTCAACTGTCAAAGGTTTGCTTTGCGAACACTGCAGGACATCGCACAATCTCTTTTGAACGGGGACAAACGATTTCTTATGGGGCACAGTAAGTACAGACGTTTAAAAAGCTCCACTCATGCCGACGATGCAGCATGAAGAAGCGCAACCTAACATTTGCATTCCTAGCAAATTCCTTTTATTTTTTGATAAATAAAGACAGTCTTGTTTAACAAACAACACACACAACATTTTACATTGTCAATTCAATTCAAATCAATGTATTTCTATATAGCGCCTTTCACAACAAGGTTGTCCCAAGGCACTTAACAATGCAAGTTGTTAAGAGCCTTGTGTCTAATATGCCGCCTAGGTTACGTGCTGTCTCTTTGAGGCAAATGTTTAAATCCTCTGAGTTAAGTGCTGAAGTTATAGTAGTCCTATCAGTATTGTTGCCTCCGATCAACAGATCCTCATTTTTCTCAGAGTTGAGTAACAAAAAGTTTTCACACATCCAAGTATTTCCTTCCTTAATGCATTTAACTAAAGTGATAATAGAAGAGTTGTCGTTTGGTGTAAACAAAATGTTTATTTGAGTGTCATCAGCATATGAATGAAAGTTCATATTATTTTTTCGGATTATCCTACCTAGCAGCAGCATGTAGAGAGAGAGAGCAATATTGGTCCCGGCACTGATCCCTCTGGTACCCCAAATTGAACTGGTGACGTTGATGAAGCAGTACAATTATTAGATATTTGAGCATAATGAAAACGATGAGTTAAATGTGAAGTAAACCACTGAAGGACGGTTCCAAATAAGCCAACCTCAAACTCAAGCCTGTGTTACAAAACAGAGAGGTCAACCGTGTCAAAGGCAGCTCTAAGATCTAGAAGCACAAGCACTGTTGCATTCCCCGCATCAGTAGCTAAGAGAATATCATTTACGACTCTTGTTAATGCAGTTTCAGAAACCAGACTGAAATTTCTCAAGTATATTATTTGAATCCAGTTACGATTGACGTTGGGCAACAACTATTCTCTCAAGACTTTTAGATTGAAATGGGACCTTTGAGAAAGGCCTGTAGTTGTTAAGAACTTGTGGATCCAAATTTGACTTCTTAAGGAGCGGTCTAACAACCGCTACCTTAAATTGATCAGGTACAACGCCTGACGCAAGCGATGCATTCATCATACTAATTATAGGTCCTGCCAGTCCTTCGAGGGAATCTTTGACTAGCTGAGTGGGGATGGGATCTAGCGAATAGGTGGTTGACTTTGTCTTACGTCTGTGTTCATGAGTCCACCATAAGAAGAAATCTGAACAGGAGCGGTGATCATGCGAGGTCACCATGGAGGAAACCACTGCTCTCCCCCCAAAAAAAACACCACTGCCCCTCTCAAGTTTGTTAAAGACCACATGGATGTTCCACAGCAACTTCTGGAACAATGTTCTGTGGACAGACGTGACAAAAGTTGAACTTGTTGGTAAATGTGCACAGCGTTATGTTTGGAGATAACAAAACACTGCATACCAACTCCAAAACCTCATCCCACCTGGGAAGCATGGCGGAGGCTGTACGGCTTGCAATCATCGAGGGACCGATGAATTCCAAGATGTATCAGGAAATTCTACAGCAGAATGTCAGGGTGTCTGCCTGTGATCTAAAACTCGAAAGACGCTGGGTCATGCAGCATGACAAAAACAAAGGAGTACATCAACAACAGAGTGGCTGAAACAGAAGAAATTCCGTATTTTGGGATGGCCAAGTAAGAGTCCTGACCCCAATCCCATTGCAGTGCTGTGGCGTGATCTGAAGCAGGCCGTTCAGCGCAAGACATCCCAAAAATATACATGAACTGAAACAGTTTTGCATAGAGGAATAGGCCAAAATACCTCCTAACCGCTGCTCAGGTCTGACCAGCCGCTACAGAAAGTAGGGGTTGAGGTTTTTGTCATAAAGGAGGTTCCACTAGCTCCTTAATATAAGGGTTCACGTACTTTTTCCATCAATGACCTTGATTGTTTAAACCATTTGGTCAATAAAGAAACAGCAATGTCAAATGTTGGGCCTGTGTTGTTTGTTAAATCAGACTCTCTTTATTAATTATTATGACTTAGATAAAGATAAGATCACATGTTAGGAGCCATTCATGCAGAAATCCACATCATTCCGAAGGGCTGTTTACAAAATTTTTTCTCCCAACTGTATGTGAGAGAAAAGCAGAGACGCTCACTGAGTAAGGTGGGGTTGTAGCTTTGCAAATCACAAGGACATTTGTACACTCAAAATGGGACAGGAGCACCCCAGATGGGACTCAAACCCACAATCCCTGGCTTAGGAGGCCAGTGTCTTAGCCATTAGGCCACTGGGGCACACTGGGTGGGGTCGATCACGCTGATGAAGAGCCAGTTTAGTTTTCCTTTGCTTTTTCAAAGGGATCCCCAAAATTAGGGAGGTTAGGCAGCAGAAGGTTTACTGTGACCTGAGAAGGACCGGCATCCAATCACGGTGATACACACACACACGCTCTCACTCATCTGAGCTACACAGCTACCAAGATGATCTCAGGTGTGCCGAGCTGGTACGGAACATATTGAACTGATCGACAGCGAATTGTCTCTCAAACAGGCTTTTCACCTCTGAGCTCCCTGACTGACAGTGATCAGCTACAGATGCAGCCATTCAAAGTGAGCGGTACAGACACGTACCGCAGGTAAGATGACACGGGGTACCGCGGTGCGTGATTGGTTGACCGACAGGGGCACTCGTGGTCCGTTGGTCTGTCGTAGAAAGACTTACTGTAAATGTCTTTACTGTGCCTGTTGTAGATATTGAATTTTACCACTGAAGGGAAATCTTAGTAGCTGAGCATAAAAAGAATAGGAGCATACTGTAACGCGTGTGAAGGCCATAAACGATATTAATTTTGGAACATAAACATACAGTATATAGCTGGTCTTGGTACTTTAAAGAAAAAAATACACACCAGTATTCCATTTCTCCCTAAACATTGTAAGCTTCGAAGTCTTTAACTAACATGATTCCGGAGTCAACAAGCATACTTTTAGAATTTGATTAAAAGGGAATATAATATGGAATCGCGTATCTAAAGAATTTAATAACGGTATGATTATATCCGTGTACTGCGACAGGGCTGTGTAGGGCTGTTTCGCCTGGCTGTTCATGCGAGCTGTCTTGTAGCCGACTGGTCTAGGTGCGTGACTATCAACTGGCAGGTTGTGTGTTCACATCCAGCTGGTGCTGGACTTTTCTTTTAACAAACATATCTTCGAAAAAATAGGTAAGCGATATTATGGACAATCAATTGACTTTTATATTTCAAAATATCGCAACATGATCGATATTTGCGATATTTTGAACATATCTTCCCTTCTGACAGCGGTTCCTGCTTTTAGTGTGTGTGTGTGTGCAACAGAATAAATTTTTATAGAGAAATGGAGGCTGGACAGTATGCGTTACAATATAAACATTTATATTGATTTAAATCGTGTTGTGATTTAAATCGCAAACGCGTGTTTAATTATGTGTTTTTTAATCATAATCAGGCTAATGCATTTCTACATTTTCTGTATGAACCAGCTTAGAGGTTCATACAGAAAGACAGCTTGTGTTTAAATTGAGTGTAAGGTAATTTATGCTTCTAAAGTCATGGTCAGCATTTATTATTGTACTGTGCTGTAAACTTTTTCTGTGCCTAGTCACATTATTTTATAGCGTTTTTATGGCGATATTAAATCCGGTGGTGCTGTGTGTTAGTTTCCAGACTCCCATTATTTAAACTGCGACACTGATCATTCATCTCTAAATAAACTTTATTTTATATAGCGTTTTAAGCAAATAGGTAATTAGATTGCTCATAAACCTAATCGCTTTTTCTACATAAACACAGCATGATTGCTCTCTGAAAATGCTTTTCCTTAAAGCGATTCTATTGAGGGAGTAGCCCAGCTACCACTTAACACTGTACTTCCTACTTTGAATACCTGTGAGACCGGTTTAATTCGTCACAGCCAGCACTCCGGGAGTTCATATTGCTTGACTAATTTTAAAAACTAAGTTATAAATGCAAACGCTTCCTCGGTGCGCTGATCTGGTACGCCGGGTCTTACACAGTGCCTGTCGGCAGTAAGTGTTACAATATACATACCCAACACTGCTTGTACCCATCTGTCATGCAAATAAAACACCTTGAATTGAATTGAATTGAGGGAGAGAGGGGGGTAGTGGGACAGATATACTGTAGACAGACACAAGGCAAATAAGATACTTATGGGTACGCAGGCATTCACGACAGCAACATACGAAACGTTTGCACGTACTGTATAGTTAAGTTATTACTTGGTTTTCAAAGTGCAACGAAATACAATATTGTTGTTGCTGCTGTTCTGGTTGTTTTTATCCCGTAAAGCGTTTTGAGAAGCCACCTTTAAAGGCGATATATACTGTAAAACCGCTGATTCTGCACAGTGTACGAAGTAAATTATTTTCGCAGTAATTAATTTACACGTGTATAATAAATATAGTAAATATAATAAATTAATTACTGCGAAAATAATTTACTTCGTACACTGTGCAGAGTGCCGTATACTCCTAGTTGCGGCACACACGATACATACAGTAAAAGGCCTCAGGCACTGTGTTAGATGTGTTTTCGACGTTATATATGCGTTTATTCATGTCGTCGATTTTACGGTTGCAATTCGACGTTGATTATACGTCGAGGCGACGTATATATACGTATAGCCGTATTTTCGCCGTAAATATACATATATTCGACGAATCAATGCCCACTGGGATGTTTCCCGAGCCGAAACAGTGCGTTTTTCCAAGCCGTTTGACAAAGCCCGCCCACTGAAAACTGCAGCAGATCGTGTAAAGGCGTTCAACTTTGTAACTACTGCACGCACAGGAAGCAGAATAAATTCCTCTTTTCAAACTGTCAAAGGTTTGCTTTGCGAACGCTGCAGGACATCGCACAATCTCTTTTGAACGGGGACAAACGATTTCTTATGGGGCGCAGTAAGTACAGACGTTTAAAAAGCTCCACTCATGCCGACGATGCAGCATGAAGAAGCGCAACCTAACATTTGACAGACAAAAGCCGGGCGCCGCTACGAGCAATATGAAATCAAACTGACAGCACACGGCGTTTCGCGCTGACACAAAAGTAATCTCGACAGACGCTGTTCTCTGCATAACGCTGAAAGAGCTAAAGAGCGTTTCTGTTGAGACGTAACAAGCTCGTTTCTTTCTACCATGATGTCACCATGACAAAATCTGTCTTTAAACACCTTGCTCAGTCTCTGACGAGACTGTTAAAAATTGCTTTCGTCGATTGTATTGCAAACCGGTGGAAGCGGGGTATTGGGAAAAGTTTTCAACTAGCAATAATCGCGCCTCGGCTAAACCTCACAGGCTACGATACTGCCACTGCGCAAAGCTGACGGTTGCCAGGCAACCGCGGGGATCCTATGGAAATCGTTATCAATCGTCTCATGGCATGTCGTTGCTGTAACGCTTCATATTTGTCGTCTTCTTCTTCTAGCTTGAGGTTTTGAAGAATTTCATGACAGACAAGGGCTCCGTTGGGAACAAAGGGCGTTGTGAGAAAACCGTTGCTTATTTTCAGCAGCAGAAATACAACCCTTTAAATACAAGATGACAGAACAATGACGAAGGGCATGCCGGGAGGAACTCATGCACTACAGAGGAAAGGGGGCGGGCACGTACAGTCCACATTCAAGCCACAAGTACTCTTCTCGGATGTTGCACAAACAAATCCTAACGTCTTGAAAGCATTGCAGCATGTTTGTGTCCCACTTCCCGTGGCTGCAGGACGACTGACACGAACGGACAAACACAATCTGTGGCGTTTAGCGTGACATAGTCTTGCAGGCATCGTGCTGTCTCACTGCAATACTATACCGCTGGAGGAAACAGTCCATCTGGCCATGAAACTCATTTGAACGTTTAGCTACAGCAATTAACAATATTGTAGCGTTTACAGGTTCTTTACAGAACAAGGACGAGTGGAGACGCGATTAACAAACAAGCATTAGCTTTATTCGTTTACAACCACACAAAACCAAACACAGGATCTACACACACATGAGGAGACTGACGGAACACGTACACATAGTTAGGGTGGTAATTATCTAACAACACACTACACTTTTACAGGACTACACAGGGCACTAGAATCACTAGGACATTATTTACACAGGTAGGGTCAGCCGCTGGTCATCGTGCTGACCCTCAGACTCTCCCCGGCTACCACTCCCAGCATGCCCAGCGGTACTACGAGCGCCTGGGGGCGCTTCCTCCTCACCACCAGGCGAGGGCGTTACACTGCCCCCACCTGAAGCGTCTGGCGTCTCGCCGATGTCGAACACCCCCCTCAGGCTGTACTCGTATTCGGCCAACTGCTGCGGAACCCTGCGTGAGCGGCCGCTGCGCCGCGGTGACGGCTGGCGATCCACGGACGCCCCACTATCGGCCGGCTCCGGCCCCGGCTGCTCCTCTGGAGCCTCCCCACACGGCTCCTCCTCCCGGGCCCGGTAGGGGGCCAGGCGGTCTCGGTGCAGGACCACCACTCTCCCCCGTGTTCGCAACCGGACACGGTAGCAGACCTCGCCCACCACCCCGAGTACCTCAGCGGGCCCCTCCCACGACGGGGCCAGCTTAGGGCTGAGGTCTTTGCGGCGGCGCGGGTTGTACACCCAAACCGAGTCCCCGGGCTGGAAGGCAGGCCCCCTGCAGCGCAGGTTGTAGTACCGCTTCTGCCGGACCCCCGCCTGTGTCAGGTGGGTCCGTGCAAAGCTGTGCACCCGCTGCATCCGCTGCCGCAGGTCCCACTCGTAGTCCGGTCCAGCCGGTGGTGCCGACCCGTCTCCGGGCGGCAGGCCGAAGACCAGGTCCACCGGTGATCGCATTTCCCGGCCCAGCATGAGCGAGGCCGGGGTGCACCCGGTGGATTCCTGGACCGCGGTCCGATACGCCCAGAGCACAAGGGGGAGGTGGCGGTCCCAGTCCCGTTGGTGCCGGGACACCAGGGTGGCCAGCTGGATGGCGAGCATCCGATTAAACCGCTCTACCAACCCGTCGCTCTGGGGATGCAGCGGGGTGGTCCGCGTCTTAGTAATCCCCAGGCGCTGGCACACTCTGGCGAAGACCTGGGACTCGAAGTTACGCCCCTGGTCACTGTGTAACTCCTCCGGCACCCCCAGCCTGGCAAACATCCCCTCCAGCAGTGCATCGGCCACCGTGGGGGCACTCTGGTCCGGGAGGGCGTAGGCCTCCAGCCACTTCGTAAAGTAATCCATGGCCACCAAGACGTAGCGGTTCCCGGCCTCGGTGCGCTCCATAGGAGCCCCCACCTGGTGTTGTTGGAGGGGGGCCCGAGAGCGCTCGGGGGGACCCTTCTGCGCCACGCACACCGCACACGTTCGGCAGTACCGCTCCACGTCCCGGTGGCAAAGACCCCAATAAAAATGGCCTCGGAGACGCTGCAGGGTTTTTTTACCGCCGAAGTGCCCCACACCCGGCTGGCCGTGCACCGCTCGGAGCACCGCCCCGCGGAGCGACTAAGGCACCACCAGCTGCCACCGTACCTCGCCACTGGAGAGTACCCGCCACCCCCGGCGCAGCACCCCGTCCTTTACCTCCAAGGCCTCCCACAGGGCGCAGAGGGCCTTGACGGACTTCGGGTGCGGGGCGAGCTCCTCTCGCATAGGCCGCACTCCTGCTGCCCTCCAGCGGAGCACCGGCCCCACGTCAGGATCAGCTGCCTAACGCTGCTCCAGGTCTGGCAGGCCCACCCCCAGCGGCCCCTCCCGGGCCGTGGCCGCGGTGCTCACCCCTGCCACGGTGCGGACAGCCTCCTCTCGCTGCTCCCGCCGGGCGCAGTGATGGCAGTCCGCGGCCTCGCAGGGGCGCCGCGAGAGAGCGTCGGCATTGAGATGGCGAGACCCCGCACGGTGCACGACAGTGAAGTCGTACTCCTGCAGGATCTCTATCCATCGCGCCATCTGCCCCTCTGGCTCCTTAAAGTGGAGCAGCCAGGTGAGGGACGCATGGTCGGTCCTCAACCGGAACCGGGTCCCGAACAGGTACGGCCTGAAGTGGTGGACCGCCGCCATCACCGCCAGCAGCTCGCGACGGGTCACGCAGTAGTTCCGCTCAGGCCTAGTCAGAGCCCGACTATAGTAGGCCACTACGCGCTCCCCATCCGGCCCCTCCTGCGCCAACACCGCACCCACCCCCGAGTCACTCTCGTCGGTGTCGAGAACATACGGCAACCGCGGGTCGGGGTAGGCCAGCACGGGGGCCCCCACCAGAGCTTCACGCAACCGGCCGAAGGCAGTCTCACAGCCCGAGTCCCAGTCAAAACGGTGGCCCTTGTCGGTGAGGCGGGGCAGCGATGCTGGCAAAGTCCCGGACGAACCTCCGATAGTACGAGGCCAGCCCCAGAAAGCTGCGGAGCTCCGCGACGGTGCGTGGAGTTGGCCAGCCCCTCACTGCAGCGACCTTACCTGGGTCCGTAGCCACCCCTCGCGGTCCAACAACATGTCCCAGGAAGGAGCTCGCACTTGCGGGGGTTGAGCCTCAGGCCAGCACGACGGATGCAGGCCAGCACCGCCTGGAGGTTTGTCAAGGCCTGGTCGAAGCCCCGGGCATGAACCAGCAGATCGTCCAGGTACAGCACACACTGGTTCCGCAGGACAGATACCAGCACTCTCTCCATCAGCCTCTCGAATGTCGCCAGGGCATTGCACAGGCCAAAAGGCATGACAGTAAACTGCCAGAGGCCCTGGCCGATAGAAAAGGCCGTCTTCGGGCGAGCATCGGGAGCAAGCGGTACCTGCCAGTAGCCGCAGCGGAGGTCCAGGGAGCTGAACCAGGTCGACCCAGTGATGTAGTCTAGGGCGTCATCTATCCTCGGCAGGGGGTAGGAATCTTTCCGGGTGACCTCGTTCAGCTTGCGGTAGTTGACGCAGAACCTCCACGAGCCGTCTTTTTTTTTGACCAGTACAGCTGGCGCCGACCACGGGCTCGCGGAGGGCTCAATCACCCCCGCTGCGGCCATCTCCCGGATCTTTTCCTCGGCGGCGGTCCGCTTGGCGTGAATCATGCGTCCAGGTGGGATGCGGATGGGCCGAGCGTCGCCGGTGTTGATCTCGTGTTGGACCAGGGCAGTGCGGATGCAGTCCTCATCTCTCGCCGCAAAGAGGTCTTCGTTCTGGGCGAGTAGCTCCTGGAGCCGCTGCCGCAGGTCCTGATCGAGGCCCTCGCAGCTCCGCTGGTAGAGATCCTCAACGGTGCGCCTCGCTTCCACGCAACGCTCGGCCCCCGCCGCCGCTGCTTTGCCTGGCCCCCCGGCTGACTCGGGAGCAGGATCCGGCACGCTCGCTCCCCGGCTCATTGGCCTGGTCTGCCCCGGCGACTGCCGCCGCCGCCACTGCCTCTTTTTCTCCCGGCTCCGGCAAGCCCACGTCCCTCGGCCTTCGCCGGGCCTGCCCTCCACCAGGTGCAGTCGCTCCCCCTGCCACACCAACTCCTGCCGGTCCAAGTCCAACCTGGCCCCCACTCGCTGCAGTACGTCCAGCCCCAGAATGCAGTCCTCCTGGATGGGTGCGAGGTAGCAGGGGTGGCGCACCGTCGCTGCACCTAGACGGAAGGCAAGCACCTGATTCCCCCGGACTGCAGCGAGCTGTCCCGTCACGGTCCTCAACCGCAGGCTGGAGGCCTCCCATCCTGGGGGGTTGGTGCCCTCGGTGTCGGGGAAGACGCCCGGCCGGAGTAGGGTTATCGATGAACCGGTGTCGAGTAGGGCCAGGCAGGGTTGGTCCTCGATTTTGCAGTGGAGGTACAGGCCCCGGCTACAGCCGACTCGCCCCACGGTGGCGTGAGGGGCGCCAGTCTTAACAGCGCTCTCCGGAGCGGGGGTTGAGGTGTTCGAGGGGCGGCCTTCCCCACGCTGAGCCGCCCCGTTCCCGTTTCCCGACGCCGATCGAGGAGTGCGAGGTTCGGGTGCCCGGCAGAACCGGGCTCGGTGTCCCCTCTTCCCGCAGCGGTTGCAAATCAGCGTGCGGGGCTGTTCCGCGGGGGTCGCTGCCCGGGCTGGCTCCTCTTCCCCCTCGCTGGATCCCTCTGTCGCACTGCGTCTGCTGGTGCTTCCAGCCACCCCGAACACGGCCTCAGCCCGTGTAGCAAGGGCCAAGGCCTGCTCCAGCGATGTTGGCGCGGCCAGCTGCACGTGGCGCCGCAGCTCCTCGGGTGAGAGGGCCTTGAGAAAGGCCTGGAGAGCCATCTCCCGCTGCGCCTCCCGGGGGAAAGTTGGGTATCCTCGGCGGGCGAGGAACGCGACATCAGCGGCAACCGGGCCCAGTCGCTCTCCTGGTTGGCGCCGCCGCAGGGCCAGCCTCTCCCGCATCAAGTCCGGCGCCTCCTCCACACCGAAGCGCAGCTGGAGAGCCGCCGCCAGCGCCGTGTATTCGCCTCTGTCCTCCTCCGGGACGTCCAAGAGCGCCTGGCAGGCCGCTCCTTCCAGCGCCGCCGCCAGGTGGCCGACCATCTCCGCCTGGCTCCAGCAATTCGTCCGGGCCGCGAGCTGGAACTGCGCCTCGTAGATTTCCCACGGCGCTTCCCCATTGTAGCGACCTGGTCTCACCCGCGCCGATGGGTGTGGGAATTGCTGATCGGCTCCGGCAGGGAGAGTATCCTCTATCTGGGGTGCTCGCTGACCAGGAGTAGCGGCCGGTCGCCCCAATTCTACCGGCGGAACCACTATTGAATAGCCCTGGTAAGGGCTGTGGCCACCTGTCGCACCCAGGAGTTGCTCAGGCTCCCTCTGTGCGCTGCCGATGGGTTTTGCTTCTTCCAGCGTCAAACGGCGCTTAATAGAATCGGGTACTGTCTGCCACAAATTGTCCATTCTGCCCGCTTCTGACACCAATGTAGCGTTTACAGGTTCTTTACAGAACAAGGACGAGTGGAGACGCGATTAATAAACAAGCATTAGCTTTATTCATTTACAACCACACAAAACCAAACACAGGATCTACACACACATGAGGAGACTGACGGAACACGTACACATAGTTAGGGTGGTAATTACCTAACAACACACTACACTTTTACAGGACTACACAGGGCACTAGAATCACTAGGACATTATTTACACAAGTAGGGTCAGCCGCTGGTCATCGTGCTGACCCTCAGACTCTCCCCGGCTACCACTCCCAGCATGCCCAGCGGTACTACGAGCGCCTGGGGGCGCTTCCTCCTCACCACCAGGCGAGGGCATTACAATATCATGATTTATTCAGGATGTGTGGAATCAGCACGTCCCGGAGACAGCTTCCGAAATCGTGAGCATTCTCTGGTGTCGAACTGTGTGTCCAACTGGAGCCTCACTATTTGCATATGTGAGGCTCCAGTTATACATCGAGTGTTACATTAAATGACAAAAATGAAGAGAGTTAAAGCAGCTGGAGAGGTTTTCTTACAACTTTTGAGCTGACACAGTTTTGGAAAATGTTTCCTTCACGCTGCACTGTACCACATAGGCAGCCAAGAGTCTCCAAAACAAAACAGAATGGACAGATAGCAGAAAATTCCCAGTCGTCCTGAAGTTCCCAAAATCCAGCACTGAGCGTAAACAAAGTGTCTAAGTAGCATTGGAATGCTAACCCTAACCCTAGCTGGAGTTTGAGCAGTCCAGCACTGAACGTAAAAAGATGAGTCAAAGTAAAGTCTAATCGGATTAGTTTCCTTAGAGCGGGTTCAGAGTTTGCTCAAGAGTTTACCTTTCACAGATGCGCAAAGAAGAATGTTGGGGGTGCACGCTTCAAGGCGCCTTACAGCTGTAGGGAGTGATTCGAGACGATTCGTGGCGTGTGCTCTTTCCCATATACCGTACGCCCCGGGGTGCAGTGTTAGGATGACGTACAATACCGCTTGGGCACGTAACGGCGTTATATGCAAGTGCGGGACGTGAGGGTTTTCGTTTGTTCGTTTTGTTTTGCTCTGCTCTGCTTTGCTTTGTTTTGCTTTCCATCGCGTTGGTAAGAGCGTAAATAAAAAGGCGATTCCTGCGTCTACCACTAATGTAAGAGCTATTTCAAGTGCGGCGTGGTGCGGCTTTTCAAATGCTCAACACGATGACTTCGCATGCACGCGTGCTTTCATGCAGTCGTGTGTGCAACCATGTCCTCTTACGTGCAAACGGGCGTGGTTTCATGTATGCAAAAAACTTTCCTGGGCTCTTCTGAAGCACATAAAATTATTTGGAGATATACCTTTGTCTTGTTTTCCTCTTAGGCTCTAGAATTGATAACTTTTTTTTCATTTTTGGCATTTTTCATCATTTTCCAGAAAGTGGTTGCAAGCCCGATATCATGCAAAGAAACTTCAGGATTCAGGGACCAGTCAATGGATTTTTTTCAAAGTTGGATTTTTGCACTCTGTGGACCAAGAGATGTTGTTCAATAATGTTTTTTTTTTCAAATTTAAAAATATCATTTTTTCTTGGAGCTTTGAAGGGGATGGATTCACCCTCCTTTAGCCAGGACAGAGCTCCAGGAGCCTGGGTAGGATTCTAGCTTTCTCCCCTTGCAGGCACCTGGCACAGAAGACATCATTTTTTTCCTTAAAATCTTTTTTTTTGTGTTCCTTGTTGTTCCAAACTTAATTTTAATCACTTTTAATTAGAGATTTTATTAAAAATAGTGCAAAAAATGACTAATTTCACAAAAAATAATGTAATATAAAACGGATGTTTTTAACTTTATTGTAGTGTTTTAGAAACTAATATGTCTTCAAAAATGGTTGTTTTTCACTCCTAGGAATGAAAGCTGTTGTTATATGATGTTTATTTTCAAATTTTGAAAAATCAAAGGATTCTAGCTTTCTCCCCTTGCAGGCTTCGGACACAGAGAACCTCATGGTTTTCCTAAAAATCATTTTTTTATGTTCCCTGGTGTTCCAAACTTAGTTTTAATCAATTTTAATTTGTTATTATGTTAAAAACAGGGTAATAAATTTCTAATTGGACTATAAATAATGTCATATTGTCTGCTATAAAACTGATGTTTTCAACTCTATTCTAGAATCAACTAATAGAGAATTGAAATTATAAAAGGGCATAAGAAGACATTACCAACAACAACCACAAGATGGAGATATTGTCTAGAGATTACCAACAACGACCACAAGATGGAGATATTGTCCAAAGAGGCAAGAAGGGCAAAGCCGCGATAAGATAAAATCATTTTTTGAAAGAGATTGCTGTCAGAATGCACATCCGTATCCCAGACAGAATCTCTAGTAAAATATGATCATTTGTGAAACAGGCAAATGAGTGTCTGCTACAATATGATTGCTACATATCTGCATTTGTTGTTTTTTAAGGAGTAAGAGTGCAGGGGGCTTAAACCTGCGATCCAGTGTGTTGATGTATTTCACAACACTACCCCTAGCACATCTGGAAATAAATCCTCATAATGATTATTGCCCTGGAAATGTACCAAAAAATTAGTGAGCATATATATATATATCACTGTGTTGAAGCTAGAGAGACAGAATACCTGCAAACATATCCTAAATACAGTGTTCCTGCACCTTTGATCTCATCCAGAATGTATCGTTTTTTGAAAGGGATTGCTGTCAGAATGCACAACTGAATCCCAAACAGAATCTCTAGTCAAATATGATCATTTGTGAAACAGGCAAATGAGACTCTCAGGTGCCCATTGCTCATTTTCAGAAACATTTATGCAATACTTTCACCATGCGTTGAGCAATAGGGATTAAAGATACCAGAGGTAAGGTTTAAAAGTGATTCTGAGGTGCAACACATCAGCAATACAGCTAGGCATCTGAAATGCGGGGTTTGAGAGCCCTTCAGGGAACACCGTACCCTAAAGTCAGGGAGCTCAGAGGTGACTTGTTCGGCTTTCAAATCATCTCTCCGTGGAAGCGCCGAGATGCAGCTGTTTAAGGCTTAGAAGCAGCTGACTGTTTCACTACCTAGCTGATCACTGTCAGTCAGGGAGCTCAGAGGTGAAAAGCCTGTCTGAGAGACAATTCGCCATCGATCAGTTCAATATGTTCCGTACCAGCTCGGCGCACCTGAGATCATCCTGAGATAGCCGTGTAGCTCAGATGAGTGAGAGCGTGTGTGTGTGTACCACCGTGATTGGATGCCGGTCCTTCTCAGGTCACAGTAAACCTTCTGCTGCCTAACTTCCCTAATTTTGGGGATCCCTTTGAAAAAGCAAAGGAAAACAAAACTGGCTCTTCATCAGCGTGATCGACCCCACCCAGTGTGCCCCAGTGGCCTAATGGATAAGGCACTGGCCTCCTAAGCCAGGGATTGTGGGTTCAAGTCCCATCTGGGGTGCTCCTGTCCCATTTTGAGCGTACAAATGTCCTTGCAATTTGCAAAGCTGCAACCCCACCTTACTCAGTGAGCGTCTCTGCTTTTCTCTCACATAGAGTTGGGAGAAAAACTTTTGTAAACAGCCCTTTGGAATGATGTGGATTTCTGCATGAATGGCTCCTAACATGTGATCTTATCTTTATCTAAGTCATAATAATTAATAAAGAGAGTCTGATTTAACAAACAACACACGCCCAACATTTGACATTGCTGTTTCTTTATTGACCAAATGGTTTAAACAATCAAGGTCATTGATGGAAAAAGTACGTGAACCCTTATATTAAGGAGCTAGTGGAACCTCCTTTATGACAAAAACCTCAACCCCCACTTTCTGTAGCGGCTGGTCAGACCTGAGCAGCGGTTAGGAGGTATTTTGGCCTATTCGTCTATGCAAAACTGTTTCAGTTCATGTATATTTTTGGGATGTCTTGTGCTGAACGGCCTGCTTCAGATCACGCCACAGCACTGCAATGGGATTGGGGTCAGGACTCTTACTTGGCCATCCCAAAATACGGAATTTCTTCTGTTTCAGCCACTCTGTTGTTGATGTACTCCTTTGTTTTTGTCATGTTGCATGACCCAGCGTCTTTCGAGTTTTAGATCACAGGCAGACACCCTGACATTCTGCTGTAGAATTTCCTGATACATCTTGGAATTCATCGGTCCCTCGATGATTGCAAGCCGTACAGCTTCCGCCATGCTTCCCAGGTGGGATGAGGTTTTGGAGTTGGTATGCAGTGTTTTGTTATCTCCAAACATAACGCTGTGCACATTTACCAACAAGTTCAACTTTTGTCACATCTGTCCACAGAACATTGTTCCAGGAGTTGCTGTGGGACATCCATGTGGTCTTTAGCAAACTTGAGAGGGGCAGTGGTGGGTTTTTTTTGGGGGAGAGCAGTGGTTTCCTCCGTGGTGACCTCGCATGATCACCACTCCTGTTCAGATTTCTTCTTATGGTGGACTCATGAACACAGACGTAAGACAAAGTCAACCACCTGTTCGCTAGATCCCATCCCCACTCAGCTAGTCAAAGATTCCCCTCAAAGGACTGGCAGGACCTATAATTAGTATGATGAATGCATCGCTTGCGTCAGGTGTTGTACCTGATCAATTTAAGGTAGCGGTTGTTAGACCGCTCCTTAAGAAGTCAAATTTGGATCCACAAGTTCTTAACAACTACAGGCCTGTCTCAAAGGCCCCATTTCAATCTAAAAGTCTTGAGAGAATAGTTGTTGCCCAACGTCAATCGTATCTGGATTCAAATAATATTCTTGAGAAATTTCAGTCTGGTTTCTGAAACTGCATTAACAAGAGTCGTAAATGATATTCTCTTAGCTACTGATGTGGGGAATGCAATAGTGCTAGGTTGCAACAGTGCTAGGAATGCAAATGTTAGGTTGCGCTTCTTCATGCTGCATCGTCGGCATGAGTGGAGCTTTTTAAACGTCTGTACTTACTGCGCCCCATAAGAAATCGTTTGTCCCCGTTCAAAAGAGATTGTGCGATGTCCTGCAGCGTTCGCAAAGCAAACCTTTGACAGTTTGAAAAGAGGAATTTATTCTGCTTCCTGTGCGTGCAGTAGTTTCAAAGTTGAACGCCTTTACACGATCTGCTGCAGTTTTCAGTGGGCGGGCTTTGTCAAATGGCTTGGTAAAACGCACTGTGTTTCGGCTCTGGAAACATCATGAGCAGTGTCCTGCATTTTTTCTGTGTATAGCTGTCTTTTAACGCATACAGAATTCATTCGAAATCATTGATTTCTCCAATTAACAAGGGTCCCTTTTTGAACCTGCGAGAAGCATTCTTTCAATGTAACAGATTTACTCCGGGGAAAGGCAGCATGACATTGAGAGTAGCTCAAGCTTTCAGCACCCGTATCGGACTGCGTGTATGCAGACACCGCTCAGAATCCCCTGTAAGATTCTCCTTCAATTCCGTTTTGCAGTGCTTTAGCTCTTTCAAAAGGCTTCGCTAGTCACAATCCAAGGCTCGTGACAGCATTTGAAAACACTCACCACTGCGTTGGCCAGGAATCAAACCCGGGTCAACTGCTTGGAAGGCAGCTATGCTCACCACTATACCACCAACGCATGCCAACCGGAGCCCTGCAGGACACCACCAGAGAATGCTCACGATTTCGGAAGCTGTCTCTGGGACGTGCTGATTCCACACATCCTGAATAAATCATGATATTGTTAGTTGCTGTAGCTAGACGTTCAAATGAGTTTCATGGCCAGATGGACTGTTTCCTCCAGCGGTATAGTATTGCAGTGAGACAGCACGATGCCTGCAAGACTATGTCACGCTAAACGCCACAGATTGTGTTTGTCCGTTCGTGTCAGTCGTCCTGCAGCCACGGGAAGTGGGACACAAACATGCTGCAATGCTTTCAAGACGTTAGGATTTGTTTGTGCAACATCCGAGAAGAGTACTTGTGGCTTGAATGTGAACTGTACGTGCCCGTCCCCTTTCCTCTGTACTGCAGTTCCTCCCGGCATGCCCTTCGTCATTGTTCTGTCATCTTGTATTTAAAGGGTTGTATTTCTGCTGCTGAAAATAAGCAACGGTTTTCTCACAACGGCCTTTGTTCCCGACGGAGCCCTTGTCTGTCATGAAATTCTTCAAAACCTCAAGCTAGAAGAAGAAGACGACAAATATGAAGCGTTACAGCAACGACATGCCATGAGACGATTGATAACGATTTCCATAGGATCCCCGCGGTTGCCTGGCAACCGTCAGCTTTGCGCAGTGGCAGTATCGTAGCCTGTGAGGTTTAGCCGAGGCGCGATTATTGCTAGTTGAAAGCTTTTCCCAATACCCCGGTATTCTCGTACATTCTCGAAGAGGTCAAAGGTGCAGGAACACTGTATTTAGGATGTGCTTGCACTTATTCTGTGTCTCTAGCTTCAACACAGCGATATATATATATATATGCTCACTGATTTTTTGGTACATGCCCAGGGCAATAATCATTATGAGGATTTATTTCCAGATGTGCTAGGGGTAGTGTTGTGAAATACTTCAACACACTGGATCGCAGGTTTAAGCCCCCTGCACTCTTACTCCTTAAAAACCAACAAATGCAGATATGTAGCAATCATATTGTAGCAGACACTTATTTGCCTGTGTCACAAATGATCATATTTTACTACGCTGGGCAAACGTTCCTAGGTCAAATTCTTCCAGCACGGGGGTACCTTTAAAGCGGAGACGACGGCACCGAAATTCTTTGGCGCGCCTTCTCTTTAAAGCACTGGCCAAATATGAAGACAGTACGTACAGTTATAATTTAAACGGAATTAAAAACTACACATCCCAGTTACCATGGTGGTGCTTGTGATCATTGCGTTTAACCAACGAAACAGGGCGAAAAATCAGTCACATGACTTTGGGGCAGAGTTTCGAAAGCTTAACCTATCAGCAACAAAGCGAAATTTACATGATAAGCTACCTCAAACTGTCAGTTACACAACTGTGTATGTCGCTTAAGCCACTCCTATTTGGCATTTTAGTTATGGAGGCGAGAAGATGCCCCCCCCCTCTCTGGGTGTCTGATTTGCCGCCATGTTTAACCGTCCGTGTCCGAATCGCAGTAGCTACGCGTACGAAATAAAGTTCATCCCAGCTACAAAACATATATATTTTTGTGGTAAGAGGGCGCAAAACATCAGTATTTACTGCTATTTATTACTGTACGATTTATAGTTGAAATCTGAGCCTAGATATAAAGTTAGATATAAAGTTAAAATCTCGACAAAGCAATGTAGGAAATACAGAGAAAATAAATCCTTTCTGACATCTAAAATCAGTTTCGATCAAGGTCTCTAAAACGAACAAGAAAAAGAGGATTTTCGGAGGGCAATTACGCTGTGTTTATATAGAGTAAGTGATTTATGAGCAATCTAATTTCTTGTTCGTTTAAAACAGTGAAATGTCAGCTGCAAAAGATCGCACCAGAAACAGCACTCTCTCTGCCTGTCATAGACGTTCAGGAAAGGCTGAATGAAGTCATGTCAAGTACAATAATTCGGAGATCAATAATAACAGTTGTAGGACAGTATATAAGGAGGATAAGGATTTTGAAGTTGACTCGAAATCTGATAGGTAACCAGTGCAAGGACTTGAAAACAGGTGTAATGCATCCCTGATAGGATTCTTGCTGTCATATTCTGAACATATTGAAGATTGCTCAGTGTGGATTTAATTTCCCCAGTGAACAGGATGTGCATTTATTAATTCTAGAAAAAAAAGCCTTTCTTGATTTCTCTAGTTCTTAGTTTCTCTAGTTCCCTTTAAAATAAACTATTATTCCACAATGCAGAGTATTACATGGCCAGTATTTACACATGATATTTGTGATTTAAAGAAATTAACACAAGCAGCTTTTGGAGATTTAAGTGTTGGCTGAGTTATTGCAGGATAAAAGACTAGAGATGTTGGTAAGAAGAAGATAATTTGGGGAAAGCTGAGGAATACACTTATAACAAGAACACTTCCTAATGGGGTTAGGCATACTTTTGATGAAGATGATGAAGTTTACAGACTATATGTTTACATAGATACTGAAATAAGGATTGTATTTTAGATTATGTGTAGTTGCTGGCATTGAACTGTGTGTTGGATGCACATGAATTGAAGGAATGGGCAAACATAGCTGATGCGGATCCACAGAGCCAGCATATTAAGATGTTTATAATTAGAGGCAATTTGTTTAAATAACTAGGTATGGATACTGATGTGCAAGAGAGGTGGAAAGGCTGTTTCCTTAAGCCAGCACTATAAAATATTTTATTCTCAGTGAGATGCTGCCATTTCGTAGTGGGTTTTCTAACACTGTGTATAGTTCCATCCACACAGTGCCTTTACTTCCATCCATTTCTAATCTCTTTATCCAGTACAGAGGATTTGGAGCCTATCTCAGTAAGCAACGGACACAAGGCCGAATACACCCTGGACATAGCGCCAGTCCATCACAGGACAGACAGACACAAACACACACACCAGGGCCAGTTTTCCCATAAACCAATTAACTTACCAGTATGTTTTGGAGTGCGAGAGGGAGTCATATCACACATATGGAGAAAAACCATGTAACCCAGAGAGAACATGTAAACCCCACACACACAGGATGGCAGGAATTGAACCTAGGACCCCAATGCTGCAAGATAGCAATGCTAACCACTTCGCCACCATTATAAATGGATGGATATCTTAGTTATCTTTCTAGTTCACAGGTTTGCATGCATAATTTAATTTTGAAAGCCACTGAGACAGCAGGTACTACTGTTGTATTTATGAAAAAGAAACAAAACAAAAAACATACTAACAACTGTGCCATCTTACTCCTTAGTTAATACATTTTATTATTCATAAACAGTTAACATTGTTAGCAAAATATTTTGAATTATATTTAACCTTATTTTTTCTTTAGTTTTGTATTTAACTTATTATATGATAGTCACACTTAATGTATATTTGAACAATGAAAATATATTTTTACAAGATGCGGGGGAAAGTGCAACAGCTTATTACAGTGCTAAATTTAATATTATTGATTGCTAATAGTTTATGCTAACACCTAACTTTCTTAATTAGATGTATTTAAAACAGTGAACTAAGTGTAACATACTATTCAGAAATACAATCGAAAATAGTTTTGTGGTGTTTGTATGGATGAAACGTTTCTAAAATGTATAACGTAACAAAATTAAAGACGTTTAAAATCTGTAATCTTTCCACTTGTAATGTCATTAGACAGAACAACACGTTTCTGGTTTGACTAAGGATGGTATCAAAAAGTAGTCTAAGTGGTGAGAAAGCTGTGCTTAATGATAAGTAAGGGACTTAAAAGTAAAAATAGATGCTTCATATTGCTTGATTAATTTTAAAAACTAAGTTATAAATGCAGACGCGATTGCTGCCATAAGCGCTCCAGGCAGCAGAATGTTCGTTCTGTACTGCTGAGCTCCGCGCCTCCTCCCTCTCTGTAAAATCCTGGGTTCGGTAAAATGTTCCAGGCATTGATGTGAAGGACAACAGAGCTTTCACTGGCCGATTATCATTATTATCATTATAATCATTATTATTAATAATGATATTAATTTAAGGGTCTAAATATCTAAACATATGTATCTGTATAGCAGGTAGTATCACTGTATTCCACTTTCTTTGTAAACACGGAAAAACAGATTCACAACACAAAGCTGTATCGCTGTGTAAAAAAACCCGGTTTGTAATGAGCTGCTGAGCTAAGAATAGGAATGTTCCTGCTGGCAGAGGGGGTGGAAAGTGCCTGCGGTCATTTAGTATAGCAATTCGCACTGATTCCCTTGCGAAGATATGGACTTAAGAATATTCGTGCCTGGTCAAAAAATGGCATTAAGCCATTAATTAATATGGTTAATAATAGTAAACTGTAACATGCTGTTACAAGATCGGCTAAACTGCGAAGAAAATGCTTTCAGAGAAAATGTTTCAGGTGTGAAGAACATAGATCTCCAATGCAATTTCAACCAAACCTGTTCCCACACACCCTGCCCCCACTACCATTAGAATATACACAAAGCACTGAAATCTTTCGAGCTAATGATCAGGTGACCCGAGAGAGAGCGAGAGAAACACCAAGGGGTGCGGAACCAGGGAACTATTTACATGGAAAACGGGCGATCTCACCCAGACTGTCCGCCCGTTTCACTGTTACCTGGATACCTCTTTATTTAGAACTCACTAACACTGATTTTTAGTTTAGAAGGATTCAAGTAGGGTTTTAGATGAAAGGCAGCGACCTTAATCAAGCCCAAATCATAATTGAACCCATTCAGAGCCTACATTACATTTTAGCGTTTCATTCTGAGCAGAAGACCCTCACACCTGAAGAAGGCTTGCGTTTTCTCTCTTCTCTTTTAAGCATGTGTACAATGTGTAATACAATTACAATGTGTAATTACAATGCTGTGATACAATTTGAATAGTATGGGGGGGGGGGGGGTGTCTTTCGCTGGAAATCTCGCCTGCTTCTACTTTACGAGTACAACCCCCTCTCTGCCGGAGTGCTGGCTGTGATGAATTAAACCGGTTTCATAGGTATTTTCAAAGTAGGAAGTACAGTGTTAACTGGTAGCTGGTTCAAAACGCGATTCAAATCAATATAAATGTTTATTTTGTAACGCATAGGTGACTATTCATTGTTATTAAAAATACTTAAATTCGATCATGTTGTGATATTTAGAAATATACATTTGTTTGGTGCGAGTGAGGTTTTATTTAATCTCTGACCAAGGGAAACATTTCATTTTTTCAAAGAAATGTTTGTTAAAAAATAAAGTCATAGTTCCATGGGATTCAATCACAGACCATGTGACATGGGAGTCAGGAAACTAACACACAGCGCCACCGGATTTGATAACACTATAAAAACGCTATAAAATAATGTGACTAGGCACAGAACAAGTTTACAGCACAGTACAATAATAAATGCTGACCATGACTTTAGAAGCATAAATTGCCTTACACTCAATTTAAACACAAGCTGTCTTTAGCCCTCTAAGCTGGTTCATACAGAAATGTAGAGATCCAGGCTCAGAACACACAGCTTCATTAGCGAATACATATGCAGGACAACTAGAGAAGACGTTTTACAGAGGATGGATTTTTAGAAACATCCCATCAGTGACATCACTGAAGTCAACTCCTAGGTACTGTAACTGTCGTGTGGATAGTTTCACAAGAATCAGACAAAGGTTTAAGCATCGCTTGTTCTAGATAAAACTACAAAAAAAAACCAACAACCTATAATGTACTTCTTTGCGGCTCTGTTTGCCCAAATCATATATTCACAACGTGAAATCTAGAAAATAATATTACGTAACCAAAATCTGCAATATGGAAACAGAACCTGTGTAATTGTTGATAGATGATGTACTCGTAACATTTTTTCAAGACGAACTACAACATTTAAAAAATGACTTGTATGTACTTGATATCTCTAATCAATCCACGGGTCCCAGCACAAAACGAAACTAAAACGCATACCGTTTCGCGCTTCTTATTAGTTGCTCAAAAGTAATTTGACCGTATGAAATGCATAATATAAACCTAGAAACATATACGTGAGCAGTATTTACGCACTGTAGTATCGTTGTTAAGACATACCTCTCAAATACTGTAAATCAAGTTAAAAATATCTCAAGACCGATTCTGGTCATAATGAAACCATGTTTCGTGTATGTTTTCTTTGAAGTACCAAGACCAGCCATATACTGTATGTTTATGTTCCAAAATTAATATCGTTTATGGCATTCACACGCGTTGCAGTATGCTCCTATTCTTTTTATGCTCAGCTACTATTTCCCTTCAGTGGTAAAATTAGATATGAATATTCAATACTTAAACGGGCACAGTTAAGACATTAAATATACATATACATACTGTATACAGTACAGTTTTCATACGGTAATATGTTTATGTTCCTAAATCAATCTCTTTTATGAGCATGTGAAAGGCATGGTGAATCGATTCTCAAAAATTACTGTACTTTGCATGATTGGAAACAAATGCGTGATTGCGAAATGCTGTGGTGTTACTTTTACAAAGAAGGTCAGTGAAAAAAATAATGTTGACCAGGGCAATACTTTGAGTTTACACTTACAGCTTGTCCAAGGTCATTCATTATTAATACTATTAGTAATATCTTCGTTAAAGACTTTGATGGCCACAGCTCAAACATGAGAGGTTGAGCTTTATTAGCTCCACCTTGCGGAAATTCCGGATACTATTATTTTGCTTGTCGTATTATAGGAGAATTTACGGTAACTCGCGGTATTTACCGGTAGCTTGCGGTAGACTGCGGACAGCGTACCGCAAAATAATGCCGTATCGCCCGCGCATTTTGAATGGCTGCATCTGTATGATGTTTATTTTCAAATTTTGAAAAATCAAAGGATTCTAGCTTTCTCCCCTTGCAGGCATCGGACACAGAGAACCTCATGGTTTTCCTAAAAATCATTTTTTATGTTCCCTGGTGTTCCAAACTTAGTTTTAATCAATTTTAATTTGTTATTATGTTAAAAACAGGGTAATAAATTTCTAATTGGACTATAAATAATGTCATATTGTCTGCTATAAAACTGATGTTTTCAACTCCATTGTAGAGATTCTAGAATCAACTAATAGAGAATTGAAATAAAAAAGGGCATAAGAAGAAATTACCAACAACGACCACAAGATAGAGATATTGTCTAGACATTACCAACAACGACCACAAGATAGAGATATTGTCTAGACATTACCAACAACGACCACAAGATGGAGATATTGTCCAAAGAGGCAAGAAGGGCAGAGCCGCGATAAGGTAAAATCATTTTTTGAAAGAGATTGCTGTCAGAATGCACATCTGTATCCCAAACAGAATCGGTAAAATATGAGTAAAATATGATCATTTGTGAAACAAGCAAATGAGTGTCTGCTACAATATGATTGCTACATATCTGCATTTGTTGGTTTTTAAGGAGTAAGAGTGCAGGGGGTTTAAACCTGCGATCCAGTGTGTTGAAGTATTTCACAACACTACCCCTAGCACATCTGGAAATAAATCCTCATAATGATTATTGCCCTGGGCATGTACCAAACAATCAGTGAGCATATATATATATATCGCTGTGTTGAAGCTAGAGACACAGAATAAGTGCAAACACATCCTAAATAGAGTGTTCCTGCACCTTTGACCTCATCCAGAATGTATCGTTTTTTTAAAGAGATTGCTGTCGGAATGCACAACTGAATCCCAAACAGAATCTCTAGTCAAATATGATCATTTGTGAAACAGGCAAATGAGTCTCTCAGGTGCCCATTGCTCATTTTCAGACACATTTATACAATACTTTCACCACGCGTTGAGCAATAGAGATTAAAGATACCAGAGGTAAGTTTTAAAAGTGATTCTGAGGTGCAACACATCAGCGATACAGCTAGGCATCTGAAATGCGGGGTTTGAGAGCCCTTCAGGGAACACCGTACCCTAAACTTTTTCAAAGTCGCTCTCCGTTAAAAAAAATAAATACCTTTGACAAAATACGTGCGGGCAGACAGACACGCCTCAGAGGGTTTAAGGCTGGCTTCACATTCAAATGATAAAGTCTCCCCATCCGGATGTCAAAATGCAACTTTGGCAGACAGAACAAACATCAACAAACCACAAATGTGGACAAGGATTTTACAAGCTGCACCACACTGCACTTTCAAAAGCATTTACATTTGTGTTAGACGCAGGAATTGCCTTTGATTTGCGCGCTTACGAACGCCATGGAAAACGAAACAAAACAAAAGCCCTCAGCTCCTGCACTTGATTATAATGCCATTACGTGTCAAAGCAGGAATTTACGTCATCCTACCACTGCAACACGGGGAATAGAGGGAAATGAGCACACGCTACGAATTGTCTCAATCACTCCCTAGAGTCGTAAGGCGCATTGAAGGGTGCACCCACATCATTAATCGTTGCGCCTCTGTGAAAGGAAAGCTCTTGAGCAGTCTTTGAAACAGCTCGGATGAAACACTTGATTGCTTCCATGTGCATCTGGAGCCCATTTCTTATTTTCACTTCACGACACCCAAAGCATTTCTAAAACAGGAGATTCGCGTTTGGGAATGCGCCCTGCCCTACAAATAAAACAGGTCTACGGGTCTGAAACCTGCTCCACGGAAAACAGTTCTGTTGCGCTTTTGATCAAAGGGAGATTCGCTGTTCTTACTTTTTGATGACATAACACCCAAAGGGGCTTCTTTAGAGCTGGATTCCAACCAGCACCCTAAAGTTTCTTGGCGGTATCCTTTACAGTCCTCTGTTCGGTCGACAGAAGGGGGCAGCTTTCCTCACACATACAGTGCAATGTACTGTAGTGTTCCCGTTCATTGAATTCGCAGCTCTGCATCAGACCTCTAACTCGTTTCCTTTGCTTGGATTTAAGCCACGAAGCAGGCTTCTACTGTATAAACGTCTAGAGGAATCACAAACTATTTGAGAGGCCATCATCCCAGGGGGAACTGACAAAGTCTATCCCTAAACAACTAGCGCAGTCTCTCGAGAGACTGTCAAAAATCGCTTTCTCCGTTTGTGTTGCAAGTAAGTGAAAACGCGGTCTCAACCCAGAGCCACTTGGCAGCAGCGGCACGTAAATACTGTTACTGTTACTGCTCGATACCGACGTTAGCCTACTATACCATGTTCAGCAACCGCTAGAAAATGTACGGCTCTAGCACCGGAGCAAACGACAGGAGGGACAAAATCAAACGGGCACACGCGTCAGATATGGAGAGCGACGAGGATGGGATTCGAACCCATGCGTGCAGAGCACAATAGATTAGCAGTCCATCGCCTTAACCACTCGGCCACCTCGTCGACAAAAGTGGGCTGTCCGGACATGGGTTGGCACGCTCCAGATGATCTTTTTCTTTTTTTCCCCTCGTACTCGAGGGTCATTTTCCTATTCCACATGCGATTTTAACATTTTCCTTGGGAGATGTCAAGCCAGCAAGCCACTTCTGTGGTTCAGTGGCCAGTGTGGAGTTCAGTGGCCCTGTTGTACACAGAAAGCACATTGAGCTCCTTGAACTTGAAAAGTTCCAGATAAGAGCCATTTGTCACCCTTTCTCTTGGTGTCGATGTTGCTATTGTATGTAAAGGTGGCAACTTGCTCAACGAGCAGGCGGAGCACACACCGAATGCAGATGTGTCTGAGTGGTGTGTCCAAGTGGCTGCAAAAGGACAGCACTCCTGGGGCGCCGTGGCTTAGTTGGTTAAAGCGCTTGTCTAGTAAACAGGAGATCCTGGGTCCGAATCCCAGCGGTGCCTTCTTTGTTCTGTCTTCTCAAACAGAACTGGTCATTATGGACAACCGCCTACGGCTAGACTTAATTAAATGCAAGTATTCATTTCCTGTCTTTAACGCAACGTGTTTTTCTTAAAATGGATGCAACTTGCAAAACATGAAATACAAACCTTGCTAATCAGCGCTCGCGGCTGGCAAAAAAAAAAGAAGTCAGCAATGTTTTTTTCTTTAACCTTAACCCTGCTAATGGAGAAGAGTTAAACGACCGAGTCTATGCAGCTTAAACGGTGCGCACGTCGGGTTCTTAGCTGAAAGGGTGGTAAATCACGCTCACCGCAGTCCTTAATCTTTTAAAGAGGATACAAAATTGAACCTAGTCGCCACATCACATACATCCTGTTCAATGATAAAAAGGTAACATCTATCCTCGCTCCAGAGTAAATCTCACGTTGAGGGCATCTTTTTTTCACTTTACCGTGAGTCGGGCTCGGCTGCACAGAAGAGAGAGCAGAGCAATGAGGTCACGGGGACAGGGGAGTCACACGCTGGCGGTTTGAATACGCGGAAGATCACTGAGGGATCCACAGTATATGGACCCTCCGTGCGCCATCAGTCCGCACTCCGGACTCTGAATCCTGCCATCCGAGTTAAGATCTTGGCGGAACCTGAGGCGCAGTTCCTTCTTAAAACGTAATCTGGTGAGCATTTCTAGAATCGTACTTGTATAGATGCAGCCTTTAATGTGTTGCCAGGTTAAAATTGATGACTTCTTGTATTTCAGTAGGCAACTGCCCTCTTGATTTCGGATTTAATTTCTTTATTACAGGGGCGCTTTTATGATGACAGAGTCATGATCAGGTACTTTGCTTGATGGAGGAAGCTCATTTCGGACTCTGTGATCTGCTCACCTGGAAAGGTCTGCTGTACTACTACAAGAGAGAAGTAGAGTCTGGAAGAATGGACAATTTTATGATGCTTTGGAAGATAATGTTTTTTTTTCTTTGAAATCGAAATGAATCAGAATATCAGTGCAAAAGACAAACTCTTGGTTTGGTTTAAAGAGATATGGTTTTAAAACAGACAACATGTAGAAAACAGGTGTTTCTCACTTTTGGAAAAGAATGGACCGGGGGTAATATTTTACTATTTGCAGTGCTGATCTCACCGGGTTACAGTCCTATGGTATCACACCAGGGCCAGTGGCGCAATGGATAACGCGTCTGACTACGGAACAGGCGATTGTAGGTTCGACTCCTGCCTGGATCTGGTCATCTTTAAATGCATCAGGCTACTCCCTAAGTAGCCTGTGCTACTTACTGCATTGTAATCGTACCCAGTAAGAGATTTCCTTCATGTAAATGAACTGCACCTGACAGCTTTAGAAAAACACCTGGGCTCAGTATGGTGCTGAGAGCTCAGCGTTGCTGTTGTTCTAATTAGCACGCACTGCATCGGCTATGACCCAAACTTTTCAATTATTCCAATCAGTAAGTCAACACGTAGTCCACATGAAAGGTAGAAATATTCTCTTGTCTGTCTCTTGTTTGTATAGAACTGAATGTCCCTGACAATGTACCTTTAGTTTTAATTGAAGAACGGCCTTTGTGTTCAAATATATCAGACGTTTACGTAACTGCTCATGCGACACTCAGTTGTAATTAGTTAAGAAATAAAGTCGAACAACAGCTGCGGGTTTGATTCTGAACGTATCAGATTGCAGCGCCTTTTACTTCCATTGACAAATGATAGAGATTCAAAGAGAGATCCTTCAGACCAGCAAGCAAACCCACGGCTATTTCGGTTTTCTATCTAGGCAACGTTGGTGTCTGCAATAGCATACATGAAAGCGTGATGCAATTTCTGTGGCTACATTTGTTGCACGTCATGCACAGTATGAGTGTTTCTAACATCAAATGAAAAGTCAACAATTAGCGACTTTGTTTGTATAGAAAGCGAAACCCAGCTGTTTTCCGTGGAGCAGGTTTCAGACCCGTAGACCTGTTTTATTTGTAGGGCAGGGCGCATTCCCAAACACGAATTGTATATCTCCTGAAGACGCCGGACCGACCTGGAAGAACTCCCGGGGAGTGTGCAGCCGCCTGGACTACATCTTCGTGCACACGACCTGCTCCCTGGAGTCGGCGACGGTGTCCCCGGCGTGGTATTCCGACCACGAGCGCTTGACGGTGGTGGCTAACACCAGCCTACCGGCATTCGGTCGTGGGTACTGGAAGCTGAACCGGGAGATACTGGAGGAAGACGACTTCAGGGCACTGTTCCGGAAAGACTACGCGAGCTGGGGAGACCTGAGAGACGGCTACAGCTCCGTGGTGGAATGGTGGGAGTCGGTGAAGGACAGGACCCGAACCCTGGCGCAGACGTACTGCAGACGGAAGGCGGCCAGGGAGAGGAAGGAAGCTGCACGACTCCAGAGGCAACTCGAGGAGGAGTACAGCTCGGCTAACGGGGGAGGAGCCTTCAATTCAGCCCGGGCACGGGACCTGAAGGAGAGGCTCCGCAGACTGCACACGGAGAAAGCCAAGGCTTTCCTCGTCAAAGCACAGAGGGAGCATTACGAAAATAATGAAACCTGTTCCTCCTATTTCTTCAACCAGGTCCGGGGAGCCCAGAAAAAGAGGGTGATCCACAGCCTGAGACGGGGAGATGGAGAGGAAGTGCTGGACGAGAGCGACAAAGTAGAGGCGGCCACCGCTTTCTACACGGAGCTCTTTTCAGAAAAGCAGACGGAGGTGGAGGCAGGCGATGCTTTTCTGGAGGGGCTGACGGCACGAGTACCGGAGGAGGTGAGGGAGGACTTGGAGGGTCCGATCACGGCCGAGGAGCTGAAGGCGGCGCTCTTGTCCATGGAGAATGGCAAGGTGCCGGGGCCGGACGGACTCCCCAAGGAATTCTACACCTGCTTCTGGGACACCCTGGCGGCAGATCTGGTGGAAGTGGCGCAGGAGATCTTCCGCCGGGGGAAACTCGGAGACACCATGAGGGAGGGCGTCATCTCCCTGCTCTTCAAGGGAGGAGACGCCGCCGACCTCAAAAACTGGAGGCCGATCACGATGCTCTGCGTGGACGTAAAGATCCTGTCCAAGCTCCTGACCGGCAGACTGAGAACCGCCCTCCCCCACATCATCCACAGCGACCAGACGTGTGGGGTGGAGGGGCGATCCGTCAGCTGGAACCTCCAGCTGACCAGAGACGCCATCGCCTGGGCCGAGGACCGGAACGTGCCCATGATGGTGGTCAGCCTGGACCAGGAGAAAGCCTTCGACAGAGTGAACCACAGCTATCTGTTCAGGGTGCTGGAACGCTTCGGTTTCGGAGAGAGTTTCAGCCGCTGGATTCAGATTCTGTACTCTGACGTGGGCAGCAGAGTGAACGTGAACGGAAACCTGGGGGATTTCATTCCCCAGGAATCCGGAGTACGACAGGGCTGCCCCCTTTCACCCCTTCTCTATGTTCTCTTCACAGAGCCCTTAGCAGAGGCGGTGAGACGGGACCCCGTCATCGACGGCCTGGAGATACCGGGAGGCGCGGGGGAAACCCTGAAGATCTCCCAGTACGCCGACGACACGACGCTGTTCCTGAGGTCGGACAGGGGGTTGAGGAGGGCCCTGCAGGTCATGGAGCAATACTCCAGAGCCTCGGGGTCGAAGCTCAACCGCCGAAAGAGCAAACTGAAGTTCTTCGGGCCCTGGAAGCACAGGACGACGGCGCCGGAGGGTCTCGAGCTCTGCACGGAGCCCCTCAGAATACTGGGGGTTTCCTTCCAGAGCCAGGACAACGAGACCAACAACTGGACTGAGAGGATCGCCAAGGTGAACGCGAAGCTGGGTCTGTGGAAAACGCGGTCGCTGTCCTACACAGGGAAAGTGACGGTGTTGAAAGCAGACGTCCTGCCGGCTTTGGTTTACCTGGCGGTGGTGTACCCGCTGCCGGCCAGACTCAGACGAGCGCTGCAAGGGATGATCTTCGGCTTCGTCTGGGGCGGCAGGTACGAGTACATCACGAGAAACCGGATGTGTCAGCCGGTCGAGGAAGGGGGTCGAGATGTCCCACATTTCCCCCTGAAACTCGACTGCATCTTTTACTGCAACCTCTGTCGGGCGCTGCGGGAGCCCATCGGCCACAAGTACCAGTACTTTGTCAGGCTGTGGCTCTCCATCCCGATGAGGCACTTGGTCCAGTGGTCAAACACTGGGCCCAAGGCAGAGAGGCGACCAAAGTTCTACACCCACGCTGTCAAGTGGAGCAGGAGGTACGAGGCCACGAGACAGCCAGAGCTCTGCACCAACCACAGAGCTCTGTACAAAGAGGTGAGGGGGCATCTGGTCGCCGACGAAAGGCTGCGAATTCCCAGACAAGTCTGGGAAAGGACGCAGCCTAAAGAACTGGACAACGAACTGAAGGACCTCAACTGGATGGCCGTACACAAGAGACTGGCTACCAGAGAGGTCCTCTACAGACACTCGCTTACCAGGAATCCGCATTGCCCCCGGGACACGTGTTTCGTCGAGGAGACTCAGGAGCACGTGTTCTGGAGCTGCCCCTTCGCCAAGGCGGTGTGGGGCAGAATGGACAACACCATGCAACTCCTGGGGACGGGTGTGGTGCTCAGTTACCAGTACGTTCTGCTGGGGCTGGCACCTACCGGACTGGACAGGGGGACGCAGTTCCTGTTGTGGCTGCTGCTGTCCCTCACAAAGAAAGGCCTGTGGGACGCGAGGAACAATCTCATCCGGCACAACATCGAGTGGGGAGCGAGGGAGCTGGAGGAGAGGATCCTGGCGGACCTCAGGAGGAGGATGAAGCGCGACGTTGCTAAATGGGGTTTCCCCACGGCAAAGGAGCGCTGGAAAGGCCTATGGACCCTGTACAGGGATTAATGGTTTACAGCAAGCGGTAGGGTTTGGAGGGACACTCATAATAGCGCAAATCCGCCCACCCTTGCAAAGATTGAAAACGGACAATCACCGCCGTTCCGCCGTTGTTTTAACTTGTGGAGTGTTATTTTATGAGATGTTTTCCTTTTGAGATGTGTTTTTTTCCGAATAAAGTCTATTTTATAAGAAAAAAAAAAAAAAAAAAAAATAATGCATACTGTTGGAGTCTGGGCAAACAGGAGGCTAGGTAATTACACTATGCTAACTAATCAATGCTGCACCACTGTCCCATGTGTGCTTCCTAGGCCACAATTGCAGGATGGAGGATCTTATCGATTTCCTCAGGGAGAGGGACATTCCAGAGTCCACTATCGAAAAAATGAAGGAAGAAAGGGTAGTTAACAGAATGAATGTGTTCCTGTTTATTATAACTAACTCCCACTGACCTACTGTAGCTATTAACAGCACTTTAAGTACTGTGAAAAGTCAGAGACCACCCTTTTGCTTATTTAATTTCCAGTCAAAACGGTCATTAAGTGCAATTGATTTATTTTTCAATGTCAGGAATTATTCCAGGAAACATATATTTAACACAAAATTACACAAAAGCATCCACAACTAAATATAATGTCAAATCTTTCATTGTTTATTGTGTCCACCCTTTGCCTTTATTACAGCTTCCATTATTTACAGGAGACTTTCTTTGAATTTTTCAAATAAATCCACGGGGATATTTTTTCATGCTTCTTGTAAACACCTCCAAAGTTCAGTCTTAGAAGTTGGTTGTATTTTCTACTTCTGCTGGTTCAAATCCAAATCCACTCTGTAACTCATCGTCCATAAAACCTACTTTTCTCAAGTGTCCAGTTTTGGTGTTCTAGGGCAAATTTTCTTCTCTTTTGTCTATTTCCTTTTCAAATAGTGACTTTTTGACAGATACACATCCCTTCAGACCCATAGCATTGTGTTGTCTTCTTACAATGGAAGTATTGACAGAAACACATGTGGATTTTTTTCAGATCTGATGCAAGAGTGATCAAAACGTTAACTTCTGTCTATGTGATGCTGATGTTCTCAGTGGTCTACCAGGCCTTGCACGATTGTTAGGAGTCCCATTTTCTCTATATATTGTAGTAATTTTTATCTCCAGTTTTGGAAACTTGTTTTTCACTTATTTTCCTTTGGCTTATATTTTCCTCATGCAAGTGAACTATCTTTAGAGCTAATCTTATCAGAAATATCGCCTCTTGCCATTTCAGATGCACATGACAAAGACATGTGCAAGGCAGCTATGGTGTGTTTGGTAGTTGTTTGAATGTTAGTGTCACTTTTAATGGAAAGTGTTCTAATATAATGTCAGTGACAGTTTTGGGATCAACTTGTGTTGGGAGGACACAGCTGTAACTTGTTTGATTGGACGGATGGAAGACTTAAAGTGCCAGAAGGGTGCACAAAAGTAAAGAGTGGGCAAATATTGATAGATTTGATATTATATTTAGTGTACTCTTCTGTCAAATATATGTTTCTTGCATTATTTTCTGACACCAAAAACTAAATAATTTGCATTGAATGGCTGTTTGAACTGGAAATTAAATAAATGCAAGGGTGGTCTCTGACTTCTGCACAGTACTGTACAGTATATTGATATTTTCACGTACTGTATAGTAGATTTTTTCACTTCATACAGTACCTCCACAATCCCGAATGGACTTTTTCCTTAAACCAGTATCAGCATATTGATCCACATAAAATGATGCTTTAAGTATGGTATTTTGAAACAGAAAATTGATAATACACTTTTCATTTTTAGATTGATGCCAGTGTCCTGATGTTAATGACAGATGAAAAGATGAGGGATTATTTGCCATTTTATGGAGACAGATTAGCAGTGATGGGATATTGTAGGAGACACGAAAAAGAGCCCAACAGTAGGAAATCAAAGCTTTTTGATAGACTGAAGTCAAAACTGAATAAAAGAAAAAAGTGTAAGCATCCAGAAAATATCACTCATCATCAAGATGTGAACACACAGAGGAAAGTAAGGAAAGTGGAGTTGGGCTGGATGCTGTATGATGAAGGAAAAGGAGGCTTTATCCAGGTGAGAACCAAAAAGGTGGTGGAACACGAAAGTTAAGTGTTTCAAAGGACTGGAAAAAAAGACCTCATAACGGAGGCAATAGGTTTGTTTTTCCCAGATGGAAAGAATGCACATGGAAATATTTCTGAGTTTGAGGTGGATCTGACAAATTATCAAGAAGTTTCCTTAGATGAGGACAGTACAGTGGGAGCCCTATATGAAGCCTCAAAGTCAACTATCATGAGGTTCTATCTGTCAACCAAAATGAAACATGACAGTGGTGGTGTGGAGACACAGCAAGAATCAAACACTGCAGATCACTCACAGGAAAACACACAGGATTTTCCCTCTACATACTCACAAATTGATCCACCATTGGAATTAGAAACATTAGATGTCATCTATGTTGGAAATACTGGAAATGATTTGAACTTAGGCAGTGATGACGTGGCACAATTTTATCCTGCAGATGTCACAGACGATTCCAGTTTAGCTCGGCAAAGTTCTACCATATTTACTTGGGAAAATGTGGAGGATAGCAATATCATTACAATTTTCAATGGAGACCTCTCTGAGATGGGAGAACAAAGTCTAGAAGACACTTTGCCTCTGGCACAAGAACTCAGGGAACCAGACAAAAAAATCCTTGTTGTCCATCACAGCCAGATACTATCTGAGCTTATTGAACATTTCACTGATGAACGCCTTTAATATACTCAATCAGAAATTCAAGTAAAGCTTCTACTACCAAATGGGCAGTATGAGAATGGATATGATGATGGAGGCGTTCTCAGAGATTGCCTCTCTGAATTATGGCATGAATTCTATGAACAATGTACAACAGGCAACACTTTCAAGATACCATTTCTCCGACATGACTAGGGCAAAAAAAAGTGGCAGAGTATAGGTAAAATTATTTCTTTTGGTTGGCAGAAAGAGAAGTATTTGCCCATCAAGCTTGCTCCTGTAATCTTGGAACAGGCAGCTCTTGGATATGTGAAGAGTGATCTTGTTGACAATTTTCTAAAGTATGTCTCAGAATCTGACTATTATACCTTGGAATGTTGTCGCAGAGACTTCAACAGTTCTGACCAAGATGAATTAAAGGAATTCTTGGACAACTACAGCTGCTGAAGAATGCCAAATGCACACAACATTGAACAAATTCTGCAAGAACTGGCTCACAAAACCCTTATTCAAGAGCCTGCTTATGTTATCGAACAGTGGGAAAGTGTACTCGCTCCCCTCAGCAAAGCCCTTGAGGAAATTTAAACTGTGTATGAAAACTTGCAGCCAACGGCAAGGAAAATCATACGGTCACTGAAGTTTCCCTGCACAATGAATGCAGGGGAAAAGGAAATATCAAAGCATATTACAACATGCCTGTGAGAGTGTGATGGAAGGAAACAGTCTCTGTTCCTGAGGTTCTGCACAGGCTCAGATCTTTTTCTTGGCAAGACTGTAACTGTTGACTTCACACACATGCAAGGATTTGAGAGAAGACCTATGGCACATACATGTGGCTGTTATTTGAGAGTGTCTATTCATTATGATAGCTATCCTGACTTCAGGTGTGAAATGAACAAAATTTTGGAAATTAATATATGGGTAATGGACATAGTTTAGTATTTTAGTCTGTCGACCTACAGACTACACAGATTAGAAATATGTGCATCTTTCACCATTCAAGACTTTTGGTAAAGTATACTTATTCACAGTATGCATTTAAAGGCCATCTGACCAAGTCTGTACCTTTACACATATAAGCATATAAGATATACTGAGTTTTGAGTGTACTTATGATAGAATGTTCATAATTTCACTGAACAAATTAAAAAGTCTCAGGTTAAATTGCACTTTTATTTTTGTCATTTTGGTACAATAATTTCTTTTAGACTGATTGTTCATACAGTATATTGAGTGAGAAACTAATGGATGTTTTTTCACCTTAAAAAAAATATGGTGATGCAGTTTAATAAAAGTTCTTTTTTGAGCGATGTGCATTCTCTAAGCTACCAAGCACTTTTGTGCCAATGAACTCTGGTGCCATGTAGTGTCTAGTCATGTTACAACTTTTGCGTTGTATGTAATTTAGTCACAATATGGCAGCAGAGTTTATTTGCACAATAACTGGACAGTTCATGGCAAAGATGAATTCTAAGTGCTCACTTTGGTCAGCACTTGATTTAGAATGAATCTTTGTTATTAACTCTTCAGTTAGATGTTTCTTGGGGTAGCGGTAACTTTGCAGAATCTGAATTTTTTTATTTGTGTTTGACTAGTTTGGCTATTTGTGGATTTTGTCTGACATTTTTATGAAACGTCAAGATTGCAGATGAGTTCAAATGCCTTGCGTTTAGTGAATATTATTTGTACTATATTTACATTGCATTTGGTGAAAGGAAATGAGAGAGGTGAGGTAATGTTATTGTCAAACATTTCATATAATGTTAGATAATGTTATTGTCAAATCAAAGTTGGGTTGCTTTTATGTGTAAACATTATCTATAGTCCATTAAAGATTGTTTACACTGTTTGCATCTTTTGGCACATTTACTTTCATTTGTTCCTTGTTTCATCCTATTTCACACTCAATGTTAAATCAGATCTAAAGACAACACATTAAAAGTGGTAACATCTTTACCACTTGTAATGTGTAACATCAAATGCTGTGGCATTTGAGAAAAACAAAACACCAAAACACCTAGATCCCACATTTGTAAGCAGTTTATCTTATCCAGAGAGTGCAAAGTCCCCTATTCTCCTATTCCTACTCAAGGTCCAGCCCATTGAGGACCATTTCATGTAGTCTTAAGTAAAGGTCACTGATTTCAAACACATCATCTGGCATTGCAAAGTTCTGTTCAGCCATCAGTTCAACACAAAGATGGAAGACATCCTCATCACAGGGGTAGTCCTTTACACAACAGTCTTCTTGACAGATATCGACTTTGATTTGGTCAACTGCCTGCAAATAGTTCTGTGCGCCATATAAACTAGGGGCAGCATACATCGCTGAAGGTCGTCCACTGGGAGCGCGAGGGTTGTGGGTTGGCCTTATTCTGTGATTATTCCAGGCAGTCAGCACTTCATTGAGCTCCTCCTATAGAAATCAATAGAAATCAATTGTTTTGAAATAAGGTTTGTTAAATCACTTTATGGAACTCAAAGAAGAGATCTTTAATAAGTATAATAGTATAAAACATAGTAGAATTTTATGTTTTACTATTCATATCAAAATCTGTAATGACAGGTATGTTTCATTTACCTGTATGGTGTTTTGGAAGCAAAACTGAATGAGTGATTTGTCGATGAAGGTGTCAACAAAATGCCATCTTCTCTCAGCTGTTCAAAATGGTCCATCCAAAACTGACTGCACTGTGCTCTTAGTGTAGCCCACCAGCGTTCAATTCTCTGATTCCCAGTGCTTGGGCAAAGAGTGACACATTCTGTGCTATCCTCATTCATTTCGCCCAGAAACTTTTGCATTACAGCAACGTGGGTGTTTTCGGTTCCATGATCAAGTCGTACTCTTTGTGGAAGACCATTGTTTTTATAGACAGCGTCTATAAAATAATCCGCAATAATTCATGGGTCATTATTGGTTTTGTATGCTTCTAACCAGATCATTTTTCTCGAGAAGCCATCAATGCACCCGTTGATGCATATCCCGTAAGGTTTTAATTTGTCATACCCATCAATATGCCACACATAGTTTGGTCCGCGGCTGTAATACTGCCGGCGTCTCAGGCGATTTTGCGCACGCAGATCTACTCCTCGCCCGCCCATAAGGTGCAGTAACTGACGGACAGTCTCTCTATCCGTTATTATCCCTGCCATCCAGCATTTCTGGTGCATCCACCGATAGCCATGATGTCTGCCAGAAGTCTGTAGCTGTTGGTGTATGAATGAGGCGACCTCCGCTTCATCTGTCTTGTTTCGCCTTCGCCAGAGCTGATTCTTACACAGCATTCTTTCCAAGGTCCGAAGACTCAGTTTTACATTGTGTGATTCCTCCAATAACACCAAAATTTCATGGTTTGTGTAACCACGACAAAATAAGTCCTCTATAATGGTGTCCATCTTGCAAACCGTGTAGGGATTATAACGAGCAAAACTATTGTAGACCTGCATTAATTTGATTTTTATCAGGGCACTTGACAATACAACTCCCCATGCCTTTAGATCTTGTATGATTTATGAATGATTTTAAGTCGCAATTCTGAGTTACTAAGTCGCAATTCTGAGATACTAGGTCGGAATTCTGAGATACTCCCTGGCGGAAACGGGCTTCCATAGTTCTCTGCATAACGCTGAAAGAGCTAAAGAGCGTTTCTGTTGAGATGTAACAAGCTCGTTTCTTTCTACCATGATGTCACCATGATAAAATCTATCTTTAAACACCTTGCTCAGTCTCTAACGAGACTGTCAAAAATTGCTTTCGCCGATTGTATTGCAAACCGATGGAAGTGGGGTATTGGGAAAAGTTTTCAACTAGCAATAATCGCGCCTCGGCTAAACCTCACAGGCTACGAAACTGCTACTGCGCAAAGCTGACGGTTGCCAGGCAACCGCGGGGATCCTATGGAAATCATTATCAATCGTCTCATGGCATGTCGTTGCTGTAACGCTTCATATTGTCGTCTTCTTCTTCTAGCTTGAGGTTTTGAAGAATTTCATGACAGACAAGGGCTCCGTCGGGAACAAAGGGCGTTGGGAGAAAACCGTTGCTTATTTTCAGCAGCAGAAATACAACCCTTTAAATACAAGATGACAGAACAATGACGAAGGGCATGCCGGGAGGAACTCATGCACTACAGAGGAAAGGGGGCGGGCACGTACAGTTCACATTCAAGCCACAAGTACTCTTCTCGGATGTTGCACAAACAAATCCTAACGTCCTGAAAGCATTGCAGCATGTTTGTGTCCCACTTCCCATGGCTGCAGGACGACTGACACAAACGGGCAAACACAATCTGTGGCGTTTAGCATGACATAGTCTTGCAGGCATCGTGCTGTCTCACTGCAATACTATACCGCTGGAGGAAACAGTCCATCTGGCCATGAAACTCATTTGAACGTCTAGCTACAGCAACTAACAATATCATGATTTATTCAGGATGTGTGGAATCAGCACGTCCCGGAGACAGCTTCCGAAATCGTGAGCATTCTCTGGTGGTGTCCTGCAGGGTGCCTGTGGGCGTGCATTGGTGGTATAGTGGTGAGCATAGCCGCCTTCCAAGCAGTGGACCCGCGTTCGATTCCCTTCCAACGCAGTGGCGATTGGTTTCAAATGCTGTCATGAGCCTTGGATTGTGACTAGCAAAGCGAAGCCTTTTGAAAGAGCTAAAGCACTGCATAACGGAATTGAAGGAGAATCTTACAGGGGATTCTGAGTGGTGTCTGCATACACGCAGTCCGATACGGGTGCTTAAAGCTTGAGCTACTCTCAATGTCATGCTGCCTTTCCCCGGAGTAAATCTGTTACATTGAAAGAATGCTTCTCGCAGGTTCAAAAAGGGACCCTTGTTAATTGGAGAAATCAATGATTTCGAATTAATTCTGTATGTGTTAAAAGCTGCTCATGATGTTTCCCGAGCCGAAACACAGTGCGTTTTTCCAAGCCATTTGACAAAGCCCACCCACTGAAAACTTCAGCAGATCGTGTAAAGACGTTCAACTTTGTAACTACTGCACGCAAAGGAAGCAGAATAAATTCCTCTTTTCAAACTGTCAAAGCCTTGCTTTGCGAACGCTGCAGGACATCGCACAATCTCTTTTGAACGGGGACAAACGATTTCTTATGGGGCGCAGTTAGTACAGACGTTTAAAAAGCTCCACTCATGCCGACGATGCAGCATGAAGAAGCGCAACCTAACGTTTGACAGACAAAAGCCGGGCGCCGCTACGAGCAATATGAAATCAAACTGACAGCACACGGCGTTTCGCGCTGACACAAAAGTGATCTCGACAGATGCTGTTCTCTGCATAACGCTGAAAGAGCTAAAGAGCGTTTCTGTTGAGACGTAACAAGCTCGTTTCTTTCTACCATGATGTCACCATGACCAATTCTGTCTTTAAACACCTTGCTCAGTCTCTGACGAGACTGTCAAAAATTGCTTTCGCCGATTGTATTGCAAACCGGCGGAAGCGGGGCATTGGGAAAAGTTTTCAACTAGCAATAATCGCGCCTCGGCTAAACCTCACAGGCTACGATACTGCCACTGCGCAAAGCTGACGGTTGCCAGGCAACCGCGGGGATCCTATGGAAATCGTTATCGATCGTCTCATGGCATGTCGTTGCGGTAACGCTTCATATTTGTCGTCTTCTTCTTCTTCTAGCTTGAGGTTTTGAAGAATTTCATGACAGACAAGGGCTCCGTCGGGAACAATGGGCGTTGTGAGAAAACCGTTGCTTATTTTCAGCAGCAGAAATACAACCCTTTAAATACAAGATGACAGAACAATGACGAAGGGCATGCCGGGAGGAACTCATGCACTACAGAGGAAAGGGGGCGGGCACGTACAGTTCACATTCAAGCCACAAGTACTCTTCTCGGATGTTGCACAAACAAATCCTAACGTCTTGAAAGTATTGCAGCATGTTTGTGTCCCACTTCCCGTGGCTGCAGGACGACTGAAACGAACGGACAAACACAATCTGTGGCGTTTAGCGTGACATAGTCTTGCAGGCATCGTGCTGTCTCACTGCAATACTATACCGCTGAAGGTAACAGTCCATCTGGCCATGAAACTCATTTGAACGTCTAGCTACAGCAACTAACAATATCATGATTTATTCAGGATGTGTGGAATCAGCACGTCCCGGAGACAGCTTCCGAAATCGTGAGCATTCTCTGGTGGTGTCCTGCAGAGCACCTGTGGGTGTGCGTTGGTGGTATAGTTGTGAGCATAGTTGCCTTCCAAGCAGTTGACCCGGGTTTGATTCCCGGCCAACGCAGTGGCGCTTGGTTTCAAATGCTGTCATGAGCCTTGGGTTGTGACTAGCAAAGCGAAGCCTTTTGAAAGAGCTAAAGCACTGCAAAACGGAGTTGAAGGAGAATCTTACAGGGGATTCTTAGCGGTGTCTGCATACACGCAGTCCGATACGGGTGCTTAAAGCTTGAGCTACTCTCGATGTCATGCTGCCGTTCCCCGGAGTAAATCTGTTACGTTGAAAGAATGCTTCTCGCAGGTTCAAAAAGGGACCGGGGTAAAGTTAGCTCGAAGTTCGAAAACGATTTTGGCACGCCTGTAGCGCTTTCACGAAACCTCTTAGAATTGCGAGAATGCTTGTTTTGTGTATAAAATACATTGTGGATGCTTTCTCAGCCTTTACTTTTTCGTTTTTATGACATTTTTTTGACCAAGCACGAATATTCTTTTGTCCATATCTTCGCAATGGAAGCACAGAACGCCGTCAAACCAAATGCATTTTAAAGACCACGACTTGTGGATATTTCCACACTCTTTACATCAAACTATCAGTGAGCTAATTATCTTTTTTTAAACCTCCGGTTTTTCATCGATGCGTAATTACGCACGAACTGGAACCCGGGGGACTGCTGTGTGCACACGTTCACAACGCGAGAAATACTGTTCAAATCGCTTCGTGCGAAAAACCCGTATATGACCATAGGAAGCAGAACAGCGCAGTCTCCCATTACCCAGACTGTAAGCACGGGAATAAAGCTTTGTTTGACTTCTGAAACCCTTCCTTTACGCCCTGTTTTCATTCAGGTAAGGGTCAACTATATTGAAAATACTACTGACAGCAGGAAGATTAAAATATTCTTTACTCAGCATCTTATTAAAAACAGCTCCCATGATGTTCAAACCGATTTTTTACACAGAACACTGACACAGCTTTGCATTCTGAATCTCTTTTTCTCATGCTTTTATTTAATATGGCACAATGCACTGGGATAGGGGTATTCTGTTCACAAACCAATAGCATTTAAACCACAGCACCCACAATGCTGCAAGTGTTTTGCACACTAAGCAGGTCCTCTGACTTTTCCCAGCTTTATTTTGGGTTGTGGAACCTTTCTTTATATTTTTTAGGATTTTCTGAAGATAACACTACAGGTGGGATGGGTGGGTTGTCTTCATGGCTCAATAGCATTTCAAATACAGCACCCACACTGCTGAAACCAAGTGTTTTACACACCAGACAGGCCCCCGAACCTCATACAACCTTACTGTGGCTGTGGCCCCTGTCTTTATTTTGTAATGAGTTTCTGAAGATAACACTACAGGTAATACACTGGGACAGGTGGGTCGTCTTCATGGCTCAATAGCATTTCAAATACAGCACCCACTCTGCTGAAACCAAGTGTTTTACACACCAGACAGGCCCCCAAACCTCATACAACCTTACTGTAGCTGTGGCCCCTTTCTTTAATTTTTTATGATTTTCTGAAGATTACACTACAGGTAATACACTGGGACGGGTGGGTCGTCTTCATGGCTCAATAGCATTTCAAATACAGCACCCACTCTGCTGAAACCAAGTGTTTTACACACCAGACAGGCCCCCGAACCTCATACAACCTTACTGTGGCTGTGGCCCCTGTCTTTATTTTGTAATGAGTTTCTGAAGATAACACTACAGGTAATACACTGGGACAGGTGGGTCGTCTTCATGGCTCAATAGCATTTCAAATACAGCACCCACTCTGCTGAAACCAAGTGTTTTACACACCAGACAGGCCCCCAAACCTCATACAACCTTACTGTAGCTGTGGCCCCTTTCTTTAATTTTTTATGATTTTCTGAAGATTACACTACAGGTAATACACTGGGACGGGTGGGTCGTCTTCATGGCTCAATAGCATTTCAAATACAGCACCCACTCTGCTGAAACCAAGTGTTTTACACACCAGACAGGCCCCCAAACCTCATACAACCTTACTGTAGCTGTGGCCCCTTTCTTTAATTTTTTATGATTTTCTGAAGATTACACTACAGGTAATACACTGGGACGGGTGGGTCGTCTTCATGGCTCAATAGCATTTCAAATACAGCACCCACTCTGCTGAAACCAAGTGTTTTACACACCAGACAGGCCCCCGAACCTCATACAACCTTACTGTAGCTGTGGCCCCTTTCTTTAATTTTTTATGATTTTCTGAAGATTACACTACAGGTAATACACTGGGACGGGTGGGTCGTCTTCATGGCTCAATAGCATTTCAAATACAGCACCCACTCTGCTGAAACTAAGTGGTTTACACACCAGACAGGCCCCCAAACCTCATACAACCTTACTGTGGCTGTGGCCCCTGTCTTTATTTTGTAATGAGTTTCTGAAGATAACACTACAGGTAATACACTGGGACAGGTGGGTCGTCTTCATGGCTTCATGATTTTTTGACTGTAATCAAGTGTTGTGCACTTGTGCAAGTGTCAGGCCTCCTGACCTTTCACAGTCATGCTTTGTTGTGTGAAACTTTAATTCTCTTTTTAGGATTTTTTGAACATGGGAACTTCCACCGAGATGAATGAGGTGCTCTTCAATAGCTTTTTCATCTATACACACAAGCGTATGTAACCAAGACACTCAGAACCAACAGAATCAACGTGAAGTCATAGAAAAACAAGAATGCCCCCGAGACATCTGCACCCCCCTCTTGGACCACTCTGGTATCAACACCCCCAAACCAATCCATACCAGCTAACAAGACTCAGAATCGGTGCAACCCTCCAACCTGGACCAAGAGCAGGATGGGACAAGTACCTGCACCACACTACGCACCCCTCATCCAGACCAGCAGGACAGCCAGACAGCACCATCATGACACACATAATGAGATCACTCTCTGTCAGTATGTGTAACATTCTGGGCCTGGGCTCCTCTGTATTTTGGCTGAAGGGAGTTCAACAACATTATTAAACGGACTGACATCATAATCTGACAAGATACATTGTTTAGGGGAGACTTGTCCACCCACTGTCCCCCTGGTAACGTGAAGATCATTGTCCCTTGGCTTACCTAAACCAGAATCACTTGGGTCTCCGGGGCGGATCGGTGTATGGTACAAAGTCTTAAAAACAGAACATTGTTGAATTGTCTATAAAAAACAACCAATATCCCTTGGATTTCCCAAACACAAAGCTGGAGCAAGTATACTAACTCCATACCCTTAAACTACAAAAGGCCTGTGGCGTAGACAGGGTAAACAGCCACATCATGTGACATAACTGCATGAGCCTAGTGATGAGCCTAGTTTAAAATACTCAACCCCATCCTGAAGTACGGATGTTTTCCTTTGGCCTGGAATCCAGGACTGATCACCTGACCCTAACAACTGCCGGAGCATTTGTGTGAACAGTAACCTGGGCTAGCTATTCACCAGTATCTTCAATACCCTATTACTGGCAGCTTGTCAAATACAGTGTCCTGAATAGAAGTCAGATCGACTTCATATGAAGCTGGCACATATCTGACCACATACGCACTCAACACACACTTTAAATGAACAGAAAAATAGTGACCTGTGTCTTTGATTTCTAAAAAGCAATAGGCTCTATTTTGAACAAATAACAAATATACAAACTTTCAATGTGGGGTAAGAGGTACAGTCCACAACTGATTTTTTTTAGCGTACTCAGAAAGTATAAGCGGTTTGAAAATACTTACATAAATTATTTTAGGAAGACTGTGTTGGTTTTTGTATAATTTGTGTTTGTGTTGACTCTTATTGAGATCTCCAGTCACCTGCCCTTATAGATGGAGAACAAAAGAATTTTGTACTACAGTCTTACTTTACCTGGAGGTGGAAAAAGAAAGCCTCCATTACCAGTGTCTGAAATGTTGACAACTGACCACACCATTGTCAGTATAGAACGTTGGCTACGGAAATTCATGTTTGACATCTCAACATGTACTACCAAGAGAGTGCAGCATGTAGAAACTGACTACAGCTGGGCCCTGATTCACAGTGTTCTTTTTGCCTTCAATGGGGACACCATCCATGCATACTTAAATCGTGCAATGAAAGTCTGCCAAGGCAAACTTAAGTACACAGAACTTCAGATGTTCACTGTTCTGCACCTTTGCTCTGCCCATGTCATAAAGGCTGTCTCTCAAGCAATTAGTAAAAAAACAACAGACAAAGGACTGCGAGACTTTGCAACATTTTCCTTTGCCATCCTGCAAAACAGCACAACTTTGAGTGTCGCCAGAAATGTTTTCAAACACATGTGTATTGTACTCTCAAGCAGGAGGTTCACAAATGAAGTCCAATCTAGTGTCTGCCTCCTTAACGCTTACATTTCTCAAACAACCACACCAGACCAGATGGAAAAGGAAGCAGAAGTCAAAGACACAGATGAGGTACTGTACCCAAAAATGAGAGGCAGCCTGGGCCGCTCTCCTTTCGCTGTGGAGTTCAAAGGTATTTATGAAGACAGCATATCAGCTCAAGGACATGATGACTATGGGACACAACACAATGTGAACCCCTATTTCTGTGAAGACATAATAAGATTTCTGTTGCAAAGATACATGGCACTATTTCCACTGTGGAGTGGAATTTTGTTGGGTGACCTGGCAAGATATGCTTCAGACAGCAAAAAAGACATATCAATGTCAGAGGTAGCACAAACAAGAGCCACTAATTGTCATGTTGAGACCTGGTTTGGCATTGTCAAGCATTCAATACTTCAGCACAGGAGGAAACTGAGGCCAGCAGAGTTTATTACGATAATGAGACAATCCCTCCAAGGCCGGTACAGAGAACATATAATCCAAAATGCTCTCCCCAAAAAGGTTTTGACGGCTCCATTGATCACCACTAAGACACGTCATGAACATGCACAGGAACAATGGGCAAAGAGAGCACCAGGTGTAGGCAAAGAAACAAAAAATAAATTCTACAGCGCACCACAGAAAATTCCAATCCCCAAAAAAATGAGAACACAGGAAAAAAAAGTTAGCAATAGAAATATTGAAACAAATGAAAAATCGCCAGATGACAGCAACGGCCTGCAAGTACAGCAGGGGAAAGCAGGAACCACAGAATATAAAGAATGGCAGCACAAAGAAGAAAGGAAAGTGTCACCCAAGCAAGCTGCCGTGGGCATGGCTGAAGTGATCACACCACACTGTGATGCACGCCCCATCTCAAAACTTATAAAAGAGAAAACAGATTTCAAAAAGAAGGTAGGATTTGTATTTCAAATATTTCTCTGTGTGGACATTCACTTCTTTTTCAGAGCTTATGAATGTCATCTTCTACTACTGTAGGTGTTCTTTGTCGTTTCTCTCTAACTTGTTATACTTGTTGACATACTTGTGTTATACTTGTGGTGTGTAATCTCAATTTTCATTATGTTAGGTCCAGTGATCTCTTGTGTATGCTTTTGGCTTGGTAAATCTTTTTTAGGTACACGCCCTTTGGAACATCAATCCGAGTGAATTAGTGGTTGCAGTTTTGCCATCCATACACAGTGCAGACACATATATTCTCAGACACTCGGAGTTTGTGTCTCTGAAACCAGATGAGTGGCTCATAGGCGAGGTAAGATGAAAGTGTTTGATTGCATGCATTTGTTAAGGTTTCGGAGCTTTTGTGTAATCAAATGTGTGTGAGTGCGTGAAATCACATCTTCTTCAATTGTGTTTGCTTTTTCCATAAGACCATTGAGTGTTACTTTCAAGTAGCGAAAGAATCCATGGACTTGGGGAAGAAGGTTTTCCTAATGAACCAGTACACAACTGGTGTAATCATGAGTGGGAATAGAGAGCGCATGGCTAGACAACGTTTGTCCAAGGTAAGGACATCAAACACAAATGTTGATGGATTACATTAGTGAGGGGGCAAACATGGTTTTTCACTAACTGATGATTGTTTTATCAATAGAGAAACAAGGAGAGCTACAAGCAATCAAAACAGGTCACAACTGTGCCCATGGTGCTGCCTAAAGAAACTACCTTTATAGTCAGAAATCAAAATTCAAAGGTAGCACACCATCCCTGTGAGGCAGCCTGTTGTACTAATCTTGTCATTTTTTTCATTACAGGTCAACTTTGAAAACTATGAAGCCATTATTAGCTTTTTTAACACTGGTGTCCACTGGAAATTGTTGGTAAGTGTGGTGCAGGTAATCCAAAACAGCGTAGGTTTATAATTACACCTGGAACCATTACAGTTCAAGTGATTATCCTTGTTGCATCTAAAAAAATTACAAAGTCACAATGTATGTGTTCCTCTCCTGTTAAAAAAGGTGGACATTGATAGTGAGTGTCCAAGGCAATGGTGACAGTGCACTTTTCCTAAATTATTATTGTGAATACTGCTGTGTAATGAACAGACAACCAAACAAGTCAAAGTGTCATGTAGGAAAAAAAGTACTGTTAGGTCATTTCCTGACTGTCTTTGCCGAGGTTTGCAAAATATTAAATGTTAAATAATATATAAATATAAATATTATATATATAAAATATTCAAATATTAAAAACCTTTGTTTAAACAACATAAAACTCCTGAAACTGCCTGTGTGTCTGACCCCACATTAAATGCAACTTCATGTCTGATGATGGGCCCTTTGTTTCTTGCAGTATCTGTATGCTCCATCCCAGAAAGTCTTTGTGGTCGACCCTATGGGGAGTGATGAGATGGGAGACTCCACTGCAGCGGCAAAAAGGTTCAGGTAAGAAATCAAGCATTAGTTTCGTGGTGAAATTCTGCAGGGGCACACATACATTTCAGGTTCAAGTTCAGCATGACAAATATTTCCTCATTTATCAATAACCTATTGTTTTGATTCACAGGGACTTTTTTAAGATGCGAAGGAATGTCCTAGGAAAAGAAGACTGGTTGAATATCAACTGGCACCCAAGCGTGATTGGTCACACCAGGCAAGCAGATGCCTCAAGCTGTGGGGTCTTTGTGATGCAGGTCAGCATAACCTTTCCACGCCGAAATTTTGGACTTAAAACTATTGTATGAGAGATTTTTAGGGAAATAATTGAAACAAACTTTTGTCTGTTAGATGGGCGCAGACATCATTAACAATTTCCCGGATATTCCAACATATATCGAAATAAACAGCAGTGCCAAAGAAATGAGAAAGTTGCGGGAAGACCTGTCAATCAGAATTCTTGAGGCTTCAGGTATTGTACCATTTGATCCTCATTGCCTACGTTTCTTGGTGTATATTATTTTCCTGAAGCATGTTCTCTCTCTGTAACAAGTCTGGATGAAAAAGATTCTCAATTTATTTATATGCAGAACTCATTTGGGTATTCTTTTTGTACTATATAACACAGTGATGAAAAGTTAATTAAATCACATTTCACACAGTTAAAATTCAATGACACTTTGGCCTTCGTCGTGGTTGACACAACCATTGTCTGGGAAAAGTGTGGGTCTAAATTGCCCATAGTGAAGCAAAGCAAACTGAAACATGATAGCTGTGTTATCATGTGCCCCCTTAAAATCATAGCAACACACGCTGACGCAAAAAAGGGTAACAGGTGTTGACAGGAGTATTCTGAGACATGACAATGTGCCGTTTAAGAAGCAGTAGAACACCTAATCAGGAAAGTGCATACGAAAAGGTCTCTATCAAACTGTCTTCAATTATGCAACAATGATCTGTAGATAACATTGGAAAAATCAGTCTATTTGGCATGTTTATTATAGCTCCTCTCCAGGACATGTGCCTGATGTGTGGAGAAACACCAGTGCGGCAGACAAACTGGGTAAGTGAACATCATCTCTATCTGTATGTGTAATGTAAGCACATAATAACAAAACATGCCAGTGAAAGGTGATAGCTGAACTGATATAAGGTTTACTGTCCGTGTAGATTCAGTGTGACAGTTGTGAAAACTGGTTCCATGAATTGTGCATCTCAAAAGAAGAGTATGAAAGCGCAAAGAATGAAGTAACATGGATATGTACATTTTGCCAACCCCAGTTTGGTGAGTATGCTCTGCATGCAAACTATCACTATGAAAGGGTTTTTTAAGCAGGACATGTAGTTTTAGATTCAGCAGAAACATACAGTAGGATGACATATTTCAGTGGACGTTATAATTGTTTGTTATTGTTAAGAAGTTTGGATTGCAGGCTTGTCTTCTGGCATTAATGGTTCTATAAATTAGAGATAACTTTTCAAAAAACACACCAAAGAAGGCACACATAAAAGATTACTGATAATCTGTGCAATTTATTACATGACACAGGCATCTCAAAGATAGAATTACTGTGTCAGATTAATGATTAGACATGGATGCATCAAATCACTTACTAGGTTTCTTTCCAATAGTATAGAAACAAAGACACAACCATGAACACCTAAAAGAGCTTGCCATTTAGCACAGAAACAATATAACGTCTTGCTGTAAAAACACAAAGTAAGAAAAAAGGAGTTTGATTAAGAGAGATCTGGCAAATTGTGCAAATACCTAGATCTTGATTTGTGACCCATTTATACTCCTTGGATCCTTTGCAGTTCGTAACCCTTCTTACGGTTTTATATTTCAGGCACTGTTGATGAGTGAGCATCCACCCCCTACTCCCGAGCATTACATAAAAGACATGCTGGAAACTCAAGAAGACTGTCAACGTGTTCTCAGCAGAATTCACCTCCAAAAGACACGTAAGTACAAGTTTCAATATCCCCCCAAAAATTTTATCTTGGGTAAGAGTAAACTTTCGTACACTTTGCCAAACAATAATGAAAAACACTAGAACACAAAATCACTAGAAACCATTTGTTATCTATTGCCAGAAACCAAACAAAGTCTGTATGAAAACAGTAAAAAAGTTAATCATGACACAACACAGTCCCTTTTAAATATGATCACTACACACTGTTAACATCACTGTAGTAGTGCAAAGAAATGTAAAACGACAGTATGTCACCATGACATGATTTATGTGAAAGATTTCCAGATAAAATTGTATCCATCCTAGTAAGATAGATTAATCAAGAAATTCCACTCCGTTGTGAGAAAGATCAAAGAAAAATGGCTTCTATCAAATAGAAGTGTATCTAGGGTGATTCCTTTTTATTAGGTTTCCAAAACAGTACTCTATCTACCTTCAGACAGGGCACAGTGCTAAAAGGATTCTAACCGGAACAATAAAACACAATTGCATCATCGAAGTCCGAACCCCACTGGCTTTCAATATCGTACCATGTACATCTCCAGGAGTGGAGACTCATGAAAAAGAACAGCCTAGACACCAAAGTGATACTTTTCTTACAGTAAGGTTAAGGTAGTTGTAGGATGCTGTCTAGATCAATGAACAGATTATGTTAACAATAGCAAGCACGTAGCAGAGCATTTAGGCACACAGCCCCTAAATTGTGGAAATATATGTCAGACCTTTTTAAGGATGCCCCATACCTACAAGCATATTTAACAATGCTGTAGTCTTCTACATCGTCTCTGTAGTCTTCTTTATCCCAAGTGATCTAATTCTTTAGGAGGTGCAGAAACATAGATATCAAGTGGGTAAGTAGACAACCACGTTGCAATTGTTTTTTCTGTGTCTAACCCTTTTTTTTTCTCCACACCATGCCTGCCACTGTTCTCTCTTCGGTGCCTTTGGTTGATATTGAGCTCCGTCCCCCATGACAAGGGATCCTCCTGGATTTCTGAAGCAAGGAACCCAGCCTACAAAACTCAAGATCCTGTACTGCTCAACCCAGTGGATGGGACACACTCAACATTAACATCTAGTCTCACATAATATATGAAATAGAATTTACCGTGTCAATCTGCATGGTTGTGCATGTGAACTGTTTCAAGTAACTACTTGTCATACACAACCAGGACCTGGAGGGGAGGTCAACCATCAGGCCTTGGACCCCCAGAGATTTTTTTTCTCCTTTGGAGTTTTTTGTTTTTCTCTCCTTCGTGCCTGATGGTTACACAGTCACATCATCAAGACTGCATACCACACCTTCATTGTGATTACAGATATAGCTTATTTAAAATGTGAAATTAGGAAAAAACTAAACGAAACATGGGAAATAAAAAGAATGTAAAATCTAAAATTTTCAGATGTTGTGATGAAGCTTTTGACTCATGAATAGCACCCCCCTATCCCAGTGTATTACCTGTAGTGTTATCTTCAGAAACTCATTACAAAATAAAGAAAGGAGCCACAGCCACAGTAAGGTTGTATGAGGTTTGGGGGCCTGTCTGGTGTGTAAAACACTTGGTTTCAGCAGAGTGGGTGCTGTATTTGAAATGCTATTGAGCCATGAAGACGACCCACCCGTCCCAGTGTATTACCTGTAGTGTAATCTTCAGAAAATCATAAAAAATTAAAGAAAGGGGCCACAGCTACAGTAAGGTTGTATGAGGTTCGGGGGCCTGTCTGGTGTGTAAAACACTTGGTTTCAGCAGAGTGGGTGCTGTATTTGAAATGCTATTGAGCCATGAAGACGACCCACCCGTCCCAGTGTATTACCTGTAGTGTAATCTTCAGAAAATCATAAAAAATTAAAGAAAGGGGCCACAGCTACAGTAAGGTTGTATGAGGTTTGGGGGCCTGTCTGGTGTGTAAAACACTTGGTTTCAGCAGAGTGGGTGCTGTATTTGAAATGCTATTGAGCCATGAAGACGACCCACCCGTCCCAGTGTATTACCTGTAGTGTAATCTTCAGAAAATCATAAAAAATTAAAGAAAGGGGCCACAGCTACAGTAAGGTTGTATGAGGTTTGGGGGCCTGTCTGGTGTGTAAAACACTTGGTTTCAGCAGAGTGGGTGCTGTATTTGAAATGCTATTGAGCCATGAAGACGACCCACCTGTCCCAGTGTATTACCTGTAGTGTTATCTTCAGAAACTCATTACAAAATAAAGACAGGGGCCACAGCCACAGTAAGGTTGTATGAGGTTCGGGGGCCTGTCTGGTGTGTAAAACACTTGGTTTCAGCAGAGTGGGTGCTGTATTTGAAATGCTATTGAGCCATGAAGACGACCCACCCGTCCCAGTGTATTACCTGTAGTGTAATCTTCAGAAAATCATAAAAAATTAAAGAAAGGGGCCACAGCTACAGTAAGGTTGTATGAGGTTTGGGGGCCTGTCTGGTGTGTAAAACACTTGGTTTCAGCAGTGTGGGTGCTGTATTTGAAATGCTATTGAGCCATGAAGACAACCCACCCATCCCACCTGTAGTGTTATCTTCAGAAAATCATAAAAAAATAAAGGTTCCATAACCCAAAACAAAGCTGGGAATAGTCAGATGACCTGCTTAGTGTGCAAAACACTTACCTGCAGCATTGTGGGTGCTGTGGTTTAAATGCTATTGGTTTGTGAACAGAATACCCCTATCCCAGTGCATTGTGCCATATTAAATAAAAGCATGAGAAAAAGAGATTCAGAATGCAAAGCTGTGTCAGTGTTCTGTGTAAAAAATCAGTTTGAACATCATGGGAGCTGTTTTTAATAAGCTGCTGAGAAAAGAATATTTTAATCTTCCTGCTGTCAGTAGTATTGTGAATATAGTTGACCCTTACCTGAATGAAAACAGGGCGTAAAGGAAGGGTTTCAGAAATCAAACAAAGCTTTATTCCCGTGCTTACAGTCTGGGTAATGGGAGACTGCGCTGTTCTGCTTCCTATGGTCATATACGGGTTTTTCGCATGAAGCCGTATTGAACAGTATTTCTCGCGTTGTGAACGTGTGCACACAGCGGTCCCCCGGGTTCCAGTTCGTGCGTAATTACGCATCGATGAAAAACCGGAGGTTTAAAAAAAGATAATTAGCTCACTGATAGTTTGATGTAAAGGCTGTGGAAATATCCACAAGTCGTGGTCTTTAAAATGCATTTGGTTTGACGGCGTTCTGTGCTTCCATTGCGAAGATATGGACAAAAGAATATTCGTGCATGGTCAAAAAAATGTCATAAAATCGAAAAAGTAAAGGCTGAGAAAGCATCCACAATGTATTTTATACACAAAACAAGCATTCTCGCAACTCTAAGAGGTTTCGTGAAAGCGCTACAGGCGTGCCAAAATCGTTTTCGAACTTCGAGCTAACTTTACCCCGGTCAAAAACCGGACCCTTGTTAATTGGAGAAATCAATGATTTCGAATGAATTCTGTATGCGACATACACTACTGCTTGGGCACGTAACGGTGTTATATGCAAGTGCGGGACGTGAGGGTTTTCGTTTGTTCGTTTTGTTTTGCTCTGCTTTGCCTTGTTTTGCTTTCCATTGCGTTGGTAAGAGCGTAAATAAAAAGGCGATTCCTGCGATTCTATTGTAAGAGCTATTTCAAGTGCGGCGTGGTGCGGCTTTTGAAATGCTTGTGGGCATTTCTCTGTTGTTGATTCTTTTTTTGTGTGTAACAGAGTGGCATTTTCATGTCCGGACGGGGAGACTTTATCATTCCGACATGAAGCCACCCTTAAGTCCTCTGAGGCGTGTCTGTCTGCAAGGCTTGTATTTTGGAAATGTTTTTTTGAAACGGAGAATGACTTTGAAATAGGCTTCCGCCGGCGCCTCGCGATCCAGGTAAGATTGTAGCAAGAACGCAGCGGCGGCGGGGCTTTCTGTAGTCGTGGTCGAGTGGTTAAGGCGATGGACTAGAAATCCATTGGGGTTTCCCCGCGCAGGTTTGAATTCTGCCGACTACGTTGTCCACCTCCTGTCGATGTGTTCCGGCGCAAGCAAAGAAGCGTGCCTCTTTCCTATTCCTGGTGGTTTTAAAACGCCAAATCGCTTGTACCCGCTGCCTTGGAAATAAGTTCTTCATCGTCTGCGAATGGCATTTTGCAGCTGGAAGCAGATGTCGACCGTTTTTGCACAGAGCACCAAAAAAGCATCTTTTTTGAAGGCCCAGGCACTGAGCATTGGTGGTTCAGTGGTGGAATTTTCGCCTGTCACGCGGGAGGCTCGGGTTCGATTCCCCGCCAATGCAGTGGCTTTTGCAGCGAGCGGCTCCATCACTTGCATCCCCTTGCAACTCGCAACTGAAAACCCACTGAAGCTAAGCAGGTGTGAGCCAGGTCAGTACCCGGATGAGGGTGAGCTACAGGGAAAAACAAAGCTTCCAGCTGGAAGCGGTGTTAATGGTGCCGGCGGGGGGGCGCTCACCCTGAGGTCTGTGCGGGTCCCAATGCCCCAGTATAGTGATGGAGACGCTGTGTTGTAAAAGGGCGCTGTCTTTTGGATGAGATGTAAAACTGAGGTCACAGCGCTCTGTGGTCATTAAAAATGACCACCAAAACCTTTGACAAAAGCTCTTGGTAATTGATGGTCTTCAATAATGCTTCTCCTTTAGGTACATTTTAAATCAGCTGAAAAATGCTGTGAAATGGGGGGGCACTTCAGGCCAGTGTAGGATTTGGGTTACAAGAACCATGAAACTGCACGAGAAAGCCCGTACACTGAATTACACGACTTTCTATTCAAAGGAGGGCAAAAGAAATTCCCTGAGTTCGATTTTTTTGCAGCACAGAGAGGAGCACTGTCGTGTGGCTGGTTAGCTCAGTTGGTTAGAGTGTGGCGCTAATAGCGCCAAGGTCGTGGGTTCGAACCCCCTACAGGCCAAGTCCTTTTCTCCTCTCTTACCAAATCTTTTAGGTTCCTTTCCGTGGTGAGATGGGTTGTCATGCAACGCTGCCACATAGTGCTGACAGACAAGAGTGTTGCGGGAGAAGAGAAAAGTGTTTGAAGATTTAAGAGTGTCTTAGGTGGAGCCAAAATCAAGTGTCACAAATGCAAATGGGAGGATTTCCAATGTTTAATATGGTAAAAATAAGCAGAAGTTATCTGCCGGTCCGGCACAGTCTGCCATGCTTTTGTCAGATACTGTAAAGTGGTGTCGAACTGGGTGTCGAACTGGAGCCCCACCGTTTGCATATGTGAGGCTCCAGTTATACATCGAGTGTCACATTAAATGACAAAAATGAAGAGAGTTAAAGCAGCTGGAGAGGTTTTCTTACAACTTTTGAGCTGACACAGTTTTGGAAAATGTTTCCTTCACGCTGCACTGTACCACATAGGCAGCCAATAGTCTCCAAAACAAAACAGAATTGACAGTCATATAATGTCCTTTAACCCCGGTTTTAAACGCAGCATCATGTCTGCCATCATAAGAATATGAGTCCAATATTTTAGAATACAGTCAGAATGACTTCTAACCTTACCTGTGGTGTCTTTAATCCCTATTGCTCAATGCATGGTGTACGTACTGCATACATGTGTCTTGAGAATGAAGAATGGGCCCCTGAGACAGTCATTTACCTGTTTCACAAATGATAATATTTTACTAGAGATTCTGTTTGGGATTCAGATGTGCATTCGGACAGCAATCCCTTTCAAGAAATGATACGTTCTGGATGAGGTCAATGGTGCTGGAACACTGTATTTAGGATGTGATTGTGTGTCCCCTGCTTCAACGCAGTGATATATAGATGTGCTCCTGTAATTTATCGGTACATGCCCAGGGCAGTAAGCAGTCTGAGGATTTATTTCCAGACGGCATAGAGCAGTGAAGCAGTGAAGTAGTGCAACACACTGGATCATTATATTATTAGAATCTATTCTACTTAAATTATTACATTATACACAACTTGAGTTCATTTTAAAAATTAAAAGGTAATGAAAGGAATGCATATACATGATGGGAGCTAAAACAGAAGTTAAGAGAGAGCAAGGACGCCTACAGGAGGTATAGGACAAGCTGCAAAGGAAAAGCTACAACCCCCGACAGCTACTCACCCACCCATCCCACACAGGTACCACTCTCCAACACCTCCGCCATTAACACCTCAGGGACTGAAAGTGCTCTGTGCACCATTTCCCAGGCCAGGCTGACCAGGCCAGTGCAACACACTGGATCTTTATATTATTAGAATCTTTCGCCTTTTACTAAAGATTTCCGTGGAGAGGAGCATGAATGAGTTCCATGTAATGTTTGTGCTTCCCTGCCTTCGGGTGGTTGCAGCGGGGCTGGTCAAAGAGAGAAAACAAAACTACTCACAATCGCTCTTATTATGGTCGTCTGCTCTGCAAGTCCTCGATCTCCGCCCATCTGATTAGCGCTCTCTTCTTTTGGGGGCGGGAAGTGTCCGGCCGCAGGGGATCTTCGGACCTCGCTTTGCATAGCGGCTTCCCAGAGTGCGCCATTTCTGGCACAGTGTGGCCGGGTGTTTTCCAAGTTATCGCACGAATTGGGCAGGCCCGCAAGCCGAGAGCTGCAGGCAATGAGCCCGGAGCTGAACGGGCCCCACTGGTCTCCCACCCAAGTACTAACCAGGCCCGACCCTGCTTAGCTTCCAAGATCAGACGAGATCGGGTGTGTTCAGGGTGGTGTGGCTGTAAGCGAAAGCCCTGGCGCCTGACTCGCTACTTGAAGCTGTGTGTGGCGGGGGCTCCGTGCCCCCCGAGCGGGACTGAAGGATCATTCGTGTGCAACTCTTTGGAAAGGAGCTGCTTTCCAAATCGCATTGCGTGCCTGGATGTTGGCGAATGCGCTCCCTTGTGTTGGCTCGTCCCGCACTGGAGGAGGACAAACAATCTGCACGGAGGAGCACCAGGCAAGTCTTCGCCAGACAAAAACCTCCAGTGCACAGCACTCTGGAAACATTTCGGGCCTGTCGCGTGTTTATTTCAGCACGTAAAGCGCACCGGTCCAACACGTCGGCCGGGCGCGCGGCGCCTCTGCCCTCTTGTGGCCTTGCGGCTTCAGAGCAAGAGGCTCCTTCTCGCTGCCCTTCCGCTGTGTTGCAGGGCCCCGAGAGGGAACCCGGAGCGCGCACTTTGTGGGGGGCGGGGGACCGCGTTCGCGCTCTGCCCCCGGTCTCTTGCGCGAGTACTAAATCTCACGGACAGGGGGGCCTCGTCATTGATTGTTACAGGTGAGACGGGGATTAGGAGGAGACCCCGACTGATGGGTAAAGGGGAGCACTAACACCAGAGGGACACCCCCGGCGTCTCTTTTTGAGAGACGCCCTGGGGTTTCCTAATGGCCAAGGAGGGTCGGGACCTCGGTTTGACGCCTCGCCCGAAGGACGGCGCCTGTTTGTGCAGCAGAGTGTCGCCATCAGGAGGCTGGGGCGTAAGAGAGCCACACAGCCCGCAGGGTGAGCGCTCCCTACTGGTCCCAGTCACACCTCTTGCAGGAGCAGCAGCAACCGGAGCTTTTCCGGGGGGGAATCTCCCATCCGGGTGCCGGCCAGGCTCACACCTGCTGGGCTGCCCCGGGGGTGAGCCCAGTCGAGAGTCGCAGGGCCAGATCTAGTCACCCGGGAGAAACGATACAAGTGAAGGATTGCTCGGCTCTCGGCACTTGAAAAGACCGACAAATGTCTCGTTCCCGCCGGAGCTGAATGTACCCGCATGTGTGGTGTCGTCTTCTTCCCCCGCCCCGCTGTGTTTGCTGTATTGTCTCTGAAGCCGGCCCCCGAGACGAGACGGGCTGTTCCTGTGCCCCAATTAACACTTTACAGGTGCCATTCCCCGGCATTGTGGCCATTGTCGGTGCTCACACGCGATAAGATAAGGCGGAGGAGAGCGGGGCATGCCCAGCGGCAGACATTCAAGGAGGGGGCAGTGCGAGGTGAGGTGAGGTGCGACACGCCGGAGCCCCGACGCAGCTAATGCGGAGCACTTGTTAGACTGGCATCGAAAGGACGTGTGCGCACGGAGCGAGCCTTCCCTGCGGCGGAGCGCGGGAACTTTCTCCCCCCCTCCCGCTGCAGGAGTTGTGTGCGCTGCAGCGGTGCCGAGAGAAAAGCACAGAAGGCAGCAGGCTCTGGAGAGCAGGTAAGAGACGGAGCCTTGTGGGCTGGCGAGCAGGCCGGTTTTTTTGGAAATTGCTGAAAAGGTTTGTTCGGTGTGTGGCAGGCGCACGTCGCGAGCTTGCGTGGCGATCTGCCGGTCTGGAGTTATGCAAATGAGGCCGAATTGCATCCCGGGACATGCTGCGAATGCGCAACGGCAACTGCAGATGTGTAGGAAACGGCGCGCTCGTTTTCTCGTTTTGCCCACACTTTTGAGTGTTAGTGTGGCGTGTGAGTGTGCGAAAGAGTGGGCCCAGGAGGAGGCGGTGGCGTGCGGGGCGAGGAGGTGGCCTAGGCTGCGCGATTTGTGCTGTGGGTGCGGGCCGCTTGCAGGGGCCTGTACAACTCATACTTACCTGGCAGGGGAGATACCTTGATCAGCCTGTAGGTGGAGTAGTTGGATTGTTTTCTTGTTTTGTGGAAGCAGTGTTTGTTTTGCAGTTCACGAAATGCAAAGTTTTGGATCCCGTAAGAATGCTGTGCGTTTTGAGCTTTTGGATGACCTCTTCATGGATCGTATGCAGTTCAGCAGAAAAGTGTTGCAGAAGGAACTTGGCTTTGAACCTCGGCACTTGGATTTCATCTTCGCTCTCCCAGGTCAGAAAGCATTTGAGGTTGTTTTTGCTACCTATTCTCTGTTTGAACAATGTGTGGATGTGTTTGAGGCAAAAAGAGGGAAAGTTCCTACCCTTGAGAAGATCAACTTGCAGCCTCTGACACAGAGAGAGAGGAAAACGGTGCATGTTGTTATGTTCTCGGAAGTGGCAAAGACGGAGGACATTCACACCTGGCTTAACCAGTACTGCACCGTCCACCATGGAACTGAGGTTAGAGATGTTGACGGTATAAAAACAGGAGCAAGAAAATTTGAGGTTCGCTTGCTACCGGACAATGTAAATGGAGGCTTAAGGCACCTGCCCTCTACAATCCGGCTGGGCGCCTGCAATGGCTATGTTTTTTATGTGGGACAACCAAAGGTGTGTCGGCGCTGTGGTGCTGTGGGACACCTGGCATCGTCCTGCACTGTGAAATGCTGCAAGACCTGTGGCAAACAGGGACATTTAGCCTCTGACTGTTCAATGCTGCCAAAGTGCAATTTATGTGGCTCGGAAGGACACGTTTTTAAGAACTGCCCCCACGCCTACGCCTATAAACTCAAAATGAGAAAGGATGAGGCAGTGCTTGTTTCAGCCAAACCGGCCCGAAAAAGCCAAAGCAAACAACAAGTCAAACAAAGAACCCTTGTTGGACAAAGAGTCTCAGCCTCCAGCCAGGATCAGTCCTGCTGTGGCTCCGGGGCCGGTGGAAGAGAAATCCACTACGCCCCCACAACCGCAGACTGCACCAGACAAGCACGAGGGTTTGAAAACCCCCGAGAACAGCGAGGACCCCTCCCCCACTCCTGCTCCTCAGAACGAGGGCCAGTGTGGGGCCCCCCGGTGGAGCAGGTCCAGCGACGATACCCAGGATTCAGCGGAGCTGCTTTTCTCAGACTCTGCAAGTGCTACAGATGCCCTCCTCTCCTCCATCCAGTCCATCACGGAGGATCTGCAACAGCTGGTGGGTGAGGGGGAAGAGGAGACTGGTGCATCGGCTGCACCCCTTTCCCCTCGGTGCTCCCAGGAGCTGGACTTGAGGAAAAGGAAAAATGACTCTGTTTTCTCCCCGAGCGAGGAGGAAAGAGAGCATGGCGATGGGGACAGCTGGAACCCCTCCACCCCTCCTTCTGCCCCCTTCCTTGAAATGGACTCCGTGAATGCTTTTACTGCTGCCACCCTGATGAAGGCTCATTCAGAGGATGGCTGGCAGGAAATTGGTAAGAAGAAAAAGAAAAAGAAGAAGGTAACAGGTGAGACCAAAGAGAAATGTGTTTTGTAAAGACTGGTTCCACTTTCTTATGTAATATGGCTCTAAACATAATTTCTCTTAACACCAGAGGTATCAATGACAGAGTTAAATGCCAGTGTGGCTTTGATTACTCCAGCAGAGAGAGGGAGATGTGTTGATGTTGCAGGAGTGTGCTTTAGCCTATCAAGAGAGGTATAAAAGCTTTGAAGATAGGTGGGATAAAGGGCCTTCTGTTTGGTCAGGGGACAATAACAACAGAGCCTCTGGCGTGGCCATTCTTTTCAAAGGATGGGCTTTCAAATTGAAAAGTATTCAGAGGGTCATAGATGGCAGGTTGCTGTGTGTGGATGTGGAATGGGGGACTGTTAACCTGCGGCTAATCAATGTGTATTGTCCTACTGACGTGGGAGGAAGGGTGGAGCTACTCAAGGCACTCTCTCCCCTATTGTTAAGTAGCACAGACGTGATAGTGGGAGGGGATTTTAATTGTATCTTAGAGCACACAGACAGGCAGTCTAGCTCTCCGATAAAATTGGATTCCAGCTCACTGGCCCTGCAAAACTTAGTTCAAGACTTTAAACTCTCAGACACATATAGATGTATATATCCCACAACAGCAGGATATACATGGTCAGGGAGGAATAGCAGCTCCAGAATTGACTATTGCTTTGTCTCAGAGAGAGTGAAAGTTGTTGGGGTCACTCTTCAGCCTGTCTTCTTCTCAGATCATCAGGCTTTAGGGTGTAGAGTGGAACTCCAGGGCAGGACTGTCTTTGGCCCAGGCCTCTGGAAACTCAACACAAAGCTGCTAGAGAACGAGGGGGTAGTATCCCGCTACAAGGAGAAACTATCACAGTGGCTGTCCTTGCAGTGTCTGTACGGGTCAGTAGGAGAGTGGTGGGAGGAGGTGAAGATGAGGACAAAGGCCTTTTTCATGGCTGAGGGAAGGAAGGCTGCTGCCAGACGGAGAGGATTGCTAGCCAGGAAACAGAGACAGCTGCAGCGTCTCTACACGATGCTGCACAGTGGCTTCGATGTGCTCGAGGATATCACCCTTTTAAAAAAGGACATCCGGAGCATAGCCGAAGAAAGTAGTCGAGGAGTGCTGTTAAGAAGCAGAGTGCAGTTCTTGGAAGAAAATAAGAAGTGTACTCGCTTCTTTTTCAGGAAAGTGGTAGGCTCCAAGTCTGTCATGGAAAGTGTAGTTGATGAGGAGGGATGAGAGAGAACAGAGCCGAGTGCTATCCTCTCCTGCACCGAGGCCTTCTACTCAAGACTGTACAGCTCTACAGAGGTAAAGGATGAAGAAATTCATTTTTTTACCTCAAAGCTAGAAAACGTTTTGAGTGAAGAAGATAGGGAAGTACTTGAGAGGGATTTGACAGTAGAAGAGCTGAGACAGGCTATGGAGAGCTTACAGCAGGGGAAAACTCCGGGTGCTGACGGGCTCCCTAAAGAATTTTATTGCACCTTTTGGGATCTGCTTCAGGATCCGCTACTGCTCCTATTCGAGGAAAGCTATAAGACAGAATTGCTGCCTGACTCCTTAAGAGAAGGCACTATCTCTCTCTTGTTTAAGAAAGGAGCAAAGAATGACATAAAGAACTGGAGACCCCTCAGCCTGTTAGGCGTGGACACTAAGATCCTGTCCAAAGCCCTTTTCCTGCGCCTACAAAATGTAGTGGCCTCACTGGTAGGGAAAGAACAGACTTGTGGGATAGCAGGACGCCTGATGAGCGACAACCTGGCCTTGTTGAGGGATGTCTGTCTGTACTCAGAGGATCGCTCCCTCCCTCTGTGCATTTTAAGTGTAGACCTAGAAAAGACCTTTGACCGCCTACCGGTCAAAGGCCGGTCACGCGGTGCGTGATTGGTTGACCGACAGGGGCACTCGTGGTCCGTTGGTCTGTCGTAGAAAGACTTACTGTAAACGTCTTTACTGTGCCCGTTGTAGATATTGAATTTTACCACTGAAGGGAAATCTTAGTAGCTGAGCATAAAAAGAATAGGAGCATACTGTAACGCGTGTGAAGGCCATAAACGATATTAATTTTGGAATGTAAACATACAGTATATAGCTGGTCTTGGTACTTTAAAGAAAAAAATACACACCAGTATTCCATTTCTCCCTAAACATTGTAAGCTTCGAAGTCTTTAACTAACGTGATACCGGAGTCAACAAGCATACTTTTAGAATTTGATTAAAAGGGAATATAATATGGAATCGCGTATCTCAAGAAATTAATAACGATATAATTATATTCATGTTGCAAAAGAACTGCAACGGACATAAAAACTCCCTTGCTTTTAACAGAGCGTTCCATAATTTCTAACTACGAAAATGCCAGGTGAAAGGATTTGTAAACATATTTTGTTAAAGCAAGTCAGTTTTTTCCGCAACACATAAAATACATTTTTCCAAGAAAGTTTAGCCTTTGTCACTAATGAAACCACTAAATAAAGACATAAATATAGAAATCTTAAGATTTGTTTTATTTAATGTTGGTAGCAGGATGAACTGTCAGAGTGTATATTTTGTCGCAAAGTTGCTGCAAGATGTTAACAGTGAAAAAGGTATTTAGAAATGAGTTATTTCAAGATGAAAAAGAAAACATACACGAAACATGGTTTCATAACGACCAGAATCGGTCTTGAGAAATTTTTAACTTGATTTACAGTATTTGAGAGGTATGTCTTAACACCGATACTACAGTGCTTAAGTACTGCTCACGTATATGTTTCTAGGTTTATATTATGCATTTCATACGGTCAAATTACTTTTGAGCAACTAATAAGAAGCGCGAAACGGTATGCGTTTTAGTTTCGTTTTGTGCTGGGACCCGTGGATTGATTAGAGATATCAAGTACATACAAGTCATTTTTTAAATGTTGTAGTTCGTCTTGAAAAAATGTTACGAGTACATCATCTATCAACAATTACACAGGTTCTGTTTCCATATTGCGGATTTTCGTTAGGTATTATCAAATCCAGTGGCGCTGTGTGTTAGTTTACTGAGTCCCATGTCACATGGTCTGTGATTGAAACCTGTAAAACCGGTTTAATTTGTCACAGCCAGCACTCTTCAGGTGTGAGGGTCTTCTGCTCAGAATGAAACGCTAAAATGTTTGTGTATATTCTAATGGTAGTGGGGGCAGGGTGTGTGGGAACAGGTTTGGTTGAAATTGCATTGGACATCTATGTTCTTCACACCTGAAACATTTTCTCTGAAAGCATTTTCTTCGCAATTTAACCGATCTTGTTACAGCATGTTACAGTTTACTATTATTAACCATATTAATTTTAAGTGCTTAATGTAAAATCTTGTAAAAATATATTTTCATTGTTGAAATATACATTAAGTCTGACTATCATATAATAAGTTAAATACAAAACTAAAGATAAAATAGGGTTAAATATAATTCAAAATATTTTGCTAACAATGTTAACTGTTTATGAATAATAAAATGTATTAACTAAGGAGTAGGATGGCACAGTTGTTAGTATGTTTTTTGTTTTGTTTCTTTTTCATAAATACAACAGTAGTACCTGATGTCTCAGTGGCTTTCAAAATTAAATTATGCATGCAAACCTGTGAACTAGAAAGATAACTAAGATATCCATCCATTATATTCCATAATATCCATGAAATATATGGCGCTGAAATATGTGTGACGCAGTGGTGGCCTGACACGGTGAGGTGCGCTGGCAGCTGTGTGATGCAGTGGTGGTCGGGTATGTAGAGGTGCACTGGCAGCTGTGTGTTGTGACGCAGTGGTGGCCTGACACGGTGTGGTGCCCTGGCAGCTGTGTGATGCAGTGGTGGTCGGGTATGTAGAGGTGCACTGGCAGCTGTGTGTTGTGACGCAGTGGTGGCCTGGCACGGTGAGGTGCGCTGGAAGCTGTGTGATGCAGTGGTGGTCGGGTATGTAGAGGTGCACTGGCAGCTGTGTGTTGTGACGCAGTGGTGGCCTGGCACGGTGAGGTGCGCTGGAGCTGTGTGATGCAGTGGTGGTCGGGTATGTAGAGGTGCACTGGCAGCTGTGTGTTGTGACGCAGTGGTGGCCTGGCACGGTGAGGTGCGCTGGCAGCTGTGTGATGCAGTGGTGGTCGGGTATGTAGAGGTGCACTGGCAGCTGTGTGTTGTGACGCAGTGGTGGCCTGGCACGGTGAGGTGCGCTGGCAGCTGTGTGATGCAGTGGTGGTCGGGTATGTAGAGGTGCACTGGCAGCTGTGTGTTGTGACGCAGTGGTGGCCTGGCACGGTGAGGTGCGCTGGCAGCTGTGTGATGCAGTGGTGGTCGGGTATGTAGAGGTGCACTGGCAGCTGTGTGTTGTGACGCAGTGGTGGCCTGGCACGGTGAGGTGCCCTGGCAGCTGTATGATGCAGTGGTGGCCTGGCACGGTGAGGTGCGCTTGCAGCTATGTGACGCAGTGGTGGCCTGGCACGGTGAGGTGCGCTGGCAGCTGTGTGATGCACAGCTCAGTTGGTTTTGTCCAACTGAGCAATCTTGCTTTCATAAAATATACCAACATTTTAATGACTGATGATTAACATGCTGTAATACACAGTTCAAAATTAAAGGCTCAAATGCTGTACATGAGAGGTTAAGCTCCCCCTGGCGGTTTTACAAGGCGACGCCGGATAGTTAGTCACGTGACACACGTGAACCGCGTGATACCCCGGTGGGCGTGTCGCGGTATGCCGCGAAATACCTCACCCATTTTGAATGGCTGCATCTGTACGTTCAGAATCAAACCCGCAGCTGTTGTTCGACTTTATTTCTTGACTAATTACAACTGAGTGTCGCACGAGCAGTTACGTAAACTTGTCTGGTATATTTGAACACAAATGCCATTCTTCAATTAAAACTAACAGTACATTGTCAGGGACATTCAGTTCTATAAAAACAAGAGACAGACAAGAGAATATTTCTTCCTTTCATGTGGACTACGTGTTGACTTACTGATCGGAATAATTGAAAAGTTCGGGTTCATAGCCGATGCAGTGCGTGCTAATTAGAACAGCAACGCTGAGCTCTCAGCACCGTACTGAGCCCAGGTGTTTTTCTAAAGCTGTCAGGTGCAGTTCATTTACATGAAGGAAATTTCTTACTGGGTACAATTACAATGCAGTAAGTAGCACAGACTACTTAGGGAGCAGCCCGATGTGTTTAAAAATGACCCGAGCCAGGTAGGAGTCGAACCTACAATCTCCTGATTCGTAATCAGACACCTTAGCCATTGCGCCACTGGACCTGGTGTAACACTGCAGGACTGTAACCCAGTGAGCTCAGCCCTGCAACTAGTAAAATATTACCCCCGGTCCATTCTTTTCCAAAAGTGAGAAACACCTGTTTTCTACATGTTGTCTGTTTTAAAACCATATCTCTTTAAACCAAACCAAGAGTTTGTCTTTTGCACTGCTATTCTGATTCATTTCGATTTCAAAGAAAAAAAAACATTACCTTCCAAAGCATCATAAAACTGTCCCTTCTTCCAGACTCTACTTCTCTCTTGTAGTAGTACAGCAGACCTTTCCAGGTGAGCAGATCACAGAGTCCGAAATGAGCTTCCTCCATCAAGCAAAGTACCTGAACATGACTCTGTCATCATAAAAGCGCCCCTGTAATAAAGAAATTAAATCCGAAATCAAGAGGGCAGTTGCCTACTGAAATACAAGAAGTCATCAATTTTAACCTAGCAACACAGTTCAGAGTCCGGAGTGCGGACTGATGGCGCACGGAGGGTCCATATACTGTGGATCCCTCAGTGATCTTCCGCGTATTCAAACCGCCAGCGTGTGACTCCCCTGTCCCCGTGACCTCATTGCTCTGCTCTCTCCTCTGTGCAGCCGAGCCCGACTCACGGTAAAGTGAAAAAAAATATGCCCTCAACGTGAGATTTAGTCTGGAGCGAGGATAGATGTTACCTTTTTATCATTGAACAGGATGTATGTGATGTGGCGACTAGGTTCAATTTTGTATCCTCTTTAAAAGATTAAGGACTGGGGTGAGCGTGATTTACCAGCTAAGAACCCGACGTGCGCACCGTTTAAGCTGCATAGACTCGGTCGTTTAACTCTTCTCCATTAGTAGGGTTAAGGTTAAAGAAAAAAACATTGCTGACTTCTTTTTTTTTTGCCAGCCGCTAGCGCTGATTAGCAAGGTTTGTATTTCATGTTTTGCAAGTTGCATCCATTTTAAGAAAAACAAGTCGCGTTAAAGACAGGAAATGAATACTTGCATTTAATTAAGTCTAGCCGTAGGCGGTTGTCCATAATGACCAGTACTGTTCAAGAAGACAGAACAAAGAAGGCACCGCTGGGATTCGAACCCAGGATCTCCTGTTTACTAGACAGGCGCTTTAACCAACTAAGCCACAGCGCCCCAGGAGTGTTGTCCTTTTGCAGCCACTTGGACACACCTTTAGAAAAACATTTTGTTAGGCATTCTGCCTCAGCCTAAACACCTATAGCTTGCAAAGCGCATGCTATTAGACAGGCACCTCTGCAAGACCTTAAGAGTCTCTTAAACTAGTGATAGTAAGGTGTTCCCAATGGGTGATGTTCGGCTTTCAAATCATCTCTCCGTGGAAGCGCCGAGATGCAGCTGTTTAAGGCTTAGAAGCAGCTGACTGTTTCACTACCTAGCTGATCACTGTCAGTCAGGGAGCTTAGAGGTGAAAAGCCTGTCTGAGAGACAATTCGCCATCGATCAGTTCAATATGTTCTGTACCAGCTCGGCGCACCCGAGATCATCTTGGTAGCCGTGTAGCTCAGATGAGTGAGAGCTTGTGTGTATTTACCACCGTGATTGGATGCCGGCCTTTCTCAGGTCACAGTAAACCTTCTGCTCAAAAAAAGTGAGGTAAAACCTCACTCTGCACAGTAAAACCTAAAAAAGTGAGGTTTTATTTAATCTCTGACCAAGGGAAACGTTTCATTTTTTCAAAGAAATGTTTGTTAAAAAATAAAGTCATAGTTCCATGGGATTCAATCATAGACCGTGTGACATGGAAGTCAGGAACCTAACCCACTAAAGCACTACAGAAACATTATCGACAGACAATGTACAGCGTGTACTATTCTTGTGTTGCGGTACATGAATATAATTATATCGTTATTAATTTCTAATTTATAACTTTATTAACTTTATAAATTAACTTTATAAATTTATTAACGTTATTAATTAATTTCACGACGCACAGACAGAGCGTGGGGAGCCGCCGCCTGCAAACACGGCTCCAGGCAGGACTCCGCTCTGCAGGAGCCGCAGAGCAGAGGAGATGGGGGCAGCTTAGCTCCTGTGCAGAGACCTGAGCTGTTGTTGCTGCGGACGCTGTCTTTTCTGCACTCGGGGTAGGAGTGAATGTTGAGTTGCCCTTAGAAATGAAGCAGAGCACTTCAACGGCACGGGTGTGTGTGTGTGCGCCCTGGTGATTCTGGGAGCCAGATCGAACCTGGGCTAAAAGAGAGGGGGCTTAGCCCTCTTCCATTTACTAGTTCAAAGTTGTACAACCCATTTGTATCTGCTAGGCGGCGCAGTCGTCGTGCACAAAGAACGCTTTGAAAAGCGTCAAAGGCAAGTCATTCTGAGTTGGTCGTTTGTGTTTTCCGTTCAGACGCGAAATGCTGAAATGATCTCTCGGCTCCTCGGTTGTCATTTCTGCTCCGTAAAGGAATCACAGCACGCGTCGGCTTCCAGCACGGTGGGTCGGGACACGATGCCGGGGGTCGGAGAGAGCGATGTCTTCCTCGTTAGTATAGGACCTGTCACTTGTCCCCACCTGTCACGCGGGAGACATGGGTACATCAGGATGTTTCATTGAAGTGAAAGCAGGATGCGCTGCGACATGCACTGTGCAGATCCCGCCACACTAAGAGGTGAGTGGGTCTGTTCGATCACAGCGCTAGGCGAATCCCCAATCCCTTTTGTGCGTGGCGACAAAAGAAGTCTGAAGTCTGTTTCCACCCGGGGACCTTTCGCGTGTGAGGCGAACGTGATAACCATTACACCACGGAAACAGTGGTAAGATGTGCCCGGCGGCCCAGCGCTGAGCTTCGCCAATGCGATTCAGCGGCTTCCAGTGCCTTTATTGGGGTGCGCTGATGGACCGTGCTCTCTCTCCAGAGACCAGCACGCCTGTCATGGACGGAGCAGGAAAGGTGGCGCCACATTCTACAGCCCTCTCCACGCAATCGACGAAATCGGGCTACTGAAGTGGAGAAAATCGCCTCTCCAGAAAGTGCAAATATCATCTTGGAGAGTATAAATCCTATTGCCAAAGGTCAGCCCTGTCTACCAGAGTAACCCTCCCACCTCCTGCAGCGATGGTCAGCTCATCTCACACGCGAGAAGTTTCGGCTGGAAACAAGCGCCCCCTCTTCTCGCACGTTTTGCACGTTTGAGTAGTTTTAATGCGGCTCCTTCGTACGCGGTGCTGATCTTTTGGAAAGCAGGAGGCAAAACTGACACGTTCCCATACCAAAGTCGAACCCGGGCCGCCTGGGTGAAAACCAGGAATCCTAACCGCTAGACCATATAGGAGAGCACAACCCTGCTGTTCCGGGCATCATGCAAGCAAACTACAGAAATATTAGAAAACGCAAGAGAGTTGTCACTCAGAGTGTCGAAGGGTCGATGTATACTGGGGCTCAGTTGAAATGCAACGTCAGGACTTTTCCGAATTATGTCACATGAAGAGAGCACAGCCTTTTCCACCCTGCCACGTGTGTATCGGTAACTCGCCGTGATCGTATAGTGGTCAGTACTTTGCGTTGTGGCCGCAACAACCCCTGTTCGAATCCGGGTCACGGCAGAATAGGGGTGTCTGCTTTTACTACTTGCACGAATGAAGGCAAAAAAAAGCCAATCGATGTGAACGAACGGCGCTTTACAGAGGAGTACTGCCTGACTGGATCGTTGATGAACGACAGAGGCCACTCCGACCTCTTCTCGGGTTTCTTCAATGACTTACTAAGGATCTTCTTCACATTCGCCCATGCAGGGGAAGCCAGTTACACCAAAGCAAACGCAGGAAAGTGCATTTCATGCAGAGACCAGGAGGGACCTGTTTACACCAAGAGTGGTCGGAGTATGGAACAATGCGCCCAGCCCTGTTGCTGGAGTCGATTCTTGATTAGATTTTGGGCTCACTAAGAGGCCCCCGCTGGGTACTAATCTTTCTGTTGTTCTCGCAGGTGTTGCGCTGCTTTTGAGCCGACAGAGCTCGTCTTGGTCTGTCGGGACAGCCCAATTGCAAATGATCGGCTCCAGGTACAGAAGGAACGTGCGTTTGGTACAAGAGTGCATGAAGGCACCGGAAATACATTGGGAACAAATGACTGGTGGTTCAAGACCTCTGTGAAGTGCAGGAGCGTGCAAGAAGAGGCTGTTTGCACCCGGTCTCGAACCTGGGACCTTTCACATGTTAGGCAAACGTGATAACCACTACACTACGGAAACCTGTAGGGTTTGTTGCTGGTGTATCGCTTGCGTTTCGGGCTGAGAAAGGGACGCGTCATTTTAGGCAGGGGGCGCTGGAGAGAGGAACAAAGGGAGCGATGAAACAAAATGCCGAAACCCGGGATCGAGCCAAGGACCTTTAGAACATACTCTCACGAATCGTTAGAATATGTGCGTTTGATCATCAATTGCGTAACAACCACATTCGTTCGACTTGAGCCATCAAGCTCATAGTTTTCAAATCTTGAAAGCTGTCATTGAGCACATCATAGTCTGCAGTACGCCCCGTAACTTGCGTACTTCAACAGAAAGAAGAGCAGACAGCTCCATAAATATGCGAGGCGCAGAGAGTGCAAGGCGAGCCGCACACGTTTTGGTGGCTGAGAGAGGGCAGTTTTTGCTTCTGCATTTCCCAAGTAAGGACGCATGACAACAAGCGATTGCGGTGCTCATTTACGACATAGTGGTGATGAGTTTTCAGTACGTGTTCTTTTGAACGAGCAATGAGGTTGCTGCCTTGGACAGCTGACTGCACGCTCTCATTGTGCCACGTGATGAGTATTCACCAGGCTCGTTCAGTCATTAGTCACATTCCATCGTTTGCCATAAGCAGATGCTGCAAGGTGATGTGGATATCAGTTCCCAGTCTTGTGGACGAGGACAAAAAGAGCACACAAGGGCTCAGCCGGGAGTTGAACCCAGGACCTCCCACACCCTAAGTGAGAATCATACCCCTAAACCAATGAGCCACGGCAGCACTTTCTATTTTATCCTGTCAGCGAGCTTGAGGACGGGGGAGAGGCGTCATTCGCTCGTCCAGTCAGACCTTCATCAATAAGTCAAGAAAGCCGCAATTACACGACTGCCTTGCAAACGAAGGGCAGTGAACTGCACCCGGTAAGAGGGGAACAAGCGGCACTAGGCGACACTGAGGCATGAGCCCCAGTGAGGGGGGTTAGCTTGCATGGTACAGCGCTCGCTTTGCATGCGAGAGGTAGCGGGATCGTTTCCCACGTCCTCCAGGTGTGTGCTTAGAGCTTGATGTGCCGAAAGGTGTCCTTTAGCCTGTGGTCACGCCTTGCATGGAGAGCGTCATGCAGCTGTCAATCATTTCGCAGCCACGCCCCCTCTTCATCTTCTCTCTGCCTTAAGCGTCTCCGCCACTCTCTCTTGACATTTCATGTCAGCATGTCAGAAGTCCGAGTGACGTTTTTAATGGCTGAGTGAGGGCACGATGCTGAAGCAGAGAGGCCACTTCAGCCAGAGAGACTTGTGCTAGGTGAGATCTGAAAAACGGACTCACAACAGAAACAGACCAAAAAAGTATCGGTGAGATCAAAAGGCAAATGCAACATCCAGCAGAGGGCGTCTGAAGATTAGGGAACGGGCGACTGAAATCCATATGAGGCAAACTTTCCGGCTGTGCACTGCAGCTGGCCTCGTTGGCATAGTTGGTAGCGCGTCAGTCTCTTTATCTGAAGGTCCTGAGTTTGATCCTCACACGGGGCATGGCTGCTTGCTCTTTTCAAACACTTGCGGCAACTGTTCGCTCATAACCACGTCTGGAATGCGTGACCTTTACACGGGGGAGAAGCAACGCCGCATCCCTTTTCTAAAGAACATTCATATTCAGAAATAAGTCAAGAAATTTGCCATTACTTTTGCTGTCAGCCTGCCCATGTTGCCAAAGAAAGATTCACTCTGCGTCAACATGACAGAACAGCGATCACTTGAAAACACTGTTCCACACTCCGTAAGCAAGAACTTCAGTGTTTGCAGTCACCCGATATGCCGATAGTCAAAGGAGCACAAAACACGAAGCGTCAAAAGACAAGATGAGTTGATGGAAAGAGCGTTGAATTGATGAGCACAAAAGTTCAGCTCGTACAATAGGCAACGAAGGTCCCGGCGTCATCATCGCACTTGAAAGGACTGCCTTGCAGACTAAGGGCAGTGGGAGGTTGCTGTTTTGAGATGGAGGCATTGGGATGGTGGGCCGAGATCTATTCTTCTTAAGGAATTCTTCATCGTGAAAGATCGGTCCACAGATCATCCAAAGAACTTACAAATTTTTGGGACTCAGGGAATCACGTCTTGAAAATACGGCTTGGACGCGTAACGGCATTCTATCCAACTATCCAACTGCAGGACTTGAGGGTTTTTTGTGCTTTGTTCTGTTTTCGTTGACATCGCATTCGTAAGAGCGTCAAAAAAAGGCAATTCCAGCATCTAACACGAATAAAAGGGCTATTGAAACTGCAGGGCTGCGCAGCTTCTAAAATCCTTGCACACAATTCTCCGTTATTGTTACTTCCTTCTTTCTGTCTAACAAAGTTCCCTTTTCCTGACCGGACGGGGAGACTATCATTCCAACTTGAAGCCAGCCTTAAGTTCTCCGAGGCGCATTTGTCTGCTAGCATGCATTTTGTGAAATTTTTTTTTGTTGTTGTTAAACCAAAAGCGACTTTGAAAAAGGTTTCCACCGCCGCCCGGCACTCTATGTTAGACTGTATCAAGAAAGCAGCGCGCGCTGCAGCCGTGGCCGAGTGGTTAGGGCGATGGATTAGAAAGCCGTCGGGGTCTCCCCGCGAAGCTTCAAGTCCTGCCGCCTACGGTGTCGTCGTGTGTCTGCGCAACAAAGGAAAAGCACCCGTTTCACTTTTCCCGCGACTTTTAAAACACGAATGATCTGGATTTCTACATGAATGGCTCTTAAAATGTGATCTGATCTTCATCTGACGCATAATAATAAATAAAGACAGTCTTGTTTAACAAACAACACACAACATTTTACATTGTCAATTCAGTTCAAATCAATGTATTTCTATATAGCGCCTTTCACAACAAGGTTGTCCCAAGGCACTTAACAATGCAAGTTGTTAAGAGCCTTGTGTCTAATATGCCGCCTAGGTTACGTGCTGTCTCTTTGAGGCAAATGTTTAAATCCTCTGAGTTAAGTGCTGAAGTTATAGTAGTCCTATCAGTATTGTTGCCTCCGATCAACAGATCCTCAGTTTTCTCAGAGTTGAGTAACAAAAAGTTTTCACACATCCAAGTCTTTCCTTCATTAATGCATTTAACTAAAGTGATAATAGAAGAGTTGTCATTTGGTGTAAACAAAATGTTTATTTGAGTGTCATCAGCATATGAATGAAAGTTCATATTATTTTTTCGTATTATCCTACCTAGCAGCAGCATGTAGAGAGAGAGAGCAATATTGGTCCCGGCACTGATCCGTCTGGTACCCCAAATTGAACTGGTGACGTTGATGAAGCAGTACAATTATTAGATATTTGAACATAATGAAAACGATGAGTAAAATGTGAAGTAAACCACTGAAGGACGGTTCCAGATAAGCCAACCTCAAACTCAAGCCTGTGTAACAAAACAGAGAGGTCAACCGTGTCAAAGGCAGCTCTAAGATCTAGAAGCACAAGCACTGTTGCATTCCCCGCATCAGTAGCTAAGAGAATATCATTTACGACTCTCGTTAATGCAGTTTCAGAAACCAGACTGAAATTTCTCAATTATATTATTTGAATCCAGATACGATTGACGTTGGGCAACAACTATTCTCTCAAGACTTTTAGATTGAAATGGGACCTTTGAGACAGGCCTGTAGTTGTTAAGAACTTGTGGATCCAAATTTGACTTCTTAAGGAGCGGTCTAACAACTGCTACCTTAAATTGATCAGGTACAACGCCTGACGCAAGCGATGCATTCATCATACTAATTATAGGTCCTGCCAGTCCTTCGAGGGAATCTTTGACTAGCTGAGTGGGGATGGGATCTAGCGAACAGGTGGTTGACTTTGTCTTACGTCTGTGTTCATGAGTCCACCATAAGAAGAAATCTGAACAGGAGTGGTGATCATCCGAGGTCACCACGGAGGAAATCACTGCTCTCCCCAACAAAAAAACCACCACTGCCCCTCTCAAGTTTGCTAAAGACCACATGGATGTTCCACAGCAACTCTTGGAACAATGTTCTGTGGACAGACGTGACAAAAGTTGAACTTGTTGGTAAATGTACACAGCGTTATGTTTGGAGATAACAAAACACTGCATACCAACTCCAAAACCTCATCCCACCTGGGAAGCATGGCGGAGGCTGTACGGCTTGTAATCATCGAGGGACCGATGAATTCCAAGATGTATCAGGAAATTCTACAGCAGAATGTCAGGGTGTCTGCCTGTGATCTAAAACTCGAAAGACGCTGGGTCATGCAACATGACAAAAACAAAGGAGTACATCAACAACAGAGTGGCTGAAACAGAAGAAATTCCGTATTTTGGGATGGCCAAGTAAGAGTCCTGACCCCAATCCCATTGAAGTGCTGTGGCATGATCTGAAGCAGGCCGTTCAGCGCAAGACATCCCAAAAATATACATGAACTGAAACAGTTTTGCATAGAGGAATAGGCCAAAATACCTCCTAACCGCTGCTCAGGTCTGACCAGCCGCTACAGAAAGTGGGGGTTGAGGTTTTTGTCAATAAAGGAGGTTCCACTAGCTCCTTAATATAAGGGTTCACGTACTTTTTCCATCAATGACCTTGATTGTTTAAAACATTTGTTAAAACAGCAATGTCAAATGTTGGGCGTGTGTTGTTTGTTAAATCAGACTCTCTTTATTGATTATTATGACTTAGATAAAGATAAGATCACATGTTAGGAGCCATTCATGCAGAAATCCACATCATTCCGAAGGGCTGTTTACAAAAGTTTTTCTCCCAACTGTATGTGAGAGAAAAGCAGAGACGCTCACTGAGTAAGGTGGGGTTGCAGCTTCGCAAATTGCAAGGACATTTGTACTCTCAAAAGGGGACAGGAGCACCCCAGATAGAACTCGAACCCACAATCCCTGGCTTAATCACTAGTTTAAGAGACTCTTAAGGTCTTGCAGAGGTGCCTGTCTAATAGCATGCGCTTTTCAAGCTATAGGTGTTTAGGCTGAGGCAGAATGCCTGTTAACAAAATGTTTTTCTAAAGGGGCCTCGCACTCTTTTCCAAGCAATGGTCACCATCCCCACCGAGTGTCACAATGTAGTCATGTCCTAGGACGTCACCTGTTAGTCTCCATTTGTCTGCCACCAACACTTTAGGTTACGGGGTCACAACCGCACCCCGGAGCGCAGAGGAGCCGTTGGCGTTCTGGTGGCGCAGATTGGGCTGAAGGTGGGGCGCTTGAATCTCGCTGTTGGAGGCCGTCTGAAACTGACCCAAGCCTTTCCCTTGAATTAAATGTAAATAAGATATGAACCCCAGATGCACATGGAATCAATCACGTGTTTCCTTTGAGCCGTTTCAAAGACTGCTCCAGAGTTTACCTTGCACAGATGCGCAAAGATTAATGATGGGGGTGCATGCTTCCAGGCGCCTTACAACTGTAGGGACTGATTAGAGACAATTCGTAGCGTGTGTTCGTTTCCATATACGCCCCGTGTTGCAATGGTAGGATGAAGTCAAATACGGCTTGGACGTGTAACGGCATTCTATCCAACTGCAGGACTTGAGGGTTTTTTTGTGCTTTGTTCTGTTTTCGTTGACATCGCATTCGTAAGAGCGTCAAAAAAAGGCAATTCCAGCATCTAACACGAATAAAAGGGCTATTGAAACTGCAGGGCTGCGCAGCTTCTAAAATCCTTGCACACAATTCTCCGTTATTGTTACTTCCTTCTTTCTGTCTAACAAAGTTCCCTTTTCCTAACCGGACGGGGAGACTTTATCATTCCAACTTGAAGCCAGCCTTAAGTCCTCTGAGGCGCATTTGTCTGCTAGCATGCTTTTGTGAAAGTTCAAATTTGGACAAACACAATCTGTGGCGTTTAGCGTGACATAGTCTTGCAGGCATCGTGCTGTCTCACTGCAATACTATACCGCTGGAGGAAACAGTCCATCTGGCCATGAAACTCATTTGAACGTCTAGCTACAGCAACTAACAATATCATGATTTATTCAGGATGTGTGGAATCAGAACGTCCCGGAGACAGCTTCCGAAATCGTGAGCATTCTCTGGTGGTGTCCTGCTGGGATCCTGTGGGCGTGTGTTGGTGGTATAGTGGTGAGCATGCAAAAGCCACTGCATTGGCCAGGAATCGAACCCGAGCCTCTTACTTGGCAGGCAAGAATTCTTCCACTGAACCACCAATGCTCAATACCTGTACCTTCAAAAAAGACGCTTTTTTGGTGCTCTGTTCAAAAAGCGTCGACATCTGTTTCCAGCTGCAAAATGCCATCCGCGGACACTGAAGAATTTATTTATTTAGACACCGCTCAGAATCCCCTGTAAGATTCTCCCTCAGTTCCTTTGAGCAGTGTTTTACCTCTTTCAAAAGGCTTCACTTTCCTAGTCACATTCCAAGGCTCATCGAACCCGGGCTGTTTCCTCCAGCGGTATAGTATTGCAGTGAGACAGCACGATGCCTGCAAGACTATGTCACGCTAAACGCCACAGATTGTGTTTGTCCGTTCGTGTCAGTTGTCCTGCAACCACGGGAAGTGGGACACAAACATGCTGCAATGCTTTCAGGACGTTAGGATTTGTTTATGCAACATCCGAGAAGAGTACTTGTGGCTTGAATGTGAACTGTACGTGCCCGCCCCCTTTCCTCTGTAGTGCATGAGTTCCTCCCGGCCCTTCGTCATTGTTCTGTCATCTTGTATTTAAAGGGTTGTATTCCTGCTGCTGATAATAAGCAACGGTTTTCTCACAACGCCCTTTGTTTCCGACGGAGCCCTTGTCTGTCATGAAATTCTTCAAAACCTCAAGCTAGAAGAAGAAGACGACAAATATGAAGCGTTACAGCAACGACATGCCATGAGACGATTGATAACGATTTCCGTAGGATCCCCGCGGTTGCCTGGCAACCGTCAGCTTTGCGCAGTGGCAGTATCGTAGCCTGTGAGGTTTAGCCGAGGCGCGATTATTACTAGTTGAAAACTTTTCCCAATACCCCCCTTCCGCCGGTTTGCAATACAATCGGCGAAAGCAATTTTTGACAGTCTCGTCAGAGACTGAGCAAGGTGTTTAAAGACAGATTTTGTCATGGTGACATCATGATAGAAAGAAACGAGCTTGTTACGTTTCAACAGAAACGCTCTTTAGCTCTTTCAGCGTTATGCAGAGAACAGCGTCTGTCGAGATCACTTTTGAGTCAGCGCGAAACGCCGTGTGCTTGTCAGTTTGATTTCATATTGCTTGTAGCGGCGCCCGGCTTTTGTCTGTCAAACGTTAGGTTGCGCTTCTTCATGCTGCATCGTCGGCATGAGTGGAGCTTTATAAACGTCTGTACTTACTGCGCCCCATAAGAAATCGTTTGTCCCCGTTCAAAAGAGATTGTGCGATGTCCTGCAGCAAACCTTTGACAGTTTGAAAAGAGGAATTTATTCTGCTTCCTGTGCGTGCAGTAGTTACAAAGTTGAACGCCTTTACACGATCTGCTGCAGTTTTCAGTGGGCGGGCTTTGTCAAATGGCTTGGAAAAACGCACAGTGTTTCGGCTCGGGAAACATCATGAGCAGTGTCCTGCATGTTTTCTGTGTGTAGCTGTCTTTTAACGCATACAGAATTCATTCGAAATCATTGATTTCTCCAATTAACAAGGGTCCCTTAAAGGATGAGTCAAAGTAACGTCTAATCGGATTAGTTTCCTTAGAGCTGGTTCAGAGTTTGCTCAAGAGTTTACCTTTCACAGATGCGCAAAGAAGAATGTTGGGGGTGCACGCTTCAAAGCTCCTTACAGCTGTAGGGAGTGATTCGAGACGATTCGTGGCGTGTGCTCGTTCCCATATACCGTACGCCCCGGGGTGCAGTGCTAGGATGACATACAACACCGCTTGGGCACGTAACGGCGTTATATGCAAGTGCGGGACGTGAGGGTTTTCGTTTGTTCGTTTTGTTTTGCTCTGCTTTGCTTTGTTTCGTGGTCAAGAGGCGTAAGGTAAGTCGTAATCCAGGGAGAACACTGGTGGCAAACAGTCCGAGGTGAGAGGCGAGGACAAAGTCGAAAAGGCAGAAGGGGAGTCCAATATCCAGAATAAACGAGGTAATGGAAAAACGCCAGGTAGAGCTCTCAAGGAGCAGACTCAATACCGAGCAGCGGGAAGCAGGTAAATATGGTAAAAATAGCATTGCGTACCGCACGGTGGAGTGTGTGCAGGTGGGTAAACTCGTGCGGCGGCGTTTGTTAATAATCACCCACTGCTGGTGCTGATTAGATCGCTTATGAGTTGGTCTTAACTGCCTGGCGGTCATGACAAGCTCCTCTTTAAGCTGTGGTTTAGTTTTGCATTCATGTGTTTCTAGAGCAGTTATTTATAGGGGTGGGTGGGTCTTTCACAGAGGCTCAGGACAAATCCCCCACATGAAATTTTACTGTGTGCGTTCAGACAGTCACAGGTCAAGAGCCAGGCAGGAGGACAATGGACAGAAGAGCCAACGAACTAAAAATAAAAGAACGAATATGAAAAAGCCACCATCTTTTTCTTTTTGACATTTTCCGACTTTCATGCAAGCCAGGACAAAGTTGCTCGTAGCTACTTGTGGATTCAAATACTCTATCGAGTGCTTTGATGAGTTTTTGCAATTTGATTGTCGTCCTGTCAGCCTGTTTCTGTTTTTTTTTTCAATCTAGTGATGGAAAGTAAGAGGGAAATGATGGAGCAATCAATAACCGCTCCGGAAAAATGGCAGAAAGAAATGGCCCGTCACTAAGGACATTTGTGAAGCAGAGGAGTGACATCACCACAAAGGCGACTTATTCTGCTGATCGTTTTGGTGAATAATGATTGAGGCGCGTTAAGAGAAAGGTAGCTGCGTCAGCATGCTTAGGCTGCAAAGGATCAAGCAAAGGTTTACTCCATGCTGAAAAGAGAAGAAAAGAAGCACAACGTTTCGACTGTGGAGCCTTCTGCGCCATCTTCTTTAGCGGTGATGATGTTTACATTGGAAAAACTGAGACATGCGTCCCTGGGTGGGCTTGAACCACCAACCTTTCGGTTAACAGCCGAACGCGCTAACCGATTGCGCCACAGAGACTGACGGCCGCTTGTGCTCCCTACATTTGCAGGTTTATGGTCAAAGAAAACAATCACTTGCGCTTCTTGCAGCCGGCAATCTTTTTCCACTGACAACCAAGAAATGGATTTCATCTTTCACAAGCTGTATGGATTTCTTCAAAAACAAGTTATTCCAGAAAGGAAATGAATTCTTGTATTAAACTGAACCAAGCTGTACATGTTTGTCTGAAATGATACATTCGGCACAACAAGACACGGAGAGAGGCACCGCTGGTATTCAGACCCAGGATCGCCTGCTTACTAGGCGGGCACTTTAAGCCACTAGGGAACAGCGCCAGCGGAGCACCGCGCTTTTACAGACACTTGGACACATCTGCGTTCGGTGTGCACTTAACCTGCTCTCTGAGCCCGTTGCCTCCATCCCATTTAATAGCAGAACTGACGCCAAGAGAAATGATGAGAAATGGCATTTATCGGGCACTTTTCATGTCCAAGGAGCTCAATGCCCTTGACACCTCCCCAAGGCGACAGAGCTGTGCATTCTTTGGCGACACCACTTTTTCTTTTGTTTAATTTCTATACTTATTGATAGAATAAAAACGATATGTCATGTACTGTAAGGGAAATGTCTCTTTTCATGGGGAAAGCTAGCACCAGCAAATGTTGTGTTTAGAAGAAGTGATTTAACATGACACGTGACCTAATTTACCGGAGCAAAAGCTCACCCAGCAAGCCCTGCTTTACTTCTACAGGAGAGAAGTACTGTAGAGTCTGCAAGATGTTCAGCTGGGTAGCTACGTCAGCATGCCTCGGCTGCAAAGGAACAAGTAATAGGTTTATTGCATGCTGAAAAGAGAAGAACGGAAACACAGCGTTTCGACTGTGAGGTCTTCTCACACCTGAAGAAGCCTCACACCTGTAAAAGGCTCCATGGTTTTCTTTCTTCTCTTTTCAACATGGAATACACCTATTGTCTGCAAGATGTGACAATTTCATGGTGTTTTGGAAGAAAACCTTTTTTCTTTGAATTCAAAATCAATCGGAATTTCAGCACGACACATCAACACTTTTTCTGTTTTAAGGAGATGATATTTTAAACCTGATAAAAATAGTAGGAAACACAAGTTTCTTGCTGTGAAAATTTAGATGGGGAAGTGTACTACTAGTAGCAGTGTAGAGCTCTCTGTGGTGGAGTGCAAGCGCATGTTTTATGGGCCAGTGGCGTAATGGATAACGCGTCTGACTTCGGATCAGAAGTTTGTAGGTTCGAGTCCTGCCTGGCTCGTGAGGCTTTTAAACCTCTCAGGTTCCTCGGTAACAGGTTGCCGTCATGTATATGAACTATAGAAAAGCATTTGCCACAACCCATAAATTAGCACGCAAGTGCGGGCTAGTGAACACAGAACTGTATGGAGATCATCTCCAGCTCCGAGCTCAATTGCAATGAAAAAACATGCAGAACAGAACTGGAGAGCAGCTGAATTTGTGCTCGGTAGGGTGGGGAGGACTCAGCATTGCTATTGTTCTAATTGGCATGAACTGCAGGGGATCTGAATCAGAACATGTCAGTTAGTTCGATCATTGCGTCAATATGTAGGCCACGTTAATACAGAATTATTACTTTGTCTGTCTCGTCTTTGTATATAGCTGAATGTCCCTGACAATTTCATGTTAGTTTTTAAGAACGACATTGGTGCTAATATATACACATATAGCATATAAGGAACACGTAAAAGTTGAGTCCATGCTGAAAAGATAAGAGAACCGCCACAAGGTTTCATCTTGGAATAAATCTTTACTTGTTGTTTTGCAGCCTACCCATTCTGACCTAACTCCTCCCTTGAAATTCCCTAACAGATAAGGGTACGTAACGGCTCATGCAATGCTCAGTTGCAATTTGTCCCAAAACAAACAAGAACAGCAGCTGAGGGTTTGAGTTTGAACATGCACTGTATTAAAGCAGCTTTTATTTCCATTGATAAATGCTAGATATTCCTACAGAGATTCTCCAGGTGAGTAAGCGATTCCTGTTTCTGTTTCTATTTCTGTTTCATATATATATATACAGTATATATATATATGTTACATGTGTCTCTGCAATAGTACAAATGTGTTATACACTATCAGTGGCTGCTTTTTTGTGCACCTCATCTACAACAAGGGTTTTTTTTTCATTTATGTTTGTGGACCTTCACCATTTGAGGAAGTGAGTTAGATAAGAAAGTTACAGGTATGGTGAGCAATGACTGACAAAGGCACGTACTGCGTATTCCTTACAGAAGTGTAAGCAATTTGTTCTAAAAAACACTGGCTAAAGTCCAACATCGTTAGCAATCTTATTACTTAAACAGAATTAACATCAATAAACTGTAAGGTGCTGGTACATGCGAGTAGATTTGATCTTCTATTAAACAAAAATGCAATTACAGCTCTAAAAAGGTCAACCTAGACTTCTGGAACAGATCTGTTCAGGTCATTGCTGTTCCTCTGACCTTGTGAGTCTTTGGAATTTTAAAAGTGTATTTTGCTTGCCTTTCATGTGGTCTGTGTACAAGTCACTGTGGCGTATGCGATCCTACACAGCCTTGCTATAGACGTGACGAGCCTCCGCTATGTTGCAATGGAGAACAGGTTCAGTACGGAGCTGCCGAGAAAATTCAGCTGGAAAGCTCGTTGCAGAAAAGCATCGGTATCTGTGTCCAGCGGCAAAGCGTCCTTCGTGGGTGCTGAAGAATCGATTTCACAGGCTGCGGGTCCAGGCGATTTAGAGTGTTAAAGGTCCCAGCGAAAACGAAACGGCGCTGGTCCTTTTACACGCACGCACGCAACCAAATGCAAAGGACACCGTAGTCGGCAGGATTTGAACCTGCGCGGGGAGACCCCACCGGATTTCAAGTCCGTCACCTTAACCACTCGGCCACGACTACAGCGAGCGCCGCGGCCGCTGCCTTCTTGCTACAATCGAACAGGGAGTGCGAGGCGGCGGCGGCAGCGGAGGCAACTTTTTTCAAGTTCGCTCTCCGTTTAAGAAACCTTTTACGCCATACGTGCAAGCACACACACACACACCTCAGAGGACTTAAGGGTGGCTTCAAGTTGGAATGATAAAGTCTCCCCGTTCGGACATGAAAACAGAACGTTCTTAGACAGAAAGCAATCAACAACGGAGACATGTGGACGACGATTTTAGTCACTGCACTTTGAATAGCATTTTTGCTCCAGTTACAGGAGATGCACCAATGGCCCTTGACCTACGCTCTTACCAATGCCTTGAACATTCAAACAAAACAGCCCTCAAGTCCTGCGGTTTAATATAACGCTGTTACGTGTCGAGGCAGTATTTGACTCTGTCCTACCGTTGAGACACGGGGCGTATATGGAAATGAACACATGCTACGGATCGTCTCTAATCGGTCCCTACAGTTGGAAGGCTCCTTGAAGCGTGCACCCCCATCATTCATCTTTGCGCATCTGTGAAAGGTAGACTCTTGAGCAATGTTTGAGCCAGCTCTAAGGCAACTAGTGCTATTGGACAGACACCTCTGGAAGATCCTAAGAGTCTCTTAACACCACTTCCAGCAGCAAGCTTAATTGTTCGCTGGAGGTCTCCCACCCAGGTACTGACCAGGCAAAGAATCACCAGTACATTGAATGAGGAAGTTAATCCTGAAATCCAATTACATATCTCAAGGTAAGACAAATCCATAAGAACATGTCTTAGTATTACTTCGTTTACATTAGTATGGCACTGAGTTGGAGCTCCTCTTTAAGCTGTGGTTTAGTTTTGCATTCATGTGTTTCTAGAGCAGTTATTTATGGGGGTGGGTGGGTCTTCCACAGAGGCTCAGGACAAATCCCCCGCCTGAAAGTCTAATGTGTGCGTTCAGACAGTCACAGGTCAAGAGCCAGGCAGGAGGACAATGGACAGAAGAGCCAACGAACTAAAAATAAAAGAACAGATATGAAAAAGCCACCATCTTTTTCTTTTTGACATTTTCCGACTTTCATGCAAGCCAGGACAAAGTTGCTCGTAGCTACTTGTGGATTCAAATACTCTATCGAGTGCTTTGATGAGTTTTTGCAATTTGATTGTCGTCCTATCAGCCTGTTTCTGTTTTTTTTTTTCAATCTTGGGATGGAAAGTATGAGGGAAATGATGGAGCAATCAATAACCGCTCCGGAAAAATGGCAGAATGAAATGGTCCGTCACTAAGGACATTTGTGAAGCAGAGGAGTGACATCACCACAAAGGCGACACATTCTGCTGATGGTTTTGGTGAATAATGATTGAGGTGCGTTAAGAGAAAGGTAGCTGTGTCAGCATGCGTAGGCTGCAAAGGATCAAGCAAAGGTTTACTCCATGCTGAAAAGAGAAGAAAAGAAGCACAACGTTTCGACTGTGGAGCCTTCTGCGCCATCTTCTTTAGCGGTGATGATGTTTACATTGGAAAAACGGAGACATGCGTCCCTGGGTGGGCTTGAACCACCAACCTTTCGGTTAACAGCCGAACGCGCTAACCGATTGCGCCACAGAGACTGACGGCCGCTTGTGCTCCCTACATTTGCAGGTTTATGGTCAAAGAAAACAATCACTTGCGCTTCTTGCAGCCGGCAATCTTTTTCCACTGACAACCAAGAAATGGATTTCATCTTTCACAAGCTGTATGGATTTCTTCAAAAACAAGTTATTCCAGAAAGGAAATGAATTCTTGCATTAAACTGAACCAAGCTGTACATGTTTGTCTGAAATGAGACATTCGGCACAACAAGACACGGAGAGAGGCACCGCTGGTATTCAGACCCAGGATCGCCTGCTTACTAGGCGGGCACTTTAAGCCACTAGGGAACAGCGCCAGCGGAGCACCGCGCTTTTACAGACACTTGGACACATCTGCGTTCGGTGTGCACTTAACCTGCTCTCTGAACCCGTTGCCTCCGTCCCATTTAATAGCAGAACTGACGCCAAGAGAAATGATGAGAAATGGCATTTATCGGGCCCTTTTCATGTCCAAGGAGCTCAATGCCCTTGACACCTCCCCAAGGCGACAGAGCTGTGCATTCTTTGGCGACACCATTTTTTCTTTTGTTTAATTTCTATACTTATTGATAGAATAAAAACGATATGTCATGTACTGTAAGGGAAATGTCTCTTTTCATGGGGAAAGCTAGCACCAGCAAATGTTGTGTTTAGAAGAAGTGATTTAACATGACACGTGACCTAATTTACCGGAGCAAAAGCTCACCCAGCAAGCCCTGCTTTACTTCTACAGGAGAGAAGTACTGTAGAGTCTGCAAGATGTTCAGCTGGGTAGCTACGTCAGCATGCCTCGGCTGCAAAGGAACAAGTACTAGGTTTATTGCATGCTGAAAAGAGAAGAACGGAAACACAGCGTTTCGACTGTGAGGTCTTCTCACACCTGAAGAAGCCTCACACCTGTAAAAGGCTCCATGGTTTTCTTTCTTCTCTTTTCAACATGGAATACACCTATTGTCTGCAAGATGTGACAATTTCATGGTGTTTTGGAAGAAAACCTTTTTTCTTTGAATTCAAAATCAATCGGAATTTCAGCACAACACATCAACACTTTTTCTGTTTTAAGGAGATGATATTTTAAACCTGACAAAAATAGTAGGAAACACAAGTTTCTTGCTGTGAAAATTTAGATGGGGAAGTGTACTACTAGTAGCAGTGTAGAGCTCTCTGTGGTGGAGTGCAAGCGCATGTTCTATGGGCCAGTGGCGTAATGGATAACGCGTCTGACTTCGGATCAGAAGATTGTAGGTTCGAGTCCTGCCTGGCTCGTGAGGCTTTTAAACCTCTCAGGTTCCTAGGTAACAGGTTGCCGTCATGTATATGAACTATAGAAAAGCATTTGCCACAACCCGTAAATTAGCACGCAAGTGCGGGCTGGTGAACACAGAACTGTATGGAGATCATCTCCAGCTCCGAGCTCAATTGCAATGAAAAAACATGCAGAACAGAACTGGAGAGCAGCTGAATTTGTGCTCAGTAGGGTGGGGAGGACTCAGCATTGCTATTGTTCTAATTGGCATGAACTGCAGGGGATCTGAATCAGAACATGTCAGTCAGTTTGATCATTGCGTCAATATGTAGGCCACGTTAATACAGAATTATTACTTTGTCTGTCTCGTCTTTGTATATAGCTGAATGTCCCTGACAATTTCATGTTAGTTTTTAAGAACGACATTGGTGCTAATATATACATATATAGCATATAAGGAACACGTAAAAGTTTAGTCCATGCTGAAAAGATAAGAAAACCGCCACAACGTTTCATCTTGGAATAAATCTTTACTTGTTGTTTTGCAGCCTACCCATTCTGACCTAACTCCTCCCTTGAAATTCCCTAACAGATAAGGGTACGTAACGGCTCATGCGATGCTCAGTTGCAATTTGTCCCAAAACAAACAAGAACAGCAGCTGAGGGTTTCAGTTTGAACATGCACTGTATTAAAGCAGCTTTTATTTCCATTGATAAATGCTAGATATTCCTACAGAGATTCTCCAGGTGAGTAAGCGATTCCTGTTTCTGTTTCTATTTCTGTTTCATATATATATATACAGTATATATACAGTATTGTACTATTATTATATAATTCGTTACACTGTGGCTGTGTTGTGTGTGTTAAGCTGCTGTTGCACTGCAATTTCCCTCACGGGATCAATAAAGTATCTATCTATAAGAAGACATTACCAACAACGACCACAAGATGGAGATATTGTCTAGACATTACCAACAACGACCACAAGATGGAGATATTGTCCAAAGAGGCAAGAAGGGCAAAGCCGCGATAAGGTAAAATCATTTTTTGTAAGAGATTGGTGTCAGAATGCACATCCGTATCCCAAACAGAATCTCTAGTAAAATATGATCATTTGTGAAACAGGCAAATGAGTGTCTGCTACAATATGATTGCTACAGATGCAGCCATTCAAAATGTGCGGGCGATACTGCATTATTTTCCGGTACGCTGTACGCAGTCTACCGCGAGTTACCGGTAAATACCGCGAGTTACCGGTAAATACCGCTAGCAAAATAATAGTATCCGGAATTTCCGCAAGGTGGAGCTAATAAAGCTCAACTTCTCATGTTTGAGCTGTAGCCATCAAAGTCTTTAATGAAGATATTACTAATAGTATTAATAATAAATGACCTTGGACAAGCTGTAAACTCAAAGTATTGCCCTGGTCCACATTATTTTTTTCACTGACCTTCTTTGTAAAAGTAACACCACAGCATTTCGCAATCACGCATTTTTTTCCAATCATGCAAAGTACAGTAATTTTTGAGAATCGATTCACCATGCCTTTCACATGCTCATAAAAGAGATTGATTTAGGAACATAAACATATTACCGTATGCAAACTGTACTGTATACAGTTTGTATATGTATATGTATATGTATATGTATATGTATATGTATATTTAATGTCTTAACTGTGCCCGTTTAAGTATTGAATATTTATATGGAATTTTACCACTGAAGGGAAATCTTAGTGCCTGAGCATAAAAAGAATAGGAGCGTAATGCAACGCGTGTGAAGGCCATAAACGATATTAATTTTGGAACATAAACATACAGTATATGGCTGGTCTCGGTACTTTAAAGAAAACATACACGAAACATGGTTTCATTATGACCAGAATCGGTCTTGAGATATTTTTAACTTGATTTACAGTATTTGAGAGGTATGTCTTGACACCGATACTACGTAAATACTCCTCACGTATATGTTTCTAGGTTTATATTATGCATTTCATACGGTCAAATTGCTTTTGAGCAACTGATAAGAAGCGCGAAACGGTATGCCCAGGGCGTTTTAGTTTTTGTTTTGTTTTAATGCAGTGCAGTGGATTGATTAGAGATATCAAGTACATACAAGTCATTTTTTAAATGTTGTAGTTCGTCTTGTAAAAATGTTACGAGTACATCATCTGTCAACAATTACACAGGTTCTGTTTCCATATTGCGGTTTTTGGTTACGTAATACTATTTTCTAATTTCACGTTGTGAATATATGATTTGGGCAAACAGAGCCGCAAAGAAGTACATTATGGGTTGTTGTTGTTTTTTTGCAGTTTTATCTAAAATAAGCGATGCTTAAACCTTTGTCTGATTCTTGTGAAACTATCCACACGACAGTTACCTAGGAGTTGACTTCAGTGATGTCACTGATGGGATGTTTCTAAAAATCCATCCTCTGTAAAACATCTTCTCTAGTTGTTCTGCATATGTATTCGCTAATGAAGCTGTGTGTTCTGAGCCTGGTTCTCTACATTTCTGTATGAACCAGCTTAGAGGGCTAAAGACAGCTTGTGTTTAAATTGAGTGTAAGGTAATTTATGCTTCTAAAGTCATGGTCAGCATTTATTATTGTACTGTGCTGTAAACTTCTTCTGTGCCTAATTACATTATTTTATAGTCGATAATGTTTCTGTAGTGCTTTTTCAGCCCTCAGCATGTGACTGCGCTGGTGGTGCTGTGGGTTAGGTTCCTGACTCCTATGTCACATGGTCTGTGGTTGAATCTCATGGAACTATGACTTTAATTTTTAACAAACATTTCTTTGAAAAAATGAAACATTTCCCTTGGTCAGAGATTAAATAAAACCTCACTCGCATCAAAACAAATTTATATTTCTAAATATCACAACATGATCGAATTTACGTCTTTTTAATAACAATGAATAGTCACCTATGCGTTACAAAATAAACATTTATATTGATTTGAATCGAGTTTTGATTTAAATCGTAAACGCGTGTTTAAAGGCGATATACTGTATAAAAGCGCTGATTCTTATGGAATGTGTTTGGCCGGGGATTCAAAAAAATTATTTTTTTTAATCGCGTATCTAAGGAAAATTGCAGTATAACTTTGTTCATGCACAAACAGTGGCATGTTACATTATAATTTGGGTGTCTCCTCTTGCCAGAAAGCTCTAAATTGGATTTTGAGTGCGGTTTTTGACTTTTTCTAAATTGCAACCCATAAATAAAGCTGATACAGTTTAGACTTACTGTATTCTAAACTGTATTACAACATCACATTGGACAATGCAACGTAAATTGCAAAAATGCACTTGGAATCTGTCCAAGCCCTACTACGAAAATTATTAAAACTGCGACACTTATCATTCATCTTTAAATAAACTTTATTTTATATAGCGTTTTAAGCGAATAGGTAATTAGATTGCTCATAAACCTAATCGCTTTTTCTACATAAACACAGCGTGATTGCTCTCTGAAAATGCTTTTTTCTTTATATTAAGGCTCAGATTTCAACTATAGATTGTATTATTATAAACTTTCTTGGAAAAATGTCTTTTATGTAAACCATGTTTGCTATTAATTCATTTAGGGCTAAAATACGTTCATTGTCTTCCAATCGAGTCGAGTTGACATTGGAAGCTTGCCACGCCCGGACTGTTACACCAACGCATTAGCATGTTGAAGCGATTTCATTGAGGAGGCCATCTACTAGTTAACACTGTACTTCCTACTTTGAAAACACCTGTGAAATTGGTTTAATTCGTCACAGCCAGCACTCCGGCAGAGAGGGGGGTTGTACTCGTTAATGTCTGATGACATACAAGTGGAAAGATTACAGATTTTAATCGTTTTTTTTCTGAACCAGGGAAAATCTGATCATGTTTCTCTATAACAATAATAAAAAACTTTATTTTAAATTATTTTACATATCCCGCTTGCACATCGCACGACTTTAATAAATCTATTCTTTATTAATACTAAATAAATAATACTAAAAATACTACAGCAAAGAGGTCACTTGATTTTTGGAATAATTCCAAATAGCACAATGATCCGCTGGCATTCCTGAAGTCTGTTTAGTGCATAATCTTCCAAATACAATCACTAAGCAATTATAAGAATTATACCATCCTATTTCTTTGTGATGTCCTGTAAAAACTAAACCTATTTTTATAAGGCTTTTACTCAAAAGGTTTCCAAACACACAAAGCATTTGTGAAGTACTATAGTATTTCTAAAGGTTACTGGTACAACATCAATCATTAAAGCTTAACAATAAAGTTTAGATTGCTGACTATGGACTAACTACATTAACTAACTGCAATGCAACATTATACATTTTACAAGAATATCTGGTTGAATTCTTGCATTTGTAGCCAATTTAATGCGAGAGAAATAAGCCAATTTAATTATTTCACAAAAAATAATGTAATATAAAATGGATGTTTTTAACTTTATTGTAGTGTTTTAGAAACTAATATGTCTTCAAAAATGGTTGTTTTTCACTCCTAGGAATGAAAGCTGTTGTTATATGATGTTTATTTTCAAATTTGGAAAAATCAAAGGATTCTAGCTTTCTCCCCTTGCAGGCATCGGACACAGAGAACCTCATGGTTTTCCTAAAAATCATTTTTTATGTTCCCTGGTGTTCCAAACTTAGTTTTAATTTGTTATTATGTTAAAAACAGGGTAATAAATTTCTAATTGGACTATAAATAATGTCATATTGTCTGCTATAAAACTGATGTTTTCAACTCTATTGTAGAGATTCTAGAATCATCTAATAGAGAATTGAAATAAAAAAAGGGCATAAGAAAACATTACCAACAACGACCACAAGATGGAGATATTGTATAGACATTACCAACAACGACCACAAGATGGAGATATTGTCCAAAAAGGCAAGAAGGGCAAAGCCGCGATAAGGTAAAATCATTTTTTGAAAGAGATTGCTGTCAGAATGCACAACTGAATCCCAAACAGAATCTCTAGTCAAATATGATCATTTGTGAAACAGGCAAATGAGTCTCTCAGGTGCCCATTGCTCATTTTCAGACACATTTATGCAATACTTTCACCATGCGTTGAGCAATAGGGATTAAAGATACCAGAGGTAAGGTTTAAAAGTGATTCTGAGGTGCAACACATCAGCAATACAGCTAGGCATCTGAAATGCGGGGTTTGAGAGCCCTTCAGGGAACACCGTACCCTAAAGGTACCAGAAGTCCAGTAGTATAAGCATTAAGTCACTGTCACCCCTGTTACAATGTGATTGCTACATATCTTCATTTCTTTGGTTTTTAAGGAGTAAGAGTGCAGGGGGTCTAAATCTGCGATCCAGTGTGTTGAAGTATTTCACAACATTACCTGTAGCCCGTATGGAAATAAATACTAATTCTGATTATTGCCCTGGGCATGTACCAATAAATCACTGAGCATATATATATATATCACTGTGTTGAAGCTAGAGACCTGTATGTAATATTATGGTGCTAAAATGTCATTTTCACATATATTAATGTAATAAATGATTGCTTATGCTTTATAAACAAATCTAATTAAAATAAATGATTAAGTTTTGTATTTATCTTGTACCATAGAACATGATTTTCTTTGTATTTCAAGCCCACAAAGTGTCCAAATGACGCACTACATGATATAAGGAAGATTATCACATGCATATCGGTATTATCTTTCTTATGAAAATGCATTCCTTTCATTACCTTTTACTTTTTAAAATGAACTCAAATTGTGTATAATGTAATAATTTAAGTAGAAGTGCTTCACTGCTCTATGCCGTCTGGAAATAAATCCTCAGACTACTTACTGCCCTGGGCATGTACCAATAAATTACAGGAGCACATCTATATATCACTGCGTTGAAGCAGGAGACACACAATCACTGCAAACACATCCTAAATACAGTGTTCTAGCACCTTTGACCTCATCCAGAACATATCATTTCTTGAAAGGGATTGCTGTCCGAATGCACATCTGAATCCCAAACAGAATCTCTAGTAAAATACGATCATTTGTGAAACAGGCAAATGACTGTCTCAGGGGCCCATTCCTCATTCTCAAGACACATGTATGCAGTACGTACACCATGCATTGAGCAATAGGGATTAAAGACACCACAGCTAAGGTTAGAAGTCATTCTGACTATATTCTAAAATATTGGACTCATATTCTTATGATGGCAGACATGATGCTGCGTTTAAAACCGGGGTTAATGGACATTATATGACTGTCAATTCTGTTTTGTTTTGGAGACTCTTGGCTGCCTATATGGTACACTGCAGCGTGAAGGAATTATTTTCCAAAACTGTGTCAGCTCAAAAGTTGTAAGAGAACCTCTCCAGCTGCTTTAACTCTCTTCATTTTTGTCATTTAATTGTCTGTCGGCACTATGTGGCAGCGTTGCATGACAACCCCTCTCACCACGGAAAGGAACCTAACAGCTTTGGTAAGAGAGGAGAAAAGGACCTGGCCAGTAAGGGGCACGAACCCGTGACTTTGGCGTTATTAGCACCATGCTCTAACCAACTCAGCTAACCGGCCTCACGACAGTGGTTCTCTCTGTGCTGCAAAAAATCGAACTCAGGGAATTTCTTTTGCCCTCCTTTGAATAGAAAGCCGTGTAATTCAGTGTACGGGCTTTCTCATGCAGTTTCATGGTTCTTGTAACCCAAATCCTACACTGGCCTGAAGTGCCCCCCATTTCACAGAATTTTTCAGCTGATTTAAAATGTACCTAAAGGAGAAGCATTATTGAAGACGATCAATTACCAAGAGCTTTTGTCAAAGGTTTTGGTGGTCATTTTTAATGACCACAGAGCGATGTGACCTCAGTTTTACATCTCATCCAAAAGACAGCGCCCTTTTACAACACAGTGTCTCCGTCACTATGCTGGGGCATTGGGACCCGCACAGACCTCAGGGTGAGCGCCCCACCGCCGGCACCATTAACACCGCTTCCAGCTGGAAGCTTTGTTTTTCCCTGTAGCTCACCCTCATCCGGGTACTGACCTGGCTCACACCTGCTTAGCTTCAGTGGGTTTTCAGTTGCGAGTTGCAAGGGGATGCAAGTGATGGAGCAGCTAGCTGCAAAAGCCACTGCATTGGCGGGGAATCAAAGCCGAGCCTCCCGCGTGGCAGGCGAGAATTCTACCACTGAACCACCAACGCTCAGAACCCGGGCCTTCAAAAAAGACGCTTTTTTGGTGCTCTGTGCAAAAAGCGTCGACATCTGCTTCCAGCTGTAAAATGCCATTCGCGGACGCTGAAGAACTTATTTGCAAGGGAGCGGGTACAAGCAATTTGGCATTTTAAAACCACCAGGAACACCGAACAGGCGCGCTTCTTTGCTTGCGCCGAAACACAACGACAGGAGGTGGACAACGTAGTCGGCAGGATTCGAACCTCTTTCTGTCTATTATATACTAAATGTTCTCTTGTCTGTCTCTTGTTTGTATAGAACTGAATGTCCCTGACAATGTACTGTTAGTTTTAATTGAAGAACGGCATTTGTGTTCAAATATATCAGACAAGTTTACGTAACTGCTCATGCGACACTCAGTTGTAATTAGTCAAGAAATAAAGTCGAACAACAGCTGCAGGTTTGATTCTGAACGTATCAGATTGCAGCACCTTTTACTTCCATTGACAAATGATAGAGATTCGAAGAGAGATCCTTCAGACCAGCAAGCAAACCCACGGCTATTTCGGTTTTCTATCTAGGCAACGTTGGTGTCTGCAATAGCATACATGAAAGCGTGATGCAATTTCTGTGGCTAAATTTGTTGCACGTCATGCACAGTAAGAGTGTTTCTAACACCAAATAAAAAGTCAACAATTAGCGATCACGCCTTCTCCTCAGTTAACCCACTGAAACCCTTGCTGTTAACAGTTCTTTAATGCATGCTTTACGAGCACCTACATATTGTGTCGGTTCTTTCAGTTTTATTCATTAGGTTTTCAAAGGCATAAGTAGAACACCAGAGGTGCGAACGCAAGATGTGTGGTTATCTGAAGAACTCATTTCCATGGCAGCGGGGCCAAGCTATTTAGTGTTTTTATAGTACCAGGGAAGGAGAAGCGGCACTTCACCTTTGCCGCGCAGGCACAAGGAGACGTGCGGCAGACGCCGTAGTCGGCAAGATTTGAACCTGCATGGGGAGTCCCCAACGGATTTCGAGTCCATCGCCTTAACCACTCGGCCACGACTACAGCGAGTTCACCATCGCCGCATTCCTCCTTTAATCTAACACGGAGTGCGACGTGGCTGCGGAAACCTTTTCAAAGTCGCTCTCCGTTAAAAAAAAATAATACCTTTGACAAAATACGTGCCGGCAGACAGACACGCCTCAGAGGGTTTAAGGCTGGCTTCATGTCGGAATGATAAAGTCTCCCCGTCCGGACATGAAAATGCCACTTTGTTACACACAAAAAAAGAATCAACAACAGAGAAATGCCCACAAGCATTTGAAAAGCCGCACCACGTCGCACTTGAAATAGCTCTTACATTAGTGGTAGACGCAGGAATCGCATTTTTATTTACGCTCTTACCAACGCGATGGAAAGCAAAACAAAGCAAAGCAGAGCAAAACAAAACGAACAAACGAAAACCCTGCACATAACGCCGTTACGTGCCCAAGTGGTATTGTACGTCATCCTAGCACTGCACCCCGGGGCGTACGGTACATGGGAACGAGCACACGCCACGAATCGTCTCGAATCACTCCCTACAGCTGTAAGGCGCCTTGAAGCGTGCACCCCCAACATTCTTCTTTGCGCATCTGTGAAAGGTAAACTCTTGAGCAAACTCTGAACCAGCTCTAAGGAAACTAATCCGATTAGACGTAACTTTGACTCATCTTTTTACGCTCAGTGCTGGATTGCTCAAACTCCAGCTAGGGTTAGGGTTAGCATTACCACGCTACTTAGACACTTTGTTTACGCTCAGTGCTGGATTTTGGGAACTTCAGGACGAGTGGGAATTTTCTCCTATCTGTCCATTCTGTTTTGTTTTGGAGACTCTTGGCTGCCTATGTTGTACAGTGCAGCGTGAAGGAAACATTTTCCAAAACTGTGTCAGCTCAAGAGTTGTAAGAAAACCTCTCCAGCTGCTACAACTCTCTTCATTTTTGTCATTTAATGTGACACTCGATGTATAACTGGAGCCTCACATATGCAAATGGTGCGGCTCCAGTTCGACACCCAGTTCGACACCACTTTACAGTATATGACAAAAGCATGGCAAACTGTGCCGGACCAGCAGATAACTTCCGCTTATTTTGACCATATTAAACATTGGAAATCTTCCCACTTGCATTTGTGACACTTGATTTTGGCTCCACCTAAGAAACTCTTAAATCTTCTAACACTTTTCTCTTCTCCCGCAACACACTTGTCTGTCGGCACTATGTGGAAGCGTTGCATGACAACCCATCTCACCACGGAAAGGAACCTAACAGCTTTGGTAAGAGAGTAGAATTACCTGAAGAACTGCTTTCCATGGAAGCAGGACCAAGCGATGTAGCATTTTTATAGTACCAGGAAAGGAGAAGCGGCACTTCGCCTTTGCCACACAGGCACAAGGCGACGTGCAGCAGACGCCGTAGTCAGCAGGATTCGAACCTGAGCGGGGAGTCCTCAATGGATTTCAAGTCCATCGCCTTAACTACTCGGCCACAACTACAGTGAGCTCGCCGCCGCCGCATTCCTCCTCCGGAGTGCGAGGTGTCTGCGGAAACCTTTTTAAAGTCGCTCTCCGTTAAAAAAAAAATACCTTTCACAAGATACATGCCGGCAGACAGACACGCCTCAGAGGGTTTAAGGCTGGCTTCACGTTCAAATGATAAAGTCTCACCGTCCGGATGTAAAAATGCAACTTTGGCAGACAGAAAAAAAACATCAACAAACCACAAATGTGGACAAGGATTTTACAAGCTGCACCACACTGCACTTTCAAAAGCATTTACATTCGTGTTAGACGCAGGAATTGTCCTTGTTTTGCGCGCTTACGAACGCCATACAAATAAAACAGGTCTACGGGTCTGAAACCTGCTCCACGGAAAACAGTTCTGTTGCGCTTTTGATCAAAGGGAGATTCTCTGTTCTTACTTTTTCATGACATAACACCCAAAGGGGCTTCTTTGGAGCTGGATTCCAACCAGCATCCTAAAGTTTCTTGGTCGTATCCTTTACAGTCCTCTGTTCGGTCGACATGGAACAGAAGGGGGCAGCTTTCCTCACACATACAGTGCAGTTCTGCATCAGACCTCTAACTCGTTTCCTTAGCTTGGATTTAAGCCACGAAGCAGGCTTCTACTGTATAAACGTCTAGAGGAATCACAAACTATTTGAAAGGCCATCATCCCAGGGGGAACTGACAAAGTCTATCCCTAAACACCTAGCGCAGTCTCTCGAGAGACTGTCAAAAATCGCTTTCTCCGTTTGTGCTGCAAGTAAGTGAAAATGCGGTCTCAACCCAGAGCCACTTGGCAGCAGCGGCACGTAAATACTGTTACTGCCACTGCTCGATACCGACGTTAGCCTACTATACCATGTTCAGCCACCGCTAGAAAATATACAGCTCTAGTACTGGAGCAAACAGAAGGAGGGCCAACATCTAACAGGCACACGTGTCAGACATAGAGAGCGCCGAGGATGGGATTCGAACCCATGCGTGCAGAGCACAATGGATTAGCAGTCCATCGCCTTAACCACTCGGCCACCTCGTCAATGAAACTGGGCTGTCCAGACACGGGTTGGCACGCTCCAGATGATCTTTTTCTTTTTTTTCCCTCGTACTCGAGGGTCCTTTTCCTGTTCCACATGCGATTTCAACATTTTCCTTGGGAGATGTCAAGCCAGCAAGCCACTGCTGTGGTTCAGTGGCCAGTGTGGAGTTCAGTGGCCCTGTTGTACACAGAAAGCACATTGAGCTCCTTGGACATGAAAAGTTCCAGATAAAAGCCATTTGTCATCCTTTCTCTTGGTGTCGATGTTGCTATTGTATGTAAAGGTGGCAACTTGCTCAGCGAGCAGGCGGAGCACACACCGAATGCAGATGTGTCTGAGTGGTGTGTCCAAGTGGCTGCAAAAAAACACTACTCCCGGGGCGCCGTGGCTTAGTTGGTTAAAGCGCCTGTCTAGTAAACAAGAAATCCTGGGTCCGAATCCCAGCGGTGCCTTTTTTTGTGCTGTGTTCTCGAACAGAACTGGTCATTATGGACAACCGCATACGCCTAGACTTAATTAAATGCAAGTATTCATTTCCTGTCTTGAACGACTTGTTTTTCTTAAAATGGATGCAACTTGCAAAACATGAAATACAAACCTCGCTAATCAGCGCTCGCGGCTGGCAAAAAAAAAAGAAGTCAGCAATGTTTTTTTTCTTTAACCTTAACCCTGCTAATGGAGAAGAGTTAAACGACCGAGTCTATGCAGCTTAAACGGTGCTCACGTCGGGTTCTTAGCTGAAAGGGTGATAAATCCCGCTCACCCCAGTCCTTAATCTTTTAAAAGGATACAAAATTGAACCTAGTCGCCACATCACATACATCCTGTTCAACGATAAAAAGGTGACATCTATCCTCGATCCAGAGTAAATCCCACGTTGAGGGCATATTTTTTTCCACTTTACCATGAGTCGGGCTCGGCTGCACAGAGGCGAGAGCAGAGCAATGAGGTCACGGGGACAGGAGAGCCACATGCTGGCGGTTTAAACACGCGGAAGAAAACTGAGGGATCCACAGTATGTGGACCCTCCGTGCGCCATCAGTCCGCACTCCGGACTCTGAATCCTGCCATCCGAGTTAAGATCTCGGCGGAACCTGAGGCACAGTTCTTTCTTAAAACGTAATCTGGTGAGCATTTCTAGAATCGTACTTGTATAGATGCAGCCTTTAATGTGTTGCTAGGTTAAAATTGATGACTTCTTGAACTTCAGTAGGCAACTGCCCTCTTGATTTTGGATTTAATTTCTTTATTACAGGGGCGCTTTTATGAAGACCGAGTCATGTTCAGGTACTTTGCTTGATGGAGGAAGCATATTTCGGACTCTGTGATCTGCTCACCTGGAAAGGTCTGCTGTACTACTACAAGAGAGAAGTAGAGTCTGGAAGAATGGACAATTTTATGATGCTTTGGAAGATAATGTTTTTTTTTTTCTTTGAAATTGAAATGAATCAGAATATCAGTGCAAAAGACAAACTCTTGGTTTGGTTTAAAGAGATATGGTTTTAAAACAGACAAAATGTAGAAAACAGGTGTTTCTCACTTTTGGAAGAGAATGGACCGGGGGTAATATTTTACAAGTTATATAATAGTAAAATATTATATAATAGGGGTAATAGTCGCGAGGGGCTTCAGCTTTTTCGTGCTTAATATGGTGCGCTGTGGCCACGGCAGATATGGGATCTATAAAAGCCGAAAATTCTCCGATCATTGCCTGACACAGCTCCTCAAAGCTATTACAGACCTCAGGTCCTTGTCTAGACATCCACTCGTGGACCGCTCGGCTGGTAGTTTTCCTTACTAACATAGCCTTTTCCTGTTCGGACGCTTCGGGCATAAACTGCAAAGTATATCTCAGCTCATCAATGTAGGTCTCCACATTATTCCCTGACACTGTCGGGTCAAACCTTTCTACATCTTTGGCTAACTGCCTCAGGGAGTGGAGGTTAATTTTTACAGTTTCTCCGTGGGCAGGGAGACGGCCGTGATCAGGAGCAGGGGGTCTATGCCTGAATTGAATCGCCCTTGCGTCTCGCGCAGGACTCGGCGATCTCCCCCATGCCGATCCGACCACAGACCCTGGCCGGGAGAAACCTCCTGGGTGAGCGCTCCGGGCTGCTAGGTGGGCTGGCATGTAAGTGGGATCTAGCCTGTTTTGCTTCCAGTACGGCAGCATCTAACTCCTTTTGCCTTTCCTGGCTGAGCTCATTTAAACTCTCAATTTCTTTTTCTTTTTCTTTCAAGCTCGCTTCTAGGTCTCTCCTAGCTACCTCAGCCGCAGTTTCTCTAGCAGACAGGTCATCTAATTTACCTAAAACTTCCCTGAGTCTGTCTTCACTTTCCTCACTTTTCACTCTCTTTTCTCTGATTATATCCAACAACTCAACTCGCTCCGCCTTATATCTTTCTAGCTTTCCCTGAAGCGTTTGAAACTTTGTCAGCTCGGACAAAGACAGTTCCAGCTGTTTAGCTAGATTTAAGGCGAAACTAGATAGGACCTGAACTGCGTTCACAGACCCTCCTGTGTTAAGCTGGTTCGCTACCTTAGCTACTAAATCTACTTGCAGCTTCTCAATATCATCAAAGTTCAACTTTTCGATACCGCTCCAGTAAACAGGATTGTCGTCGCTAGAAATAGTACTTATAAGCGACTCCACTTCAGACATTTTAGCAGCCATTGTCATTACGTCAGAGAAACTTTAAGAGTATTACTTTTTTTCCTTTTACCAAAATACAGTATGGAATCTAAACACCCGAGCAGATGGATTTCCAATCAGCACACGTTACACTAAACGCTAGAAAACAGGGGGATTTCTTTACGCAGTTATCAGCACACCCGGTATTCGCGTATAAAAGCCACGGTGCTGTGCTGAACTTGAACTCACAGCAACATCAGTTATTCTGTGCGATTGAGTCTCATTTCATTCTAAACTCGCCCACCCAGGGACGCCATTAAATGTAGTGGTTTGATGGGTTTACTGAGACACTTATTAATTGTAGCAGTAATCACGAGGTTGTTCGTTGGGGCTTTTAGAAAATCAATCGCCAGAACAACTAACAACGCACACACACGGGTTCAATACACGAGATACATTTATTAATATAAATTGTGCACCAAACATATACTAGTCTGCCTGGATACGAGCGGCAGACCTTACTGTGAGGGTTATCAATATACAAGATATATAATCTCGAAGAGATGCAAACACAAAGAGATACACAACAGAGAATATATGTCAATATATATCGTTCGGTTACCAAATCGCTAATCAGTGTTATTACCCATTGTTACTCTAAACTCGGAAGTAAATACATTACTCATGAATTAAATTGATAACAACTTGTGTTGAGGTACAATTGAATTCTCGAGACGCAATGTAGAACATGGGGTTAACTTATCCACTGTGTATGGATTTGGAATTTCCCGGCACGAACACCAAACCAGCTGACAAGCTCTGTTGCAGCCTCTGTTCCAGCGGTTGTCCAATGGGCGTTGTGTCGGCGTCCTCTGGCTACCAGCCAACCAGTCAAGGTGCAGCTCGGAGTAGGACGGGCGGAGGAATCTGACTGCGGCGCGCAGGGCAGTCGTTGCTCCGAGGGGATCTACCAGCAGTCCGGCTGGCTAGTAGAAAGTCTCTATGCACAGAGTGTGACCGCGAGTCCTCACAAGTCACTCTTTTGCCTGGGAAGAAACTGGTTCGTTCCCGGTCCAGCGCTGCTTCTGAATAAGCTATTCAGGTTGTCGACGAGGGTCCAACTGTAGGCTGCCGTTGATCAAACGGAGCATTCACGTTAGTAGAATTCTGAGTACGTACGGGATGCTTGGCCTCGCGCTTAGAACAAAGTCCAAGTCCCTATGCAGACAACAGCAGTTGTCACGTGATTGTCTCTGAGGATGCGCGAAAATGGCCAAGGAGAGCCCCGATCTGAGCTTGCGCTCCCTTTTTGACCAAGACACAGATGTGTGCTGATTGGTTGAGAGTTTGGCGGGCATTGGAGACCCACGTGGTATTACCACGCCCTGCCAGTCCCTGATTGGTTGGTCAAGGTGAGATATAAGTCACTTACTCTTGACACTTAAGAATGCAGTCCAGATGTCCATTCAGCACTCCCTAGACAGATAGGCGCCAATGGATGACCATTGATCATGATAGCCAGGCTTAGCTAAGTGCATCCCTGTCTGGGAGCTGTTCCCTATCAAAAGAAAACAACTTAAATCAGTCTGCATGAATACTTTCTCTGTGGCTGCACCACAGAGATGGGGGGTGAGATGGGGCTTCATTTAGGACAGCATACCAACGCTTAATTCTGTCTTATTAACAAGCATTGCCGCTACACTTGTATCCCAACTTTTGCAACTCGCAACTGAAAACCCACTGAAGCTAAGCAGGTGTGAGCCAGGTCAGTACCAGGATGAGGGTGAGCTACAGGGAAAAACAAAGCTTCCAGCTGGAAGTGGTGTTAATGGGCGCTCACTCTGAGGTCTGTACGGGTCCCAATGTCCCAATATAGTGACGGAGAAGCTGTGTTGGAAAAAGGGCGCTGTCTTTTGGATGAGATGTAAAACCGAGGTCATAGTGCTCTGTGGTCATTAAAAATGACCACCAAAACCTTTGACAAAAGCTCTTGGTAATTGATGGTCTTCAATAATGCTTCTCCTTTAGGTACATTTTAAATCAGCTGAAAAATGCTGTGAAATGGGGGGGCACTTCAGGCCAGTGTAGGATTTGGGTTACAAGAACTATGAAACTGCACGAGAAAGCCCGTACACTGAATTACACGGCTTTCTATTCAAAGGACAAAAGAAATTCCCTGAGCTTGATTTTTTGCAGCACAGAGAGGACCACTGTTGTGAGGTCGGTTAGCTCAGTTGGTTAGATGGTGGTGCTAGTAACGCCAAGGTTGCGGGTTTGAGCCGCGTACGGGCCAGGTCCTTTTCTCCTCTCTTACCAAAGCTGTTAGGTTCCTTTCCGTGGTGAGATGGGTTGTCATGCAACGCTGCCACATAGCGCCGACAGACAAGAGTGTTGCGGGAGAAGAGAAATGTGTTTGAAGATTTAAGAGTGTCTTAGGTGCAGCCAAAATCAAGTGTCACAAATGCAAGTGGTTGGATTTCCATTGTTTAATATGGTAAAAATAAGCGGAAGTAATCTGCCGGTCCGGCACAGTCTGCCATGCTTTTGTCATTTACTGTAAAGTGGTATTGAACTGGGTGTCGAACTGGAGCCTCACCATTTGCATATGTGAGGCTCCAGTTATACATCGAGTGTCACATTAAATGACAAAAATGAAGAGAGTTAAAGCAGCTGGAGAGGTTTTCTTACAACTTTTGAGCTGACACAGTTTTGGAAAATGTTTCCTTCACGCTGCACTGTACAACATAGGCAGCCAAGAGTCTCCAAAACAAAACAGAATTGACAGATAGGAGAAAATTCCCACTCGTCCTGAAGTTCCCAAAATCAAGCACTGAGCGTAAACAAAGTGTCTAAGTAGCGTGGGAATGCTAACCCTAACCCTAGCGTAAAAAGATGAGTCAAAGTAACGTCTAATCGGATTAGTTTCCTTAGAGCTGGTTCAGAGTTTGCTGAAGAGTTTACCCAGTGGGCACTGATTCGTCGAATATACGTATATTCACGGCGAAAATACGGCTATACGTATATATACGTCGCCTCGACGTATAATCAAAGTCGAATTGCAACCGTAAAATCGACGACATTAATAAACGCATATATAACGTCGAAAACACATCTAACACAGTGCCTGAGGCTTTTTACTGTATGTATCGTGTGTGCCGCAACTAGGAGTATACGGCACTCTGCACAGTGTACGAAGTAATTTTCGCAGTAATTAATTTATTATATTTACTATATTTATTATACACGTGTAAATTAATTACTGCGAAAATAATTTACTTCGTACACTGTGCAGAGTGCCGTATACTCCTAGGTAAGTTAGGTACATCTTTTTGCCCAAAACTGAAGGGGCGACATTCCTCCCTCCCCCCGTGATGCCAGGCCTGTCCCCATCCTATTCCATAATGTCATTATACTGTATATAATACCATACAACAGTGACCGATCCTTACTAACTGCATGCGTTAAAATTGCACATCAGCTCATAGCAGGGGGCACATAGCCGCGATGTATTATCAATGTTAAATTTCAACCATAATATCGACAACATTAATAAACGCATACGTTGAGAAAATATCGAACCCAGCATATTTTCCGGTTATATACCACAATGCATTGCTAGTATTCGTTGGTCACCATTTTGGACACGTTTTTCAAACGTAGAAGTATATCCGCAAATATCTCAGCAATCCTCTTTTGACGAGTAAGTATGAACAATAATAATACTATCTGAATACATACAGATCTTTCTTAATATTATTTTGATTAAAATAGTAAGTGAATAAGCAAAAAATGGCACATAAAAATAGTGGAGCTTTTTAAACGTCTGTACTTACTGCGCCCCATAAGAAATCGTTTGTCCCCGTTCAAAAGAGATTTTGCGATGTCCTGCAGCGTTCGCAAAGCAAACCTTTGACAGTTTGAAAAGAGGAATTTATTCTGCTTCCTGTGCGTGCAGTAGTTACAAAGTTGAACGTCTTTACACGATCTGCTGCAGTTTTCAGTGGGCGGGCTTTGTCAGATGGCTTGGAAAAACGCACTGTTTCGGCTCGGGAAACATCATGAGCAGTGTCCTGCATGTTTTCTGTGTATAGCTGTCTTTTGACGCATACAGAATTCATTCGAAATCATTGATTTCTCCAATTATCAAGGGTCCCTTAAAGGATGAGTCAAAGTAACGTCTAATCGGATTAGTTTCCTTAGAGCTGGTTCAGAGTTTGCTCAAGAGTTTACCTTTCACAGATGTGCAAAGAAGAATGTTGGGGGTGCACGCTTCAAGGTGCCTTACAGTGCGTTGTTTCCGACACAGTGTGGCCGGGTGTTTTCCGAGTTATCGCACGGATTGGGCACGCCCACAAGCCGAGAGCCGCAGGCGATGAGCCCGGGGCTGAACGGGCCCCACTGGCTAGTTTGTAAGGCCAGGTGCATTGCCAACCACGACCGGCAGCGCAGAGGCTTTGAAGGCGGACTGGGCTCCTGCAGCTGTGCAGCCACGCACTCTGGTTTCTCTTCATTTCGTACAAATCTTTCGCCTTTTACTAAAGATTCCCGCGGAGAGAAGCATGAATGAGTTCCATGCAATATTTGTGCTTCTCTGCTTTCGGGTGGGGCGCAGCTGGGCTGGTCAAAGAGAGAAAACAAAAACGCTCGCAATCGGTCTTGTTATGGCGATTGTGGCCGTCTGCTCCGCGAGTCCTCGGTCTCCGGCCGTCTGATTGGCGCTCTTTTCTTTGGGGGGCGGGAAGTGTCCGGCCGCAGGGGATCTTGGGACCTCGCTTTGCATAGCGGCTTCCCAGAGTGCGTCGTTTCCGGCACAGTGTGGCTGGGTGTTTTCCGAGTTATCGCACGGATTGGGCACGCTCGCTAGCCGTGAGCCGCAGGCGATGAGCCCGGAGCTGAACGGGCCCCACTGGCTCGTTTGTAAGGCCAGGTGTATTGCCAACCACGACCGGCAGGGCAGAGGCCTTGAAGGCGGCCTGGGCTCCTGCAGCTGTGCAGCCACGCACTCTGGTTTCTCTTCATCTCGTACAAATCTTTCGCCTTTTACTAAAAATTTCCATGGAGAGGAGCACGAATGAGTTCCCTGCAGTTTTTGTGCTTCCCTGCTTTCGGGTGGCGGGCAGCTGGGCTGGTCAAAGAGAGAAAACAAGCACGTTCGCAATCGCTCTTGTAATGGTGATTGTGGCCGTCTGCTCCGCGAGTCCTTGGTCTCCGGCCGTCTGATTGGCGCTCTTTTCTTTGGGGGGCGGGAAGTGTCCGGCCGCAGGGGATCTTGGGACCTCGCTTTTCATAGCGGCTTCCCAGAGTGCGTCGTTTCCGGCACAGTGTGGCTGGGTGTTTTCCGACTTATCGCACGGATTGGGCACGGCCGCAAGCTGAGAGCCGCAGGCGATGAGCCCGGAGCTGAACGGGCCCCACTGGCTAGTTTGTAAGGCCAGGTGCATTGCCAACCATGACCGGCAGCGCAGAGGCTTTGAAGGCGGCCTGGGCTCCTGCAGCTGTGCAGCCACGCACTCTGGTTTCTCTTCATCTCATACGAATCTTTCGCCTTTTACTAAAGATTTCCGTGGAGAGGCGCATGAATGAGTTCCATGCAATTTTTGTGCTTCTCTGCCTTCGGGTGGGGCGCAGCTGGGTTGGTCAAAGAGAGAAAACAAGCACGTTCGCAATCGCTCTTGTAATGGTGATTGTGGCCGTCTGCTCCGCGAGTCCTCGGTCTCCGGCCGTCTGATTGGCGCTCTTTTCTTTGGGGGGCGGGAAGTGTCCGGCCGCAGGGGATCTTGGGACCTTGCCTGCATAGCGGCTTCCCAGAGTGCGTCGTTTCCGGCACAGTGTGGCCGGGTGTTTTCCGAGTTATCGCACGGATTGGGCAGGCTCGCAAACCGTGAGCCGCAGGCGATGAGCCCGGAGCTGAACGGGCCCCACTGGCTCGTTTGTAAGGCCAGGTGTATTGCCAACCACGACCGGCAGGGCAGAGGCCTTGAAGGCGGCCTGGGCTCCTGCAGCTGTGCAGCCATGCACTCTGGTTTTTCTTCATCTCGTACAACTCTTTCGCCTTTTACTAAAGATTTCCGTGGAGAGGAGCACGAATGAGTTCCCTGCAATTTTTGTGATTTCCTGCTTTCGGGTGGCGGGCAGCTGGGCTGGTCAAAGAGAGAAAACAAGCACGTTCGCAATCGCTCTTGTAATGGTGATTGTGGCCATCTGCTCCGCGAGTCCTCGGTCTCCGGCCGTCTGATTGGCGCTCTTTTCTTTGGGGGGCAGGAAGTGTCCGGCTGCAGGGGATCTTGGGACCTCGCTTTGCATAGCGGCTTCCCAGAGTGCGTCGTTTCCGGCACAGTGTGGCCGGGTGTTTTCCGAGTTATCGCACGGATTGGGCACGCTCGCAAGCCGTGAGCCGCAGGCGATGAGCCCCGAGCTGAACGGGCCCCACTGGCTCGTTTGTAAGATCTGCGGCAGATCGTGTAAAGACGTTCAACTTTGTAACTACTGCACGCACAGGAAGCAGAATAAATTCCTCTTTCAAACTGTCAAAGGTTTGCTTTGCGAACGCTGCAGGACATCGCACAATCTGTTTTGAACGGGGACAAACGATTTCTTATGAGGCGCAGTAAGTACAGACGTTTAAAAAGCTCCACTCATGCCGACGATGCAGCATGAAGAAGGGCAACCTAACGTTTGACAGACAAAAGCCGGGCGCCGCTACGAGCAATATGAAATCAAACTGACAGCACACGGCGTTTCGCGCTGACTCAAAAGTGATCTCGACAGACGCTGTTCTCTGCATAACGCTGAAAGAGCTAAAGAGTGTTTCTGTTGAGACGTAACAAGCTTGTTTCTTTCTACCATGATGTTACCATGACAAAATCTGTCTTTAAACACCTTGCTCAGTCTCTGACGAGACTGTCAAGAATTGCTTTCGCCGATTGTATTGCAAACCGGCGGAAGCGGGGTATTGGGAAAAGTTTTCAACTAGCAATAATCGCGCATCGGCTAAACCTCACAGGCTACGATACTGCCACTGCGCAAAGCTGACGGTTGCCAGGCAACCGCGTGGATCCTATGGAAATCGTTATCAATCGTCTCATGGCATGTCGTTGCTGTAACGCTTCATATTTGCGGCCGGACACTTCCCGCCCCCCAAAGAAAAGAGCACCAATCAGACAGGCGGAGACCGAGGACTCGCAGAGCAGACGGCCACAGTCGCAGTAATAAGAGTGATTGTGAGCGGTTTTGTTTTCTCTCTTTGACCAGCCCAGCTGCGCCCCACCCGAAGGCAGGAAAGCACAAAAATTGTATGGAACTCATTCATGCTCCTCTTCATGGAAGTCTTTAGTAAAAGGCAAAAGATTTGTACGAGATGAAGAGAAACCAGAGTGCGTGGCTGGACAGCTGCAGGAGCCCAGGCTGCCTTCAAGGCCTCTGCCCTGCCGGTCGTGGTTGGCAATGCACCTGGCCTTACAAACGAGCCAGTGGGGCCCGTTCAGCTCCGGGCTCATCGCCTGCGGCTCTCGGCTTACCTGGCAGGGGAGATACCTTGATCAGCCTGTAGTTGGAGTAGTTGGATTGTTTTCTTGTTTTGTGGAAGCAGTGTTTGTTTTGCAGTTTGAGATGGCAACCTTTGGATCCCGCAAGAATGCTGTACGTTTTGAGCTTTTGGATGACCTGTTCATGGATCGTATGCAGTTCAGCAGAAAAGTGTTACAGAAGGAACTTGGCTTTGAACCTCGGCACTTGGATTTCATCTTTGCTCTCCCAGGTCAGAAAGCATTTGAGGTTGTATTTGGTACCTATCCTCTGTTTGAACAATGCGTGGATGTGTTTGAGGCAAAAAGAGGGAAAGTTCCTGCACTTGAGAAGATCAACTTGCAGCCTCTGACACAGAGAGAGAGGAAAACGGTGCATGTTGTTATGTTCTCGGAACTGGCAAAGACGGAGGACATTCACACCTGGCTTAACCAGTACTGCACCGTCCACCATGGAACTGAGGTTAGAGATGTTGACGGTATAAAAACAAATTTTCGAGGTTCGCTTACTACCGGACAATGTAAATGGAGGCTTAAGGCACCTGCCCTCTACAATCCGGCTGGGCGCCTGCAATGGCTATGTTTTTTATGTGGGACAACCAAAGGTGTGTCGGCGCTGTGGTGCTGTGGGACACCTGGCATCTTCCTGCACTGTGAAATGCTGCAAGACCTGTGGCAAACAGGGACATTTAGCCTCTGACTGTTCAATGCTGCCAAAGTGCAATTTATGTGGCTCGGAAGGACACGTTTTTAAGAACTGCCCTCACGCCTACGCCAATAAACTCAAAATGAGAAAGGATGAGGCAGTGCTTGTTTCAGCCAAACCGGCCCGAAAAGCCAAAGCAAACAACAAGTCAAACAAAGAACCCTTGTTGGACAAAGAGTCTCAGCCTCCAGCCAGGATCAGTCCTGCTGTGGCTCCGGGGCCGGTGGAAGAGAAATCCACTACGCTCCCACAACCGCAGACTGCACCAGACAAGCACGAGGGTTTGAAAACCCCCGAGAACAGCGAGGACCCCTCCCCCACTCCTGCTCCTCAGAACGAGGGCCAGTGTGGGGCCCCCCGGTGGAGCGGGTCCAGCGACGATACCCAGGATTCAGCGGAGCTGCTTTTCTCAGACTCTGCAAGTGCTACAGATGCCCTCCTCTCCTCCATCCAGTCCATCACGGAGGATCTGCAACAGCTGGTGGGTGAGGGGGAAGAGGAGACTGGTGCATCGGCTGCACCCCTTTCCCCTCAGTGCTCCCAGGAGCTGGACTTGAGGAAAAGGAAAAATGACTCTGTTTTCTCCCCGAGCGAGGAGGAAGGAGAGAATGGCGATGGGGACAGCTGGAACCCCTCCACCCCTCCCTCTACCCCCTTCCTTGAAATGGACTCCGTGAATGCTTTTACTGCTGCCACCCTGATGAAGGCTCATTCAGAGGATGGCTGGCAGGAAATTGGTAAGAAGAAAAAGAAAAAGAAGAAGGTAACAGGTGAGACCGAAGAGAAATGTGTTTTGTAAAGACTGGTTCCACTTTCTTATGTAATATGGCTCTAAACATAATTTCTCTTAACACCAGAGGTATCAATGACGGAGTTAAATGTCAGTGTGTCTTTGATTACCTCCAGCAGAGAGAGGGAGATGTGTTGATGTTGCAGGAGTGTGCTTTAGCCTATCAAGAGAGGTATCAAAACTTTGAAGATAGGTGGGATAAAGGGCCTTCTGTTTGGTCAGGGGACAATAACAACAGAGCCTCTGGCGTGGCCATTCTTTTCAAAGGATGGGCTTTCAAATTGAAAAGTATTCAGAGGGTCATAGATGGCAGGTTGCTGTGTGTGGATGTGGAATGGGGGACCGTTAACCTGCGGCTAATCAATGTGTATTGTCCTACTGACGTGGGAGGAAGGGTGGAGCTACTCAAGGCACTCTCTCCCCTATTGTTAAGTAGCACAGACGTGATAGTGGGAGGGGATTTTAATTGTATCTTAGAGCACACAGACAGTCTAGCTCTCCGATAAAATTGGATTCCAGCTCACTGGCCCTGCAAAACTTAGTTCAAGACTTTAAACTCTCAGACACATATAGATGTATATATCCCACAACAGCAGGATATGCATGGTCAGGGAGGAATAGCAGCTCCAGAATTGACTATTGCTTTGTCTCAGAGAGAGTGAAAGTTGTTGGGGTCACTCTTCAGCCTGTCTTCTTCTCAGATCATCAGGCTTTAGGGTGTAGAGTGGAACTCCAGGGCGGGACTGTCTTTGGCCCAGGCCTCTGGAAACTCAACACAAAGCTGCTAGAGAACGAGGGGGTAGTATCCCGCTACAAGGAGAAACTATCACAGTGGCTGTCCTTGCAGTGTCTGTACGGGTCAGTAGGAGAGTGGTGGGAGGAGGTGAAGATGAGGACAAAGACCTTTTTCATGGCTGAGGGAAGGAAGGCTGCTGCCAGACGGAGAGGAGTGCTAGCCAGGAAACAGAAGCAGCTGCAGCGTCTCTACACGATGCTGCACAGTGGCTTCGATGTGCTCGAGGATATCACCCTTTTAAAAAAGGACATCCGGAGCATAGCCGAAGAAAGTAGTCGAGGAGTGCTGTTAAGAGGCAGAGTGCAGTTCTTGGAAGAAAATGAGAAGTGTACTCGCTTCTTTTTCAGGAAAGTGGTAGGCTCCAAGTCTGTCATGGAAAGTGTAGTTGATGAGGAGGGACGAGAGAGAACAGAGCCGAGTGCTATCCTCTCCTGCACCGAGGCCTTCTACTCAAGACTGTACAGCTCTACAGAGGTAAAGGATGAAGAAATTCATTTTTTTACCTCAAAGCTAGAAAACGTTTTGAGTGAAGAAGATAGGGAAGTACTTGAGAGGGATTTGACAGTAGAAGAGCTGAGACAGGCTATGGAGAGCTTACAGAAGGGGGAAACTCCAGGTGCTGACGGGCTCCCTAAAGAATTTTATTGCACCTTTTGGGATCTGCTTCAGGATCCGCTACTGGTCCTATTCGAGGAAAGATATAAGACAGAATTGCTGCCTGACTCCTTAAGAGAAGGCACTATCTCTCTCTTGTTTAAGAAAGGAGCAAAAAATGACATAAAGAACTGGAGACCCCTCAGCCTGTTAGGCGTGGACACTAAGATCCTGTCCAAAGCCCTTTTCCTGCACCTACAAAATGTAGTGGCCTCACTGGTAGGGAAAGAACAGACTTGTGGGATAGCAGGACGCCTGATGAGCGACAACCTGGCCTTGTTGAGGGATGTCTGTCTGTACTCTGAGGATCGCTCCCTCCCTCTTTGCATTTTAGGTGTAGACCTAGAAAAGGCCTTTGACCGCCTAAACCGGCAGTACTTAACATCGGGACTTGAGCACATGAAGTTTGGCCCCATCATGAGAAAGTGGATTAACCTGCTGTACACAGGTAGCAACAGCAGAGTCATGGTTAATGGCAATAGATCACGCCCCTTTGAAGTCTGTTCAGGGGTGAGGCAGGGCTGCCCATTATCCCCCTTGTTATGCGTTTTGGCTATGGAGCCCTTAGCCTGTGCCTTGCGCCAGGATCAGGCCATTAATGGGATACCAGTGCCTGGAAGTGGGGGAGGAGAGGTAAAGACATCTCTATACATGGATGACGTCACCCTGCTCCTCTCTGACAATGCCTCAATTAGCAGAGCTCTGCAGTGCTGTGATCGTTTCTCTTTGGCTTCCTCCGCAAAAATTAACAAATCTAAGAGTGAGATTTTTTATCAGAACTGGAGGGAGCCAAAAGAAGGACATGATCTCAGGCTGCAAGAGAAGAGAATTAAGGTCCTGGGGGTGTATTTTGGAGAAGAGATGGGAACAGTAAATTGGCAGAACAAATTGCCAATCTTAAACAAAAAACTGATGCAATGGAAGGACCGAGACCTCACCATGACAGGGAAGGTGCTGGTCATCAAAGCCGAGCTCTTGCCTGTCTTGAATTTTCTGGCTTCTACCTTCCCAATCCCACACCGTGTTGCGGCGGTGATGAGGAGATTGATGTTTCAATTTCTATGGGGTGGGAAGCAGGAAAGACTCAGAAGGGAAATAATGTACAGGCCGCTACCCTCAGGGGGGAAGTCTGTCCCAGATATTGCTACGAAGCTGCTGTGCATTTTCCTGGCCTCTGTGCTGAGAGGCTTTGCAACAGCACCTGCAGCGCGTACCTGGACTTATTTTTCCAGGCTCTGGGTAGGTAGGGAGGTGTTCAGAGTGTGGGGTGTCAGACCCAAGCTGGACGTCCCACTCTCTGACACATGCCCTGCAATTTATGGGACAGTTAAAAGTTTTCTAAGATCTCACCCAATTGGCCATATTCCCCTCCGAGATGTCAGCGTCCAAAAACTGGAAGATTTCGTTGCACCCCAGAACAATAGGCAGACCCATGTGGGCATTTTAACATCAGCCCAAACAAGGAAGGTGTGGAAACACACATCCTCTAAGTTTCTGTGCAACATTCACAGAGATTTAGCCTGGAGTGTCGTCCACCAGTGCTTACCGGTACGAACTTTCTTGTACCGTAGGGGCCTCACCCCCAGCCCTCGCTGCGTTAGGGTGGGCTGCGGCGAGGAGGAGACTGTATCCCATCTCCTGTGGTCCTGCTTTTTTGCTAAGGCCTTCTGGGCACAGTTTGAAGATTGGTTGCTGGCTCTCTCGCCCCAATTTACCCTGACCGCTGCTTTCGTCATATACGGCATCTCTCCTGTCAAACTTCCTCCTGACGTGTTTGACAGGATCTGGGCCGTGGTGAACAGTGGGAAAGTTGCCCTGTGGAGAGTGAGGAACATGGGGCTGTTCAAAGGCATCGAGATCCCAGTCAAGGCAGCAGGTAGCCTGGCCCTGTTCATCACCCGAGAGAACTATTACCTCAGAGATCTGTGGAGAGAAGGGAGGGAGGAAGCAGAAAATCTGTGGGAAATAGAGAGCATAGGTCAATATCTCAAGAAACTGTGAAAAACATTATCAAGTTTAAGTAAAGAATGTGATTTGCACCAGAAAAAAAGAAAATTGTTGCTATGTAACTGTTACCATGTCAAAATGTAATGAGATGTGATCATATATACTGTTTTAAGTATGTATATGAATGTAAAGCTTTCTGATTTGTGATGTCCTGTATTTTTTTGTGAAAAGAAAATAAAGTTCTTAAAAATCGAAATCGGTTCACCCAGGGCGAGGCTCGGCCATTGCACTCCGGCTGTGCTGACCCCTGCGAATTCCCCAAATGTGGGAATCTCGACTGCATAATTTCTGGTAGTGGGGGACTGCGTTCGCGCTCTCCCCTGATGTGCTTGGTCCAAAATCAGATACGGGAGGGTTAGGACACCACGAGCTGCGTGGCTGCGGAAGGATCCCGGTTCGACAGGAGTGGACGCCGCTGCTGGTTCTCGCTGGCTTTTAGTTAGGGGTCCGGAGAAGCATCTCAAGCTAGTTCCACTACTCCTTCCGGACGTTCATTCCCTTTTCAAAGTCAGTCGTTTTGCTGTAGTCTGCGTTCTTTAGGCTGATTATCAAGGTTAGCCTTTATTTGGTCATGGGGGGCCTCGGTACTGTATGCTGAGTCTAAAGACAGTTTCACCCGTTTTCTGATTGCTCGGTTCTGTACCAGTGCAGACATGTCAAACAGTGAATGGCTGTACCTCTACTGTATCCGTGCTCAATGAATGAAATCGGTAACAAATGAATATATGTCTAGTTATACGAAAAACGAGTGGTTTATCGACTCATCTTCATTTGCAGATTTAGAGGCAGCTTCGATATTCGTTTTACAGACGGGTTTTTTTTTTTGAATATGGGTCACACACATGCCACAGCAACAAAACATCTCTAGAGATGAGGCTATAGATCACCTTTCCATCCTGCAGGTTTTCCTCCCAAAGCCTACGGCACCAACGGCGACCCCTGCTGGCCGGGAGAGCAAAAGCTTACAGCACCTGGTATTCCCAGGCAGTCTCCCATCCAAGTACTAACCAGGCCTGACACTGCTTAGCTTCCGAGATCAGACGAGATCGGGCGTGTTCAGGGTGGTGTGGCCGTAAGCGAAAGCCCTGGCGCCTGACTCGCTACTTGAAGCTGTGTGTGGCGGGGGTTCCGTGCTCCCCGAGCGGGACTGAAGGATCGTTCGTGTGCCACTCTTTGGAAAGGAGCTGCTTTCCAAATCGCATTGCGTGCCTGGATGTTGGCGAATGCGCTCCCTTGTGTTGACTCGTCCCGCACTGGAGGAGGACAAACAATCTGCACGGAGGAGCACCAGGCAAGTCTTCACCAGACAAAAACCTCCAGTGCACAGCACTCTGGAAACATTTCGGGGCTTTCGTGTGTTTATTTCAGCACGTAAAGCGCACCGGTCCAACACGTCGGCCGGGCGCGCGGCGCCTCCGCCCTCTTGTGGCCTTGCGGCATCAGAGCAAGAGGCTCCTTCTCGCTGCCCTTCCGCTGTGTTGCAGGGCCCCGAGAGGGAACCCGGAGCGCGCACTTTGTGGGGGGCGGGGGACCGCGTTCGCGCTCTGCCCCCGGTCTCTTGCGCGAGTACTAAATCTCACGGACAGGGGGGCCTCGTCATTGATTGTTACAGGTGAGACGGGGATTAGGAGGAGACCCCGACTGATGGGTAAAGGGGAGCACTAACACCAGAGGGACACCCCCGGCGTCTCTTTTTGAGAGACGCCCTGGGGTTTCCTAATGGCCAAGGAGGGTCGGGACCTCGGTTTGACGCCTCCCCCGAAGGACGGCGCCTGTTTGTGCAGCAGAGTGTCGCCATCAGGAGGCTGGAGCGTAAGAGAGCCACACAGCCCGCAGGGTGAGCGCTCCCTACTGGTCCCAGTCACACCTCTTGCAGGAGCAGCAGCAACCGGAGCTTTTCCGGGGTGGAATCTCCCATCCGGGTGCCGGCCAGGCTCACACCTGCTGGGCTGCCCCGGGGGTGAGCCCAGTCGAGAGTCGCAGGGCCAGATCTAGTCACCGGGGAGAAACGATACAAGTGAAGGATTGCTCGGCTCTCGGCACTTGAAAAGACCGACAAATGTCTCGTTCCCGCCGGAGCTGAATGTACCCGCATGTGTGGTGTCGTCTTCTTCCCCCGCCCCGCTGTGTTTGCTGTATTGTCTCTGAAGCCGGCCCCCCCGAGACGAGACGGGCTGTTCCTGTGCCCCAATTAACACTTTACAGGTGCCATTCCCCGGCATTGTGGCCATTGTCGGTGCTCACACGCGATAAGATAAGGCGGAGGAGAGCGGGGCATGCCCAGCGGCAGACATTCAAGGAGGGGGCAGTGCGAGGTGAGGTGAGGTGCGACACGCCGGAGCCCCGACGCAGCTAATGCGGAGCACTTGTTGGACTGGCATCGAAAGGACGTGTGCGCACGGAGCGAGCCTTCCCTGCGGCGGAGCGCGGGAACTTTCTCCCCCCCTCCCACTGCAGGAGTTGTGTGCACTGCAGCGGTGCCGAGAGAAAAGCACAGAAGGCAGCAGGCTCTGGAGAGCAGGTAAGAGACGGAGCCTTGTGGGCAGGCGAGCAGGCCCGTTTTTTGGAAATTGCTGAAAAGGTTTGTTCGGTGTGTGGCAGGCGCACGTCGCGAGCTTGCGTGGCGATCTGCCGGTCTGGAGTTATGCAAATGAGGCCGAATTGCATCCCGGGACATGCTGCGAATGCGCAACGGCGACTGCAGATGTGTAGGAAACGGCGCGCTCGTTTTCTCGTTTTGCCCACACTTTTCAGTGTTAGTGTGGCGTGTGAGTGTGTGAAAGAGTGGGCCCAGCAGGAGGCGGTGGTGTGCGGGGCGAGGAGGTGGCCTAGGCTGCGCGATTTGTGCTGTGGGTGCGGGCCGCTTGCAGGGGCCTGTTTAACTCATACTTACCTGGCAGGGGAGATACCTTGATCAGCCTGTAGGTGGAGTAGTTGGATTGTTTTTCTTTTGTTGGAAGCAGTGTTCGATTTGTGGTTTTTGAAATGGCAACCTTTGGATCCCGTAAGAATGCTGTACGTTTTGAGCTCTTGGATGACCTCTTCATGGATCGTATGCAGTTCAGCAGAAAAGTGTTACAGAAGGAACTTGGCTTTGAACCTCGGCACTTGGATTTCATCTTCGCTCTCCCAGGTCAGAAAGCATTTGAGGTTGTATTTGCTACCTATCCTCTGTTTGAACAATGCGTGGATGTGTTTGAGGCAAAAAGAGGCAAAGTTCCTGCACTTGAGAAGATCAACTTGCAGCCTCTGACACAGAGAGAGAGGAAAACGGTGCATGTTGTTATGTTCTCGGAACTGGCAAAGACGGAGGACATTCACACCTGGCTTAACCAGTACTGCACCGTCCACCATGGAACTGAGGTTAGAGATGTTGATGGTATAAAAACAGGAGCAAGGAAATTCGAGGTTCGCTTGCTACCGGACAGCGTAAATGGAGGCTTAAGGCACCTGCCCTCTACAATCCGGCTGGGCGCCTGCAATGGCTATGTGTTTTATGTGGGACAACCAAAGGTGTGTCGGCGCTGTGGTGCTGTGGGACACCTGGCATCGTCCTGCACTGTGAAATGCTGCAAGACCTGTGGCAAACAGGGACATTTAGCCTCTGACTGTTCAATGCTGCCAAAGTGCAATTTATGTGGCTCGGAAGGACACGTTTTTAAGAACTGCCCTCACGCCTACGCCAATAAACTCAAAATGAGAAAGGATGAGGCAGTGCTTGTTTCAGCCAAACCGGCCCGAAAATCCAAAGCAAACAACAAGTCAAACAAAGAACCCTTGTTGGACAAAGACTCTCAGCCTCCAGCCAGGATCAGTCCTGCTGTGGCTCCGGGGCTGGTGGAAGAGAAATCCACTACGCCCCCACAACCGCAGACTGCACCAGACAAGCACGAGGGTTTGAAAACCCCCGAGAACAGCGAGGACCCCTCCCCCACTCCTGCTCCTCAGAACGAGGGCCAGTGTGGGGCCCCCCGGTGGAGCGGGTCCAGCGAGGATACCCAGGATTCAGCGGAGCTGCTTTTCTCAGACTCTGCAAGTGCTACAGATGCCCTCCTCTCCTCCATCCAGTCCATCACGGAGGATCTGCAGCAGCTGGTGGGTGAGGGGGAAGAGGAGACTGGTGCATCGGCTGCACCCCTTTCCCCTCAGTGCTCCCAGGAGCTGGACTTGAGGAAAAGAAAAAATGACTCTGTTTTCTCCCCGAGCGAGGAGGAAGGAGAGCATGGCGATGGGGACAGCTGGAACCTCTCCACCCCTCCCTCTACCCCCTTCCTTGAAATGGACTCTGTGAACGCTTTTACTGCTGCCACCCTGATGAAGGCTCATTCAGAGGATGGCTGGCAGGAAATTGGTAAGAAGAAAAAGAAAAAGAAAAAGGTAACAGGTGAGACCGAAGAGAAATGTGTTTTGTAAAGACTGGTTCCACTTTCTTATGTAATATGGCTCTTAACATAATTTCTCTTAACACAAGAGGTATCAATGACAGAGTTAAATGCCAGTCTGTCTTTGATTACCTCCAGCAGAGAGAGGGAGATGTGTTGATGTTGCAGGAGTGTGCTTTAGCCTATCAAGAGAGGTATAAAAGTTTTGAAGATAGGTGGGATAAAGGGCCTTCTGTTTGGTCAGGGGACAATAACAACAGAGCCTCTGGCGTGGCCATTCTTTTCAAAGGATGGGCATTCAAATTGAAAAGTATTCAGAGGGTCATAGATGGCAGGTTGCTGTGTGTGGATGTGGAATGGGGGACCGTTAACCTGCGGCTAATCAATGTGTATTGCCCTACTGACGTAGGAGGAAGGGTGGAGCTACTCAAGGCACTCTCCCCCCTATTGTTATGCAGCACAGACGTGATAGTGGGAGGGGATTTTAATTGTATCTTAGAGCACACAGACAGGCAGTCTAGCTCGCCGATAAAATTGGATTCCAGCTCACTGGCCCTGCAAAACTTAGTTCAAGACTTTAAACTCTCAGACACATATAGATGTATATATCCCACAACAGCAGGATATACATGGTCAGGGAGGAATAGCAGCTCCAGAATTGACTATTGCTTTGTCTCAGAGAGAGTGAAAGTTGTTGGGGTCACTCTTCAGCCTGTCTTCTTCTCAGATCATCAGGCTTTAGGGTGTAGAGTGGAACTCCAGGGCGGGACTGTCTTTGGCCCAGGCCTCTGGAAACTCAACACAAAGCTGCTAGAGAACGAGGGGGTAGTATCCCGCTACAAGGAGAAACTATCACAGTGGCTGTCCTTGCAGTGTCTGTACGGGTCAGTAGGAGAGTGGTGGGAGGAGGTGAAGGTGAGGACAAAGGCCTTTTTCATGGCTGAGGGAAGGAAGGCTGCTGCCAGACGGAGAGGAGTGCTAGCCAGGAAACAGAGGCAGCTGCAGCGTCTCTACACGATGCTGCACAGTGGCTTCGATGTGCTCGAGGATATCGCCCTTTTAAAAAAGGACATCCGGAGCATAGCCGAAGAAAGTAGTCGAGGAGTGCTGTTAAGAAGCAGAGTGCAGTTCTTGGAAGAAAATGAGAAGTGTACTCGCTTCTTTTTCAGGAAAGTGGTAGGCTCCAAGACTGTCATGGAAAGTGTAGTTGATGAGGAGGGACGAGAGAGAACAGAGCCGAGTGCTATCCTCTCCTGCACCGAGGCCTTCTACTCAAGACTGTACAGTTCTACAGAGGTAAAGGATGAAGATATTCATTTTTTTACCTCAAAGCTAGAAAACATTTTGAGTGAAGAAGATAGGGAAGTACTTGAGAGGGATTTGACAGTAGAAGAGCTGAGACAGGCTATGGAGAGCTTACAGAAGGGGAAAACTCCGGGTGCTGACGGGCTCCCTAAAGAATTTTATTGCACCTTTTGGGATCTGCTTCAGGATCCGCTACTGCTCCTATTCGAGGAAAGCTACAAGACAGAATTGCTGCCTGACTCCTTAAGAGAAGGCACTATCTCTCTCTTGTTTAAGAAAGGAGCAAAAAATGACATAAAGAACTGGAGACCCCTCAGCCTGTTAGGCGTGGACACTAAGATCCTGTCCAAAGCCCTTTTCCTGCGCCTACAAAATGTAGTGGCCTCACTGGTAGGGAAAGAACAGACTTGTGGGATAGCAGGACGCCTGATGAGCGACAACCTGGCCTTGTTGAGGGATGTCTGTCTGTACTCTGAGGATCGCTCCCTCCCTCTGTGCATTTTAGGTGTAGACCTAGAAAAGGCCTTTGACCGCCTAAACCGGCAGTACTTAACATCGGTACTTGAGCAAATGAAGTTTGGCCCCATCATGAGAAAGTGGATTAACCTGCTGTACACAGGTAGCAACAGCAGAGTCATGGTTAATGGCAATAGATCACGCACCTTTGAAGTCTGTTCAGGGGTGAGGCAGGGCTGCCCATTATCCCCCTTGTTATTCGTTTTGGCTATGGAGCCCTTAGCCTGTGCCTTGCGCCAGGATCAGGCCATTAATGGGATACCAGTGCCTGGAAGTGGGGGAGGAGAGGTAAAGACGTCTCTATACATGGATGACGTCACCCTGCTCCTCTCTGACAATGCCTCAATTAGCAGAGCTCTGCAGTGCTGTGATCGGTTCTCTTTGGCTTCCTCCGCAAAAATTAACACATCTAAGAGTGAGATTTTTTATCAGAACTGGAGGGAGCCAAAAGAAGGACATGATCTCAGGCTGCAAGAGAAGAGAATTAAGGTCCTGGGGGTGTATTTTGGAGAAGAGATGGGAACAGTAAATTGGCAGAACAAATTGCCAATCTTAAACAAAAAACTGATGCAATGGAAGGACCGAGACCTCACCATGACAGGGAAGGTGCTGGTCATCAAAGCCGAGCTCTTGCCTGTCTTGAATTTTCTGGCTTCTACCTTCCCAATCCCACACCGTGTTGCGGCGGTGCTGAGGAGATTGATGTTTCAATTTCTATGGGGTGGGAAGCAGGAAAGACTCAGAAGGGAAATAATGTACAGGCCGCTACCCTCAGGGGGGAAGTCTGTCCCAGATATTGCTACGAAGCTGCTGTGCATTTTCCTGGCCTCTGTGCTGAGAGGCTTTGCAACAGCACCTGCAGCGCGTACCTGGACTTATTTTTCCAGGCTCTGGGTAGGTAGGGAGGTGTTCAGAGTGTGGGGTGTCAGACCCAAGCTGGACGTCCCACTCTCTGACACATGCCCTGCAATTTATGGGACAGTTAAAAGTTTTCTAAGATCTCACCCAATTGGCCATATTCCCCTCCGAGATGTCAGCGTCCAAAAACTGGAAGATTTCGTAGCACCCCAGAACAATAGGCAGACCCCTGTGGGCATTTTAACATCAGCCCAAACAAGGAAGGTGTGGAAACACACATCCTCTAAATTTCTGTGCAACATTCACAGAGATTTAGCCTGGAGTGTCGTCCACCAGTGCTTACCGGTACGAACTTTCTTGTACCGTAGGGGCCTCACCCCCAGCCCTCGCTGCGTTAGGGTGGGCTGCGGCGAGGAGGAGACTGTGACCCATCTCCTGTGGTCCTGCTTTTTTGCTAAGGCCTTCTGGGCACAGTTTGAAGATTGGTTGCAGGCTCTCTCGCCCCAATTTACCCTGACCGCTGCTTTCATCATATACGGCATCTCTCCTGTCAAACTTCCTCCTGACGTGTTTGACAGGATCTGGGCCGTGGTGAACAGTGGGAAAGACGCCCTGTGGAGAGTGAGGAACATGGGGCTGTTCAAAGGCATCGAGGTCCCAGTCAAGGCAGCAGGTAGCCTGGCCCTGTTCATCACCCGAGAGAACTATTACCTCAGAGATCTGTGGAGAGAAGGGAGGGAGGAAGCAGAAAATCTGTGGGAAATAGAGGGCATTGGACAGTATCTCAAGAAACTGTGAAAAACATTATCATGTTTAAATAAAGAATGTGATTTGCACCAGAAAAAAAGAAAATTGTTGCTATGTAACTGTTACCGTGTCAAAATGTAATGAGATGTGATCATATATACTGTTTTAAGTATGTATATTAATGTAAAGCTTTCTGATTTGTGATTTCCTGTATTTTTTTGTGAAAAGGAAATAAAGTTCTTAAAAAATCGGTTCACCCAGGGCGAGGCTCGGCCATTGCACTCCGGCTGTGCTGACCCCTGCGAATTCCCCAAATGTGGGAATCTCGACTGCATAATTTCTGGTAGTGGGGGACTGCGTTCGCGCTCTCCCCTGATGTGCTTGGTCCAAAATCAGATACGGGAGGGTTAGGACACCACGAGCTGCGTGGCTGCGGAAGGATCCCGGTTCGACAGGAGTGGACGCCTCTGCTGGTTCTCGCTGGCTTTTAGTTAGGGGTCCGGAGAAGCATCTCAAGCTAGTTCCACTACTCCTTCCGGACGTTCATTCCCTTTTCAAAGTCAGTCGTTTTGCTGTAGTCTGCGTTCTTTAGGCTGATTATCGAGGTTAGCCTTTATTTGGTCATGGGGGGCCTCGGTACTGTATGCTGAGTCTAAAGACAGTTTCACCCGTTTTCTGATTGCTGGGTTCTGTACCAGTGCAGACATGTCAAACAGTGAATGGCTGTACCTCTATTGTATCCGTGCTCAATGAATGAAATCGGTAACAAATGAATATATGTCTAGTTATACGAAAAACGAGTGGTTTATCGACTCATCTTCATTTGCAGATTTAGAGGCAGCTTCGATATTCGTTTTACAGACGGGTTTTTTTTTTTTTGAATATGGGTCACACACATGCCACAGCAACAAAACATCTCTAGAGATGAGGCTATAGATCACCTTTCCATCCTGCAGGTTTTCCTCCCAAAGCCTACGGCACCAACGGCGACCCCTGCTGGCCGGGAGAGCAAGAGCTTATAGCACCTGGTATTCCCAGGCGGTCTCCCATCCAAGTACTAACCAGGCCCGACCCTGCTTAGCTTCCAAGATCAGACGAGATCGGGCGTGTTCAGGGTGGTGTGGCCGTAAGCGAAAGCCCTGGCGCCTGACTCGCTACTTGAAGCTGTGTGTGGCGGGGGCTCCGTGCCCCCCGAGCGGGACTGAAGGATCGTTCGTGTGCAACTCTTTGGAAAGGAGCTGCTTTCCAAATCGCATTGCGTGCCTGGATGTTGGCGAATGCGCTCCCTTGTGTTGGCTCGTCCCGCACTGGAGGAGGACAAAGAATCTGCACGGAGGAGCACCAGGCAAGTCTTCAGTGCACAGCACTCTGGAAACATTTCGGGGCTGTCGCGTGTTTATTTCAGCACGTAAAGCGCACCGGTCCAACACTTCGGCCGGGCGCGCGGCGCCTCCGCCCTCTTGCTGCCCCTGCAGCTGCTTCACTTTTCCCTTTAGTTGCCATCGATTTTTTTGTAGTGCTATACATATACGATTGAGGTATCTTAGAGTTCTCCTTCGAAGACCCAGCACTCTCTTTTCTTTTCCCAGTGTTACTCATATCGGACTTTTTAAACCTAAAAAAAAATCGTTTTTTTTTCTTTCAATTATAACTGAAGTTTAAACAACTAGTAAGTCAAGTCCTTATTTTTCTGTAGTCAAAAAAAGCAAAAATTAACATTCAGGTCATGAAAAACTCAAAAAAACTCCCCAACCACTAAACTTTACCTCCCACCTGAGCGCCATCTTGAACGCCCCTACCACCAGAGAATGCTCACGATTTCGGAAGCTGTCTCAGGGACGTGCTGATTCCACACATCCTGAATAAATCATGATATTGTTAGTTGCTGTAGCTAGACGTTCAAATGAGTTTCATGGCCAGATGGACTGTTTCCTCCAGCGGTATAATATTGCAGTGAGACAGCACGATGCCTGCAAGACTATGTCACGCTAAACGCCACAGATTGTGTTTGTCCGTTCGTGTCAGTCGTCCCGCAGCCACGGGAAGTGGGACACAAACATGCTGCAATGCTTTCAAGACGTTAGGATTTGTTTGTGCAACATCCAAGAGGAGTACTTGTGGCTTGAATGTGAACTGTACGTGCCCGCCCCCTTTCCTCTGTAGTGCATGAGTTCCTCCCGGCATGCCCTTCGTCATTGTTCTGTCATCTTGTATTTAAAGGGTTGTATTTCTGCTGCTGAAAATAAGCAACGGTTTTCTCACAACGCCCTTTGTTCCCAACGGAGCCCTTGTCTGTCATGAAATTCTTCAAAACCTCAAGCTAGAAGAAGAAGAAGACGACAAATATGAAGCGTTATAGCAACGACATGCCATGACACGATCGATAACGATTTCCATAGGATCCCCGCGGTTGCCTGGCAACCGTCAGCTTTGCGCAGTGGCAGTATCGTAGCCTGTGAGGGTTAGCCGAGGCGCGATTATTGCTAGTTGAAAACTTTTCCCAATACCCCGCTTCCGCCGGTTTGCAATACAATCGGCGAAAGCAATTTTTGACAGTCTCGTCAGAGACTGAGCAAGGTGTTTAAAGACAGATTTGGTCACGGTGATATCATGGTAGAAAGAAACGAACTTGTTACGTGTCAACAGAAACGCTCTTTAGCTCTTTCAGCTTTATGCAGAGAACAGCGTCTGTCGAGATTACTTTTGTGTCAGCGCGAAACGCCGTGTGCTTGTCAGTATGATTTCATATTGCTCGTAGCGGCGCCTGGCTTTTGTCTGTCAAACGTTAGGTTGCGCTTCTTCATGCTGCATCGTCGGCATGAGTGGAGCATTTTAAACGTCTGTACTTACTGCGCCCCATAAGAAATCGTTTGTCCCCATTCAAAAGAGATTGTGCGATGTCCTGCAGCGTTCGCAAAGCAAACCTTTGACAGTTTGAAAAGAGGAATTTATTCTGCTTCCTGTGCGTGCAGTAGTTACAAAGTTGAACGTCTTTACACGATCTGCTGCAGTTTTCAGTGGGTGGGCTTTGTCAAATGGCTTGGAAAAACGCACTGTGTTTCTGCTCGGGAAACATCATGAGCAGTGTCCTGCATGTTTTCTGTGTATAGCTGTCTTTTAACGCATACAGAATTCATTCGAAATCATTGATTTCTCCAATTAACAAGGGTCTCTTTTTGAACCTGCCAGAAGCATTCTTTCAATGTAACAGATTTACTCCGGGGAAGGGCAGCATGACATTGAGAGTAGCTCAAGCTTTCAGCACCTTTATCTGACTGCATGTATGCAGACACTGCTCAGAATCCCCTGTAAGATTCTCCTTCAATTCCGTTTTGCAGTGCTTTAGCTCTTTCAAAAGGCTTCGCTTTGCTAGTCACAATCCAAGGCTCATGACAGCATTTGAAAACATTCGTAACTGCGTTGGCCGGGAATCGAACCTGGGTTAACTGCTTTGAAGGCAGCTATGCGCAACACTGGCTCGCTCCAGAATAAATCTCACGTCGAGGGCATATTTTTTTCCATTTTACCGTGAGTCGGGCTCAGCTGCACAGAGGAGAGAGCAGAGCAATGAGGTCACGGGGACAGGGGAGTCACACGCTGGCGGTTTGAATACGCGGAAGATCACTGAGGGATCCACAGTATATGGACTCTCCGTGCGCCATCAGTCCGCACTCCGGACTCTGAATCCTGCCATCCGAGTTAAGATCTCGGCGGAACCTGAGGCGCAGTTCCTTCTTAAAACGTAATCTGGTGAGCATTTCTAGAATCGTACTTGTATAGATGCAGCCTTTAATGTGTTGCTAGGTTAAAATTGATGACTTCTTGTATTTCAGTAGGCAACTGCCCTCTTGATTTCGGATTTAATTTCTTTATTACAGGGGCGCTTTTATGAAGACAGAGTCATGTTCAGGTACTTTGCTTGATGGAGGAAGCTCATTTCGGACTCTGTGATCTGCTCACCTGGAAAGGTCTGCTATACTACTACAAGAGAGAAGTAGAGTCTGGAAGAAGGGACAATTTTATGATGCTTTGGAAGATAATGTTTTTTTTTTCTTATACTGAAAATGAAAGGTAGTTGTTTCTATATGGACTCAGTCTTTGGAATTTGTATATATATATTTCAGTGATCCCTCAGCCATTCCTTCTGTATTGTAATTCAATTTCTCTTTTAAAATTCCTTCCCCACTTCTAGGACCTGCAGTTGCTGAACTCCACAATGGCTTCTATTGGAAAGTCTGTGACTGAGACCAAGTGTTCACTTTTTTATGAAACCATTATTTATTTAGGAGCAATGAGCAATTCTTATATAAATGCAATAAAATCATTATGCTCAAACTATGAGAGAGAAAATTAAGGATAATTTAAGAAATCAGTCTTAGCTTGTTTCTATACACAGATGGTATTATTTATTTTCAAAGGAAACCCGCGAGGATTCCCCTGGTGTGCAAGATGTGCCTGAATACTCTTGATCAGCTTCCTGCTCACTTGAAGAGGGCGTGTATGAAGCACGCCACGGCAGAAAACATCAGGATGGCCTCTCAACAGGCGAGGGAGGACATGATGAATCACCTGAAGAACGGGGTCATCGTGGATTACCACAGAATAGAGATCGTGTCTGGTGAGGCAAACAGGATAGTGGTTGTAAGACTGCTAGAGTCCTTGGGCCTTTTTGTACATGGGAAGCCTGAAGACACATTGGCAAGGTGAGATATTTTTAATCTGTAAGGCTTCTGTAGTTTCTTTTTGAAATCATTGTTACAACATATTATGTAAAAGCATGTTGAAAAGAATCTACCTGCATTCCAGCGGCCCTGAGCAAGAGGCCGCAGTCCAGGAGGAAGAGATGCCAGAGGCTGCTCTAGAAACTGAAACAGAAGCGGATAAGGAAGGGGAAGATGTGAGCTCTGAAGAACTCTATCAGCAGTAAGACTTTTTATTTTTCAGATGTATCTATTTTTTACTAAAATTCTAATTTGTCTTATAGGTATAAAATGTTTAAACCGGTGTTTTATATCCTTACAGGCCCTGAGTAGTTAAAAAGTATCAGCAGGCCGGAAGAGAGTGGCCCAAGCTGGACTCTATAGAAAGCACTCCCTGGATGCTCCTCTCCTGATTGGATTCAAACAGTACCTTACCAAGGATCTGGGAGTGGCAAATTATTCTCAGGAGGTATTTATTTTTTAAAGGCATTTAAAATTAAGCAATGGTATCTTCATTGTAAATGTTTTTATTTCTTAGCTTAAAATTCACCCATGTGAAATGATGTCAGCCATAAACATCATGACTCTATATTTCCTACCTGAATCTATTCTACTTAAATTATTACATTATACACAATTTGAGTTCATTTTAAAAAGTAAAAGGTAATGAAAGGAATGCATTTTCATAAGAAAGATAATACCGATATGCATGTGATAATCTTCCTTATATCATGTAGTGCATCATTTGGACACTTTGTGGGCTTCAAATACAAAGAAAATCATGTTCTATGGTACAAGATAAATACAAAACTTAAGCTTTTATTTTAATTAGATTTGTTTATAAAGCATAAGCAATCATTTATTACATTAATATATGTAAAAATAACATTTTAGCATCATACGTTTAGTATATTTAGTCCCTAATGCTGAAAGAAATGATCATAGAACATGACATCTAACCTTACCTGCGGTGTTTTTAATCCCTATTGCTCAATGCACGGTGAAAGCATTCCATACATGTGTCTGACAATGAGGAATGGGCCCCTGAGACAGTCATTTGCCTGTTTCACAAATGATCGTATTTTACTAGAGATTCTGCTTGGGATTCAGATGTGCATTCGGACAGCAATCCCTTTCAAGAAATGATACGTTCTGGATGAGGTCAAAGGTGCTGGAACACTGTATCTAGGATGTGTTTGCAGAGACTGTGTGTCTCCTGCTTCAACGCAGTGATAAACAGATGTGCTCCTTTAATTTATTGGTACATGCCCAGGGCAGTAAGCAGTCTGAGGATTTATTTCCAGATGGCATAGAGCAGTGAAGCAGTGAAGTAGTGCAAAACACTGGATCATTATATTATTAGAATCTATTCTACTTAAATTATTACATTATACTCAATTTGAGTTCATTTTAAAAAGTAAAAGGTAATGAAAGGAATGCATTTTCATAAGAAAGATAATACCGATATGCATGTGATAATCTTCCTTATATCATGTAGTGCGTCATTTGGACACTTTGTGGGCTTGAAATACAAAGAAAATCATGTTCTATGGTACAAGATAAATACAAAACTTAAGCTTTTATTTTAATTAGATTTGTTTCTAAAGCATAAGCAATCATTTATTACATTAATATATGTGAAAATAACATTTTAGCATCATATGTTTAGTATATTTAGTCCCTAATGCCAAAAGAAATGATCATTTGTTTAACATGCACAGGTCTGTCTCAAAGGATGCAGTACTCCTGAAGGGTCTCAAACCCTACATTTTGGATGCCTAGCTGTATCCCTCACATGTGGCACCTCAGAATGACTTCTAACCTTACCTGTGGTGTATTCAGTCCCTATTGCTCAATGCACGGTGTACATACTGCATACATGTGTCTTGAGAATGAGGAATGGGCCCCTGAGACAGTCATTTGCCTGTTTCACAAACAGGGACCTGGACCTAGACTTGGCCCGTACGGGGCTCAAACCCACGACCTTGGCGTTATTAGCACCACACTCTAACCAACTGAGCTAACCGGCCTCACGACAGTGCTCCTCTCTGTGTTGCAAAAAATCAAACTCAGGGAATTTTGTCCTCCTTTGAATAGAAAGCTGTGTAATTCAGTGTACGGGCTTTCTCGTGCAGTTTCATGGTTCTTGTAACCCAAATCCTACACTGGCCTGAAGTGCCCCCCCATTTCACAGCATTTTTCAGCTGATTTAAAATGTACCTAAAGGAGAAGCATTATTGAAGACCATCAATTACCAAGAGCTTTTGTCAAAGGTTTTGGTGGTCATTTTGAATGACCACAGAGCGCTGTGACCTCGGTTTTACATCTCATCCAAAAGACAGCGCCCTTTTACAACACAGCATCTCCGTCACTATATTGGGGCATTGGGACCCGCACAGACCTCAGGGTGAGCGCCCCCCCGCCGGCACCATTAACACCGCTTCCAGCTGGAAGCTTTGTTTTTCCCTGTAGCTCATCCTCATCCAGGTACTGACCTGGCTCACACCTGCTTAGCTTCAGTGGGTTTTCAGTTGCGAGTTGCAAGGGGATGCAAGTGATGGAGCCGCTCGCTGCAAAAGCCACTGCATTGGCCGGGAATCAAACCCGAGCCTCCCGCGTGGCAGGTTAGAATTCTACCACTGAACCACCAATGCTCAGTGCCTGAGCCTTCAAAAAAGACGCTTTTTTGGTGCTCTGTGCAAAACGCGTCGACATCTGCTTCCAGCTGCAAAATGCCATTTGCGGACGCTGAAGAACTTATTTCCAAGGCAGCGGGTACAAGCGATTGGGCGTTTTAAAACCACCAGGAACAGCAAAGAGGCGCGCTTCTTTGCTTGTGCCGAAACACACCGACTGAAGGCGGACAACGTAGTCGGCAGGATTGGAACCTGTGCGGGGAGACCCCAATGGATTTCTAGTCCATCGCCTTAACCACTCAGCCACGACTACAGCAAGCCCCACTGCCGCTGCGTTCTTGCTACAATCTTACCTGGATCGCGAGGCGCCGGCGGAAGGCAAAATACAAGCCTTGCAGACAGACACGCCTCAGAGGACTTAAGGGTGGCTTCATGTCGGAATGATAAAGTCTCCCCGTCTGGACATGAAAATGCCACTTTGTTACACACAAAAAAAGAATCAACAACAGAGAAATGCCCACAAGCATTTGAAAAGCCGCACCACGTCGCACTTGAAATAGCTCTTACATTAGTGGTAGACACAGGAATCGCCTTTTTATTTACGCTCTTACCAACGCGATGGAAAGCAAAACAAAGCAAAGCAGAGCAAAACAAAACGAACAAACGAAAACCCTCACGTCCTGCACTTGCATATAACCCCGTTACGTGCCCAAGCGGTATTGTACGTCATCCTAGCACTGCACCCCGGGTCGTACGGTATATGGGAACGAGCACACGCCACGAATCGTCTCGAATCACTCCCTACAGCTGTAAGGCGCCTTGAAGCGTGCACCCCCAACATTCTTCTTTGCGCATCTGTGAAAGGTAAACTCTTGAGCAAACTCTGAACCAGCTCTAAGGAAACTAATCCGATTAGACGTTACTTTGACTCATCTTCTTACGCTCAGTGCCGGATTGCTCAAACTCCAGCTAGGGTTAGGGTTAGCATTCCCACGCTACTTAGACACTTTGTTTACGCTCAGTGCTGGATTTTGGGAACTTCAGGACGAGTGGGAATTTTCTCCTATCTGTCCATTCTGTTTTGTTTTGGAGACTCTTGGCTGCCTATGTTGTTCAGTGCACCGTGAAGGAAACATTTTCCAAAACTGTGTCAGCTCAAAAGTTGTAAGAAAACCTCTCCAGGTGCTTTAACTCTCTTCATTTTTGTCATTTAATGTGACACTCGATGTATAACTGGAGCCTCACATATGCAAATGGTGAGGCTCCAGTTCGACACCCAGTTCCACACCACTTTACAGTATATGACAAAAGCATGGCAGACTGTGCCGGACCAGCTGGTAACTTCCGCTTATTTTGACCATATTAAACATTGGAAATCTTCCCACTTGCATTTGTGACACTTGATTTTGGCTCCACCTAAGACACTCTTAAATCTTCAAACACTTTTCTCTTCTCCCGCAACACACTTGTCTGTCGGCACTATGTGGCAGCGTTGCATGACAACCCATCTCACCACGGAAAGGAACCTAACAGCTTTGGTAAGAGAGTAGAATTACCTGAAGAACTGCTTTCCATGGAAGCAGGACCAAGCGATGTAGCATTTTTATAGTACCAGGAAAGGAGAAGCGGCACTTCGCCTTTGCCGCACAGGCACAAGGTGACGTGCGGCAGACGCCGTAGTCGGCAGGATTCGAACCTGAGCGGGGAGTCCCCAATGGATTTCAAATCCATCGCCTTAACTACTCGGCCACGACTACAGCGAGCTCGCCGCCGCTGCATTCCTCCTATAATCTAACACGGAGTGCGAGGTGGCTGCGGAAACCTTTTTAAAGTCGCTCTCTGTTAAAAAAAAAACCTTTCACAAGATACATGCCGGCAGACAGACACGCCTCAGAGGGTTTAAGGCTGGCTTCACGTTCAAATGATAAAGTCTCCCCGTCCGGATGTCAAAATGCAACTTTGGCAGACAGAAAAAACATCAACAAACCACAAATGTGGACAAGGATTTTACAAGCTGCACCACACTGCACTTTCAAAAGCATTTACATTCGTGTTAGACGCAGGAATTGTCTTTGTTTTGCGCGCTTACGAACGCCATAGAAAACGAAACAAAACAAAAGCCCTCAGCTCCTGTACTTGATTATAACGCCGTTACATGTCGAAGCAGGAATTTACGTCATCTTACCACTGCAACATGGGGAATAGAGGGAAATGAACACACGCTACGAATCGTCTCAATCACTCCCTAGAGTCGTAAGGCACATTGAAGGGTGCACCCCCATCATTAATCGTTGGGCCTCTGTAAAAGGAAAGCTGTTGAGCAGTCTTTGAAACAGCTCGGATGAAACACTTGATTGCTTCCATGTGCATCTGGAGCCCACTTCTTATTTTCACTTCACGCCGCCCAAAGCATTTCTAAAACAGGAGATTCGCGTTTGGGAATGCGCCCTGCCCTACAAATAAAACAGGTCTACGGGTCTGAAACCTGCTCCACGGAAAACAGTTCTGTTGCGCTTTTGATCAAAGGGAGATTCTCTGTTCTTACTTTTTGATTACATAACACCCAAAGGGGATTCTTTGGAGCTGGATTCCAACCAGCATCCTAAAGTTTCTTGGCGGTATCCTTTACAGTCCTCTGTTCGGTCGACAAGGAACAGTAGGGGGCAGCTTTCCTCACACATACAGTGCAATGTACTGTAGTGTTCCCCTTCATTGAATTCGCAGTTCTGCATCAGACCTCTAACTCGTTTCCTTAGCTTGGATTTAAGCCACGAAGCAGGCTTCTACTGTATAAACGTCTAGAGGAATCACAAACTATTTGAGAGGCCATCATCCCAGGGGGAACTGACAAAGTCTATCCCTAAACACCTAGCGCAGTCTCTCGAGAGACTGTCAAAAATCGCTTTCTCCGTTTGTGCTGCAAGTAAGTGAAAACGCGGTCTCAACCCAGAGCCACTTGGCAGCAGCGGCACGTAAATACTGTTACTACCACTGCTCGATACCAACGTTAGCCTACTATACCATGTTCAGCCACCGCTAGAAAATGTAAGGCTCTAGTACTGGAGCAAACAAAAGGAGAGCCAACGTCAAATGTAGAGAGCGACGAGGACGGGATTCGAACCCATGCGTGCAGAGCACAATGGATTAGCAGTCCATCGCCTTAACCACTCGGCCACCTCGTCAATGAAACTGGGCTGTCCAGACATGGGTTGGCGCGCTCCAGATGATCTTTTTCTTTTTTTTCCCTCGTACTCAAGGGTCCTTTTCCTGTTCCACATGCGATTTCAACATTTTCCTTGGGAGATGTCAAGCCAGCAAGCCACTGCTGTGGTTCAGTGGCCATTGTGGAGTTCAGTGGCCCTGTTGTACACAGAAAGCACATTGAGCTCCTTGGACATGAAAAGTTCCAGATAAAAGCCATTTGTCATCCTTTCTCTTGGTGTCGATGTTGCTATTGTATGTAAAGGTGGCAACTTGCTCAGCGAGCAGGCGGAGCACACACCGAATGCAGATGTGTCTGAGTGGTGTGTCCAAGTGGCTGCAAAAGGACAACACTACCGGGGCGCCGTTGCTTAGTTGGTTAAAGCGCTTGTCTCTTAAACAGGAGATCCTGAGTCCGAATCCCAGTGGTGCCTTCTTTGTTCTGTCTTCTCGAACAGAACTGGTCCTTACAGACAACCGCCTACGGCTAGACTTAATTAAATGCAAGTATTCATTTCCTGTCTTTAACGCGACTTGTTTTTCTTAAAATGGATGGAACTTGCAAAACATGAAATACAAACATTGCTAATCAGCGCTAGCGGCTGGCAAAAAAAAAGAAGTCAGCAATGTTTTTTTTCTTTAACCTTAACCCTGCTAATGGAGAAGAGTTAAACGACCGAGTCTATGCAGCTTAAACGGTGCTCATGTCGGGTTCTTAGCTGAAAGGGTGGTAAATCACGCTCACCCCAGTCCTTAATCTTTTAAAAGGATACAATATTGAACCTAGTCGCCACATCACATACATCCTGTTCAACGATAAAAAAGTGACATCTATCCTCGATCCAGAGTAAATCCCACGATGAGGGCATATTTTTTTCCACTTTACCATGAGTCGGGCTCAGCTGCACAGAGGCGAGAGCAGAGCAATGAGGTCACAGGGACAGGGGAGTCACACGCTGGCGGTTTGAACACGCGGAAGATCACTGAGGGATCCACAGTATATGGACCCTCCGTGCGCCATCAGTCCACACTCCGGACTCTGAATCCTGCCATCCGAGTTAAGATCTCGGCGGAACCTGAGGCACAGTTCCTTCTTAAAACGTAATCTGGTGAGCATTTCTAGAATCGTACTTGTATAGATGCAGCCTTTAATGTGTTGCTGGGTTAAAATTGATGACTTCTTGAACTTCAGTAGGCAACTGCCCTCTTGATTTCGGATTTAATTTCTTTATTACAGGGGCGCTTTTATGAAGACAGAGTCATGTTCAGGTACTTTGCTTGATGGAGGAAGCATATTTCGGACTCTGTGATCTGCTCACCTGGAAAGGTCTGCTGTACTACTACAAGAGAGAAGTAGAGTCTGGAAGAATGGACAATTTTATGATGCTTTGGAAGATAATGTTTTTTTTTTCTTTGAAATCGAAATGAATCAGAATATCAGTGCAAAAGACAAACTCTTGGTTTGGTTTAAAGAGATATGGTTTTAAAACAGACAAAATGTAGAAAACAGGTGTTTCTCACTTTTGGAAAAGAATGGACCGGGGGTAATATTTTACTAGGTGCAGTGCTCATCTCACTGGGTTACAGTCCTGCAGTGTCACACCAGGGCCAGTGGCGCAATGGATAACGCGTCTGACTACGGATCAGGAGATTGCAGGTTTGACTCCTGCCTGGCTTGGGTTGTTTTTAAACACATCGGGCTACTCCCTAAGTAGTCTGTGCTACTTACTGCATTGTAATCGTACCCAGTAAGATATTTCCTTCATGTAAATGAACTGCACCTGACAGCTTTAGAAAAACACCTGGGCTCAGTACGGTGCTGAGAGCTTAGCGTTGCTGTTCTAATTAGCACGCACTGCATCGGCTATGAGCCCGAACCTTTCAATTATTCCGATCAGTAAGTCAACACGTAGTCCACATGAACGGTAGAAATATTCTCTTGTCTGTCTCTTGTTTGTATAGAACTGAATGTCCCTGACAATGTACTGTTAGTTTTAATTGAAGAACGGCATTTGTGTTCAAATATACCAGACAAGTTTATGTAACTGCTCATGCGACACTCAGTTGTAATTAGTCAAGAAAAAAAAGTCGAACAACAGCTGCGGGTTTGATTCTGAACGTATGAGATTGCAGCGCCTTTTACTTCCATTGACAAATGATAGAGATTCGAAGAGAGATCCTTCAGACCAGCAAGCAAACCCACGGCTTTTTCGGTTTTCTATCTAGGCAACGTTGGTGTCTGCAATAGCATACATGAAAGCGTGATGCGATTTCTGTGGCTACATTTGTTGCACGTCATGCACAGTAAGAGTGTTTCTAACACCAAATAAAAAGTCAACAATTAGCGATCACGCCTTCTCCTCAGTTAACCCACTGAAACCCTTGCTGTTAACAGTTCTTTACTGCGTGCTTTACCAGCACCTACATATCGTGTCGGTTCTTTCAGCTTTATTCATTAGGTTTTCAAAGGCATAAGTAGAGCACCAGAGGTGCGAACGCAAAATGTGTAGTTATCTGAAGAATTGATTTCCATGGCAGCGGGTCCAAGCGATTTCGCGTTGTTATAGTACCAGGAAAGGAAAAGCGGCACTTCGCCTCTGCCGCGCAGGCACAAGGCGACGTGCGGCAGACGCCGGAGTCGGCAGGTTTCGCACCTGCGCGGGGAAGCCCCAACGCATTTCGAGCCCATCGCCTTAACCACTCGAGCACGACAAATGCGAGCTCGCCGCCGCCGCATTCCTCCTATAATCAAACACGGACTGCGATTTGGCTGCGGAAACCTTTTTAAAGTTGCTCTCCGTTAAAAAAAAATACCTTTCACAAGATTCGTGCCGGCAGACAGACACGCCTCAGAGGGTTTAAGGCTGGCTTCACGTTCAAATGATAAAGTCCCCCAGTCCGGATGTCAAAATGCAACTTTGGCAGACAGAAAAAACATCAACAAACCAAAAATGTGGACAAGGATTTTACAAGCTGCACCACACTGCACTTTCAAAAGCATTTACATTCGTGTTAGACGCAGGAATTGCCTTTGATTTGCGCGCTTACGAACGCCATGGAAAACGAAACAAAACTAAAGCCCTCAGCTCCTGCACTTGATTATAATGCCGTTACGTGTCGAAGCAGGAATTTACGTCATCCTACCACTGCAACACGGGGAATAGAGGGAAATGAGCACAAGCTACGAATTGTCTCTAATCAGTCCCTACAGTTGTAAGACGCCTGGAAGCGTGCACCCCCATCATTAATCTTTGCGCATCTGTGCAAGGTAAACTCTGGAGCAGTCTCTGAAACGGCTCAAAGGAAACACGTGATTGATTCCATATGCATCTGGGGTTCATTTCTTATTTACATTTAATTCAAGGGAAAGGCTTGGGTCAGTTTCAGACGGCCTCCAACAGCGAGATTCAAGCGCCCCACCTTCAGCCCAATCTGCGCCGCCAGAACGATAACGGCTCCTCTGGTCTTTGGGGTGCGGTTGTGACCCCGTAACCTAAAGTGTTGGTGGCAGACAAATGGAGACTAACAGGTGATGTCCTAGGACATGACTACATTGTGACACTCGGTGGGGATGGTGACCATTGCTTGGAAAAGAGTGCGAGAGTGCATTTTGAGCGTACAAATGTCCTTTTGATTTGCAAAGCTACAACCCCACCTTACTCAGTGAGCGTCTCTTCTTTTCTCTCACATACAGTTGGGAGAAAAACTTTTGTAAACAGCCCTTCGGAATGATGTGGATTTCTGCATGAATGGCTCCTAACATGTGATCTTATCTTTATCTAAGTCATAATAATTAATAAAGAGAGTCTGATTTAACAAACAACACACGCCCAACATTTGACATTGCTGTTTCTTTATTGACCAAATGGTTTAAACAATCAAGGTCATTGATGGAAAAAGTACGTGAACCCTTATATTAAGGAGCTAGTGGAACCTCCTTTATGACAAAAACCTCAATCCCCACTTTCTGTAGCGGCTGGTCAGACCTGAGCAGCGGTTAGGAGGTATTTTGGCCTATTCCTCTATGCAAAACTGTTTCAGTTCATGTATATTTTTGGGATGTCTTGCGCTGAACGGCCTGCTTCAGATCACGCCACAGCACTTCAATGGGATTGGGGTCAGGACTCTTACTTGGCCATCCCAAAATACGGAATTTCTTCTGTTTCAGCCACTCTGTTGTTGATGTACTCCTTTGTTTTTGTCATGCTGCATGACCCAGCCTCTTTCGAGTTTTAGATCACAGGCAGACACCCTGACATTCTGCTGTAGAATTTCCTGATACATCTTGGAATTCATCGGTCCCTCGATGATTGCAAGCCGTACAGCCTCCGCCATGTTTCCCAGGTGGGATGAGGTTTTGGAGTTGGTATGCAGTGTTTTGTTATCTCCAAACATAACGCTGTGCACATTTACCAACAAGTTCAACTTTTGTCATGTCTGTCCACAGAACATTGTTCCAGGAGTTGCTGTGGAACATCCATGTGGTCTTTAGCAAACTTGAGAGGGGCAGTGGTGGTTTTTTTTGGGGGGAGAGCAGTGGTTTCCTCCGTGGTGACCTCGCATGATCACCGCTCCTGTTCAGATTTCTTCTTATGGTGGACTCATGGACACAGACGTAAGACAAAGTCAACCACCTGTTCGCTAGATCCCATCCCCACTCAGCTAGTCAAAGATTCCCTCGAAGGACTGGCAGGACCTATAATTAGTATGATGAATGCATCGCTTGCGCGTCCAAGCCGTATTTGACTTCATCCTACCATTGCAACACGGGGCGTATATGGAAACGAACACACGCTACGAATTGTCTCTAATCAGTCCCTACAGTTGTAAGGCGCCTGGAAGCGTGCACCCCCATCATTAATCTTTGCGCATCTGTGCAAGGTAAACTCTGGAGCAGTCTTTGAAACGGCTCAAAGGAAACACGTGATTGATTCCATGTGCATCTGGGGTTCATTTATTTATTTACATTTAATTCAAGGGAAAGGCTTGGGTCAGTTTCAGACGGCCTCCAACAGCGAGATTCAAGCGCCCCACCTTCAGCCCAATCTGCGCCGCCAGAACGACAACGGCTCCTCTGCTCTCCGGGGTGCGGTTGTGACCCCGTAACCTAAAGTGTTGGTGGCAGACAAATGGAGACTAACAGATGACATCCTAGGACATGACTACGTTGTGACACTCGGTGGGGATGGTGACCATTGCTTGGAAAAGAGTGCGAGGCCCCTTTAGAAAAACATTTTGTTAACAGGCATTCTGCCTCAGCCTAAACACCTATAGCTTGCAAAGCGCATGCTATTAGACAGGCACCTCTGCAAGACCTTAAGAGTCTCTTAAACTAGTGATAGTAAGGTGTTCCCAATGGGCGATGTTCGGCTTTCAAATCATCTCTCCGTGGAAGCGCCGAGATGCAACTGTTTAAGGTTTAGAAGCAGCTGACTGTTTCACTACCTAGCTGATCACTGTTAGTCAGGGAGCTCAGAGGTGAAAAGCCTGTCTGAGAGACAATTCGCCGTCGATCAGTTCAATATGTTCCGTACCAGCTCGGCGCACCTGAGATCATCTTGGTAGCCGTGTAGCTCAGATGAGTGAGAGCGTGTGTGTGTGTACCACCGTGATTGGATGCCGGTCCTTCTCAGGTCACAGTAAACCTTCTGCTGCCTAACTTCCCTAATTTTGGGGATCCCTTTGAAAAAGCAAAGGAAAAAAAAACTGGCTCTTCATCAGCGTGATCGACCCCACTCAGTGTGCCCCAGTGGCCTAATGGATAAGGCACTGGCTTCCTAAGCCAGGGATTGTGGGTTTGAGTCCCATCTGGGGTGCTCCTGTCCCTTTTTGAGTGTACAAATGTCCTTGTGATTTGTGAAGCTGCAACCCCACCTTACTCAGTGAGCGTCTCTGCTTTTCTCTCAGTTGGGAGAAAAACTTTTGTAAACAGCCCTTCGGAATGATGTGGATTTCTGCATGAATGGCTCCTAACATGTGATCTTATCTTTATCTAAGTCATAATAATTAATAAAGAGAGTCTGATTTCACAAACAACACACGCCCAACATTTGACATTGCTGTTTCTTTATTGACCAAATGGTTTAAACAATCAAGGTCATTGATGGAAAAAGTACGTGAACCCTTATATTAAGGAGCTAGTGGAACCTCCTTTATTGACAAAAACCTCAACATCCAACAAACCTCAGCATCCGCCATGCTTCCCAGGTGGGATGAGGTTTTGGAGTTGGTATGCAGAGTTTTGTTATCTCCAAACATAATGCTGTGCACATTTACCAACAAGTTCAACTTTTGTCACGTCTGTCCACAGAACATTGTTCCAGGAGTTGCTGTGGAACATCCATGTGGTCTTTAGCAAACTTGAGAGGGGCAGTGGTGTTTTTTTTGGGGGGGAGAGCAGTAGTTTCCTCCGTGGTGACCTCGCATGATCACCACTCCTGTTCAGATTTCTTCTTATGGTGGACTCATGAGCACAGACGTAAGACAAAGTCAACCACCTGTTCGCTAGATCCCATCCCCACTCAGCTAGTCAAAGATTCCCCTGAAGGACTGGCAGGACCTATAATTAGTATGATGAATGCATCGCTTGCGTCAGGCGTTGTACCTGATCAATTTAAGGTAGCGGTTGTTAGACCGCTCCTTAAGAAGTCAAATTTGGATCCACAAGTTCTTAACAACTACAGGCCTGTCTCAAAGGTCCCATTTCAATCTAAAAGTTTTGAGAGAATAGTTGTTGCCCAATGTCAATCGTATCTGGATTCAAATAATATACTTGAGAAATTTCAGTCTGCTTTCTGAAACTGCATTAACGAGAGTCGTAAATGATATTCTCTTAGCTACTGATGTGGGGAATGCAACAGTGCTTGTGCTTCTAGATCTTAGAGCTGCCTTTGACACGGTTGACCTCTCTGTTTTGTTACACAGGCTTGAGTTTGAGGTTGGCTTATCTGGAACCGTCCTTCAGTGGTTTACTTCACATTTTACTCATCGTTTTCATTATGTTCAAATATCTAATAATTGTACTGCTTCATCAACGTCACCAGTTCAATTTGGGGTACCAGACGGATCAGTGCCGGGGCCAATATTGCTCTCTCTCTCTACATTCTGCTGCTAGGTAGGATAATACGAAAAAATAATATGAACTTTCATTCATATGCTGATGACACTCAAATAAACATTTTGTTCACACCAAACGACAACTTTTCTATTATCACTTTAGTTAAATGCATTAATGAAGGAAAGACTTGGATGTGTGAAAACTTTTTGTTACTCAACTCTGAGAAAAATGAGGATCTGTTGATCGGAGGCAACAATACTGATAGGACTACTATAACTTCAGCACTTAACTCAGAGGATTTAAACATCTGCCTCAAAGAGACAGCACGTTACCTAGGCGGCATATTAGACACAAGGCTCTTAACAACTTGCATTGTTAAGTGCCTTGGGACAACCTTGTTGTGAAAGGTGCTATATAGAAATACATTGATTTGAATTGAATTGACAATGTAAAATGTTGTGTGTGTTGTTTGTTAAACAAGACTGTCTTTATTTATCAAAAAATAAAAGGAATTTGCTAGGAATGCAAACGTTAGGTTGCGCTTCTTCATGCTGCATCGTCGGCATGAGTGGAGCTTTTTAAACGTCTGTACTTACTGTGCCCCATAAGAAATCGTTTGTCCCCATTCAAAAGAGATTGTGCGATGTCCTGCAGTGTTCGCAAAGCAAACCTTTGACAGTTTGAAAAGAGGAATTTATTCTGCTTCCTGTGCGTGCAGTAGTTACAAAGTTGAACGTCTTTACACGATCTGCTGCAGTTTTCAGTGGGCGGGCTTTGTCAGAGGGCTTGGAAAAACGCACTGTGTTTCGGCTCGGGAAACATCATGAGAAGTGTCCTGCATGTTTTCTGTGTATAGCTGTCTTTTAACGCATACAGAATTCATTCGAAATCATTGATTTCTCCAATTAACAAGGTTCCCTTAAAGGATGAGTCAAAGTAACGTCTAATCGGATTAGTTTCCTTAGAGCTGGTTCAGAGTTTGCTCAAGAGTTTACCTTTCACAGATGCGCAAAGAAAAATGTTGGGGGTGCACGCTTCAAGGTGCCTTACAGCTGTAGGGAGTGATTCGAGACGATTTGTGGCGTGTGCTCGTTCCCATATACCGTACGCCCCGGGGTGCAGTGCTAAGATGAAGTACAATACCGCTTGGGCATGTAACGGCGTTACACGCAAGTGCGGGACGTGAGGCTTTTCGTTTGTTCATTTTGTTTTGCTCTGCTTTGCTTTGTTTCGTGGTCAAGAGGCGTAAGGTAAGTCGTAATCCAGGGAGAACACTGGTGGCAAACAGTCCGAGGTGAGAGGCGAGGTCCAAAGTCGAAAAGGCAGAAGGGGAGTCCAATATCCAGAATAAACGAGGTAATGGAAAAAACGCCAGGTAGAGCTCTCAAGGAGTAGACTCAATACCAGCGGGAAGCAAGTAAAGATGGTAAAAATAGCACTGCGTACCCCACGGTGGAGTGTGTGCAGGTGGGTTAACTCGTGCGGCGGCGTTTGTTAATAATCACCCTCTGCTGGTGCTGTTTAGATTGCTTAAGAGTTGGTCTTAACTGCCTGGCGGTCATGACAAGCTCCTCTTTAAGCTGTGGTTTTGTTTTGCATTCATGTGTTTCTAGAGCAGTTATTTATGGGGGTGGGTGGGTCCTTCACAGAGGCTCAGGACAAATCCCCTGCATGAAAGTCTACTGTGTGCGTTCAAACAGTCACAGGTCAAGAGCCAGGCAGGAGGACAATGGACAGATGAGCCAACGAACTAAAAATAAAAGAACAGATATGAAAAAGCCACCATCTTTTTCTTTTTGACATTTTCCGACTTTCATGCAAGCCAGGACAAAGTTGCTCGTAGCTACTTGTGGATTCAAATACTCTATCGAGTGCTTTGATGAGTTTTTGCAATTTGATTGTCGTCCTGTCAGCCTGTTTCTGTTTTTTTTTTTTCAATCTAGGGATGGAAAGTATGAGGGAAATGATGGAGCAATCAATAACCGCTCCGGAAAAATGGCAGAAAGAAATGGTCCGTCACTAAGGACATTTGTGAAGCAGAGGAGTGACATCACCACAAAGGCGACACATTCTGCTGATGGTTTTGGTGAATAATGATTGAGGCGCGTTAAGAGAAAGGTAGCTGTGTCAGCATGCGTAGGCTGCAAACGATCAAGCAAAGGTTTACTCCATGCTGAAAAGAGAAGAAAAGAAGCACAACGTTTCGACTGTGGAGCCTTCTGCGCCATCTTCTTTAGCGGTGATGATGTTTACATTGGAAAAACGGAGACATGCGTCCCTGGGTGGGCTTGAACCACCAACCTTTCGGTTAACAGACGAACGCGCTAACCGATTGCACCACAGAGACTGACGGCCGCTTGTGCTCCCTACATTTGCAGGTTTATGGTCAAAGAAAACAATCACTTGCGCTTCTTGCAGCCGGCAATCTTTTTCCACTGACAACCAAGAAATGGATTTCATCTTTCACAAGCTGTATGGATTTCTTCAAAAACAAGTTATTCCAGAAAGGAAATGAATTCCTGCATTAAACTGAACCAAGCTGTACATGTTTGTCTGAAATGATACATTCGGCACAACAAGACACGGAGAGAGGCACCGCTGGTATTCAGACCCAGGATCGCCTGCTTACTAGGCGGGCACTTTAAGCCACTAGGGAACAGCGCCAGCGGAGCACCGCGCTTTTACAGACACTTGGACACATCTGCGTTCGGTGTGCACTTAACCTGCTCTCTGAGCCCGTTGCCTCCGTCCCATTTAATAGCAGAACTGACGCCAAGAGAAATGATGAGAAATGGCATTTATCGGGCACTTTTCATGTCCAAGGAGCTCAATGCCCTTGACACCTCCCCAAGGCGACAGAGCTGTGCATTCTTTGGCGACACCATTTTTTCTTTTGTTTAATTTCTATACTTATTGATAGAATAAAAACGATATGTCATGTACTGTAAGGGAAATGTCTCTTTTCATGGGGAAAGCTAGCACCAGCAAATGTTGTGTTTAGAAGAAGTGATTTAACATGACACGTGACCTAATTTACCGGAGCAAAAGCTCACCCAGCAAGCCCTGCTTTACTTCTACAGGAGAGAAGTACTGTAGAGTCTGCAAGATGTTCAGCTGGGTAGCTACGGCAGCATGCCTCGGCTGCAAAGGAACAAGTACTAGGTTTATTGCATGCTGAAAAGAGAAGAACGGAAACACAGCGTTTCGACTGTGAGGTCTTCTCACACCTGAAGAAGCCTCACACCTGTAAAAGGCTCCATGGTTTTCTTTCTTCTCTTTTCAACATGGAATACACCTATTGTCTGCAAGATGTGACAATTTCATGGTGTTTTGGAAGAAAACCTTTTTTCTTTGAATTCAAAATCAATCGGAATTTCAGCACAACACATCAACACTTTTTCTGTTTTAAGGAGATGATATTTTAAACCTGACAAAAATAGTAGGAAACACAAGTTTCTTGCTGTGAAAATTTAGATGGGGAAGTGTACTACTAGTAGCAGTGTAGAGCTCTCTGTGGTGGAGTGCAAGCGCATGTTCTATGGGCCAGTGGCGTAATGGATAACGCGTCTGACTTCGGATCAGAAGATTGTAGGTTCGAGTCCTGCCTGGCTCGTGAGGCTTTTAAACCTCTCAGGTTCCTAGGTAACAGGTTGCCGTCATGTATATGAACTATAGAAAAGCATTTGCCACAACCCGTAAATTAGCACGCAAGTGCGGGCTGGTGAACACAGAACTGTATGGAGATCATCTCCAGCTCCGAGCTCAATTGCAATGAAAAAACATGCAGAACAGAACTGGAGAGCAGCTGAATTTGTGCTCAGTAGGGTGGGGAGGACTCAGCATTGCTATTGTTCTAATTGGCATGAACTGCAGGGGATCTGAATCAGAACATGTCAGTCAGTTTGATCATTGCGTCAATATGTAGGCCACGTTAATACAGAATTATTACTTTGTCTGTCTCGTCTTTGTATATAGCTGAATGTCCCTGACAATTTCATGTTAGTTTTTAAGAACGACATTGGTGCTAATATATACATATATAGCATATAAGGAACACGTAAAAGTTTAGTCCATGCTGAAAGGATAAGAAAACCGCCACAACGTTTCATCTTGGAATAAATCTTTACTTGTTGTTTTGCAGCCTACCCATTCTGACCTAACTCCTCCCTTGAAATTCCCTAACAGATAAGGGTACGTAACGGCTCATGCGATGCTCAGTTGCAATTTGTCCCAAAACAAACAAGAACAGCAGCTGAGGGTTTGAGTTTGAACATGCACTGTATTAAAGCAGCTTTTATTTCCATTGATAAATGCTAGATATTCCTACAGAGATTCTCCAGGTGAGTAAGCGATTCCTGTTTCTGTTTCTATTTCTGTTTCATATATACAGTATATATATGTTACATGTGTCTCTGCAATAGTATAAATGTGTTATACACTATCAGGGGCTGCTTTTTTGTGCACCTCATCTACAACAAGGGTTTTTTTTTTCATTTATGTTTGTGGACCTTCACCATTTGAGGAAGTGAGTTAGATAAGAAAGTTACAGGTATGGTGAGCAATGACTGACAAAGGCACGTACTGCGTATTCCTTACAGAAGTGTAAGCAATTTGTTCTAAAAAACACCGGCTAAAGTCCAACATCGTTAGCAATCTTATTACTTAAACAGAATTAACATCAATAAACTGTAAGGTGCTGGTACATGCGAGTAGATTTGATCTTCTATTAAACAAAAATGCAAATACAGCTCTAAAAAGGTCAACCTAGACTTCTGTAACAGATCTGTTCAGGTCATCGCTGTTTCTCTGACCTTGTGAGTCTTTGGAATTTTAAAAGTGTATTTTGCTTGCCTTTCATGTGGTCTGTGTACAAGTCACTGTGGCGTATGCGGTCCTACACAGCCTTGCTATAGACGTGACGAGCCTCCGCTATGTTGCAATGGAGAACAGGTTCAGTACGGAGCTGCCGAGAAAATTCAGCTGGAAAGCTCGTTGCAGAAAAGCATCGTTCTCTGTGTCCAGCGGCAAAGCGTCCATCGTGGGTGCTGAAGAATCGATTTCACAGGCTGTGGGTCCAGGCGATTTAGAGTGTTAAAGGTCCCAGCGAAAACGAAACGGCGCTGGTCCTTTTACACGCACGCACGCAACCAAATGCAAAGGACGCCGTAGTCGGCAGGATTTGAACCTGCGCGGGGAGACCCCAACGGATTTCAAGTCCGTCACCTTAACCACTCGGCCACGACTACAGCGAGCGCCGCGGCCGCTGCCTTCTTGCTACAATCGAACAGGGAGTGCGAGGCGGCGGCGGCAGCGGAGGCAACTTTTTTCAAGTTCGCTCTCCGTTTAAGAAACCTTTTACGCCATACGTGCAAGCACACACACACACACCTCAGAGGACTTAAGGGTGGCTTCAAGTTGGAATGATAAAGTCTCCCCGTTCGGACATGAAAACAGAACGTTCTTAGACAGAAAGCAATCAACAACAGAGACATCTGGACGACGATTTTAGTCACTGCACTTTGAATAGCATTTTTACTCCAGTTACAGGAGATGCACCAATGGCCCTTGACCTACGCTCTTACCAATGCCTTGAACATTCAAACAAAACAGCCCTCAAGTCCTGCGGTTTAATATAACGCTGTTACGTGTCGAGGCAGTATTTGACTCTGTCCTACCGTTGAGACACGGGGCGTATATGGAAATGAACACATGCTACGGATCGTCTCTAATCGGTCCCTACAGTTGGAAGGCTCCTTGAAGCGTGCACCCCCATCATTCATCTTTGCGCATCTGTGAAAGGTAGACTCTTGAGCAATGTTTGAGCCAGCTCTAAGGCAACTAGTGCTATTGGACAGACACCTCTGGAAGATCCTAAGAGTCTCTTAACACCACTTCCAGCAGCAAGCTTAATTGTTCGCTGGAGGTCTCCCACCCAGGTACTGACCAGGCAAAGAATCACCAGTACATTGAATGAGGAAGTTAATCCTGAAATCCAATTACATATCTCAAGGTAAGACAAATCCATAAGAACATGTCTTAGTATTACTTCGTTTACATTAGTATGGCACTGAGTTGGAGCTCCTCTTTAAGCTGTGGTTTAGTTTTGCATTCATGTGTTTCTAGAGCAGTTATTTATGGGGGTGGGTGGGTCTTCCACAGAGGCTCAGGACAAATCCCCCGCCTGAAAGTCTAATGTGTGCGTTCAGACAGTCACAGGTCAAGAGCCAGGCAGGAGGACAATGGACAGAAGAGCCAACGAACTAAAAATAAAAGAACAGATATGAAAAAGCCACCATCTTTGTCTTTTTGACATTTTCCGACTTTCATACAAGCCAGGACAAAGTTGCTCGTAGCTACTTGTGGATTCAAATACTCTATCGAGTGCTTTGATGAGTTTTTGCAATTTGATTGTCGTCCTGTCAGCCTGTTTCTGTTTTTTTTTTTTCAATCTAGGGATGGAAAGTATGAGGGAAATGATGGAGCAATCAATAACCGCTCCGGAAAAATGGCAGAAAGAAATGGTCCGTCACTAAGGACATTTGTGAAGCAGAGGAGTGACATCACCACAAAGGCGACACATTCTGCTGATGGTTTTGGTGAATAATGATTGAGGCGCGTTAAGAGAAAGGTAGCTGTGTCAGCATGCGTAGGCTGCAAACGATCAAGCAAAGGTTTACTCCATGCTGAAAAGAGAAGAAAAGAAGCACAACGTTTCGACTGTGGAGCCTTCTGCGCCATCTTCTTTAGCGGTGATGATGTTTACATTGGAAAAACGGAGACATGCGTCCCTGGGTGGGCTTGAACCACCAACCTTTCGGTTAACAGCCGAACGCGCTAACCGATTGCACCACAGAGACTGACGGCCGCTTGTGCTCCCTACATTTGCAGGTTTATGGTCAAAGAAAACAATCACTTGCGCTTCTTGCAGCCGGCAATCTTTTTCCACTGACAACCAAGAAATGGATTTCATCTTTCACAAGCTGTATGGATTTCTTCAAAAACAAGTTATTCCAGAAAGGAAATGAATTCTTGCATTAAACTGAACCAAGCTGTACATGTTTGTCTGAAATGATACATTCGGCACAACAAGACACGGAGAGAGGCACCGCTGGTATTCAGACCCAGGATCGCCTGCTTACTAGGCGGGCACTTTAAGCCACTAGGGAACAGCGCCAGCGGAGCACCGCGCTTTTACAGACACTTGGACACATCTGCGTTCGGTGTGCACTTAACCTGCTCTCTGAGCCCGTTGCCTCCGTCCCATTTAATAGCAGAACTGACGCCAAGAGAAATGATGAGAAATGGCATTTATCGGGCACTTTTCATGTCCAAGGAGCTCAATGCCCTTGACACCTCCCCAAGGCGACAGAGCTGTGCATTCTTTGGCGACACCATTTTTTCTTTTGTTTAATTTCTATACTTATTGATAGAATAAAAACGATATGTCATGTACTGTAAGGGAAATGTCTCTTTTCATGGGGAAAGCTAGCACCAGCAAATGTTGTGTTTAGAAGAAGTGATTTAACATGACACGTGACCTAATTTACCGGAGCAAAAGCTCACCCAGCAAGCCCTGCTTTACTTCTACAGGAGAGAAGTACTGTAGAGTCTGCAAGATGTTCAGCTGGGTAGCTACGTCAGCATGCCTCGGCTGCAAAGGAACAAGTACTAGGTTTATTGCATGCTGAAAAGAGAAGAACGGAAACACAGCGTTTCGACTGTGAGGTCTTCTCACACCTGAAGAAGCCTCACACCTGTAAAAGGCTCCATGGTTTTCTTTCTTCTCTTTTCAACATGGAATACACCTATTGTCTGCAAGATGTGACAATTTCATGGTGTTTTGGAAGAAAACCTTTTTTCTTTGAATTCAAAATCAATCGGAATTTCAGCACAACACATCAACACTTTTTCTGTTTTAAGGAGATGATATTTTAAACCTGACAAAAATAGTAGGAAACACAAGTTTCTTGCTGTGAAAATTTAGATGGGGAAGTGTACTACTAGTAGCAGTGTAGAGCTCTCTGTGGTGGAGTGCAAGCGCATGTTCTATGGGCCAGTGGCGTAATGGATAACGCGTCTGACTTCGGATCAGAAGATTGTAGGTTCGAGTCCTGCCTGGCTCGTGAGGCTTTTAAACCTCTCAGGTTCCTAGGTAACAGGTTGCCGTCATGTATATGAACTATAGAAAAGCATTTGCCACAACCCGTAAATTAGCACGCAAGTGCGGGCTGGTGAACACAGAACTGTATGGAGATCATCTCCAGCTCCGAGCTCAATTGCAATGAAAAAACATGCAGAACAGAACTGGAGAGCAGCTGAATTTGTGCTCAGTAGGGTGGGGAGGACTCAGCATTGCTATTGTTCTAATTGGCATGAACTGCAGGGGATCTGAATCAGAACATGTCAGTCAGTTTGATCATTGCGTCAATATGTAGGCCACGTTAATACAGAATTATTACTTTGTCTGTCTCGTCTTTGTATATAGCTGAATGTCCCTGACAATTTCATGTTAGTTTTTAAGAACGACATTGGTGCTAATATATACATATATAGCATATAAGGAACACGTAAAAGTTTAGTCCATGCTGAAAAGATAAGAAAACCGCCACAACGTTTCATCTTGGAATAAATCTTTACTTGTTGTTTTGCAGCCTACCCATTCTGACCTAACTCCTCCCTTGAAATTCCCTAACAGATAAGGGTACGTAACGGCTCATGCGATGCTCAGTTGCAATTTGTCCCAAAACAAACAAGAACAGCAGCTGAGGGTTTGAGTTTGAGCATGCACTGTATTAAAGCAGCTTTTATTTCCATTGATAAATGCTAGATATTCCTACAGAGATTCTCCAGGTGAGTAAGCGATTCCTGTTTCTGTTTCTATTTCTGTTTCATATATACAGTATATATATGTTACATGTGTCTCTGCAATAGTATAAATGTGTTATACACTATCAGGGGCTGCTTTTTTGTGCACCTCATCTACAACAAGGGTTTTTTTTTCATTTATGTTTGTGGACCTTCACCATTTGAGGAAGTGAGTTAGATAAGAAAGTTACAGGTATGGTGAGCAATGACTGACAAAGGCACGTACTGCGTATTCCTTACAGAAGTGTAAGCAATTTGTTCTAAAAAACACCGGCTAAAGTCCAACATCGTTAGCAATCTTATTACTTAAACAGAATTAACATCAATAAACTGTAAGGTGCTGGTACATGCGAGTAGATTTGATCTTCTATTAAACAAAAATGCAATTACAGCTCTAAAAAGGTCAACCTAGACTTCTGTAACAGATCTGTTCAGGTCATCGCTGTTTCTCTGACCTTGTGAGTCTTTGGAATTTTAAAAGTGTATTTTGCTTGCCTTTCATGTGGTCTGTGTACAAGTCACTGTGGCGTATGCGGTCCTACACAGCCTTGCTATAGACGTGACGAGCCTCCGCTATGTTGCAATGGAGAACAGGTTCAGTACGGAGCTGCCGAGAAAATTCAGCTGGAAAGCTCGTTGCAGAAAAGCATCGTTCTCTGTGTCCAGCGGCAAAGCGTCCATCGTGGGTGCTGAAGAATCGATTTCACAGGCTGTGGGTCCAGGCGATTTAGAGTGTTAAAGGTCCCAGCGAAAACGAAACGGCGCTGGTCCTTTTACACGCACGCACGCAACCAAATGCAAAGGACGCCGTAGTCGGCAGGATTTGAACCTGCGCGGGGAGACCCCAACGGATTTCAAGTCCGTCACCTTAACCACTCGGCCACGACTACAGCAAGCGCCACGGCCGCTGCCTTCTTGCTACAATCGAACAGGGAGTGCGAGGCGGCGGCGGCAGCGGAGGCAACTTTTTTCAAGTTCGCTCTCCGTTTAAGAAACCTTTTACGCCATACGTGCAAGCACACACACACACACCTCAGAGGACTTAAGGGTGGCTTCAAGTTGGAATGATAAAGTATCCCCGTTCGGACATGAAAACAGAACGTTCTTAGACAGAAAGCAATCAACAACAGAGACATCTGGACGACGATTTTAGTCACTGCACTTTGAATAGCATTTTTACTCCAGTTACAGGAGATGCACCAATGGCCCTTGACCTACGCTCTTACCAATGCCTTGAACATTCAAACAAAACAGCCCTCAAGTCCTGCGGTTTAATATAACGCTGTTACGTGTCGAGGCAGTATTTGACTCTGTCCTACCGTTGAGACACGGGGCGTATATGGAAATGAACACATGCTACGGATCGTCTCTAATCGGTCCCTACAGTTGGAAGGCTCCTTGAAGCGTGCACCCCCATCATTCATCTTTGCGCATCTGTGAAAGGTAGACTCTTGAGCAATGTTTGAGCCAGCTCTAAGGCAACTAGTGCTATTGGACAGACACCTCTGGAAGATCCTAAGAGTCTCTTAACACCACTTCCAGCAGCAAGCTTAATTGTTCGCTGGAGGTCTCCCACCCAGGTACTGACCAGGCAAAGAATCACCAGTACATTGAATGAGGAAGTTAATCCTGAAATCCAATTACATATCTCAAGGTAAGACAAATCCATAAGAACATGTCTTAGTATTACTTCGTTTACATTAGTATGGCACTGAGTTGGAGCTCCTCTTTAAGCTGTGGTTTAGTTTTGCATTCATGTGTTTCTAGAGCAGTTATTTATGGGGGTGGGTGGGTCTTCCACAGAGGCTCAGGACAAATCCCCCGCCTGAAAGTCTAATGTGTGCGTTCAGACAGTCACAGGTCAAGAGCCAGGCAGGAGGACAATGGACAGAAGAGCCAACGAACTAAAAATAAAAGAACAGATATGAAAAAGCCACCATCTTTGTCTTTTTGACATTTTCCGACTTTCATACAAGCCAGGACAAAGTTGCTCGTAGCTACTTGTGGATTCAAATACTCTATCGAGTGCTTTGATGAGTTTTTGCAATTTGATTGTCGTCCTGTCAGCCTGTTTCTGTTTTTTTTTTTCAATCTAGGGATGGAAAGTATGAGGGAAATGATGGAGCAATCAATAACCGCTCCGGAAAAATGGCAGAAAGAAATGGTCCGTCACTAAGGACATTTGTGAAGCAGAGGAGTGACATCACCACAAAGGCGACACATTCTGCTGATGGTTTTGGTGAATAATGATTGAGGCGCGTTAAGAGAAAGGTAGCTGTGTCAGCATGCGTAGGCTGCAAACGATCAAGCAAAGGTTTACTCCATGCTGAAAAGAGAAGAAAAGAAGCACAACGTTTCGACTGTGGAGCCTTCTGCGCCATCTTCTTTAGCGGTGATGATGTTTACATTGGAAAAACGGAGACATGCGTCCCTGGGTGGGCTTGAACCACCAACCTTTCGGTTACAGCCGAACGCGCTAACCGATTGCGCCACAGAGACTGACGGCCGCTTGTGCTCCCTACATTTGCAGGTTTATGGTCAAAGAAAACAATCACTTGCGCTTCTTGCAGCCGGCAATCTTTTTCCACTGACAACCAAGAAATGGATTTCATCTTTCACAAGCTGTATGGATTTCTTCAAAAACAAGTTATTCCAGAAAGGAAATGAATTCTTGCATTAAACTGAACCAAGCTGTACATGTTTGTCTGAAATGATACATTCGGCACAACAAGACACGGAGAGAGGCACCGCTGGTATTCAGACCCAGGATCGCCTGCTTACTAGGCGGGCACTTTAAGCCACTAGGGAACAGCGCCAGCGGAGCACCGCGCTTTTACAGACACTTGGACACATCTGCGTTCGGTGTGCACTTAACCTGCTCTCTGAGCCCGTTGCCTCCGTCCCATTTAATAGCAGAACTGACGCCAAGAGAAATGATGAGAAATGGCATTTATCGGGCACTTTTCATGTCCAAGGAGCTCAATGCCCTTGACACCTCCCCAAGGCGACAGAGCTGTGCATTCTTTGGCGACACCATTTTTTCTTTTGTTTAATTTCTATACTTATTGATAGAATAAAAACGATATGTCATGTACTGTAAGGGAAATGTCTCTTTTCATGGGGAAAGCTAGCACCAGCAAATGTTGTGTTTAGAAGAAGTGATTTAACATGACACGTGACCTAATTTACCGGAGCAAAAGCTCACCCAGCAAGCCCTGCTTTACTTCTACAGGAGAGAAGTACTGTAGAGTCTGCAAGATGTTCAGCTGGGTAGCTACGTCAGCATGCCTCGGCTGCAAAGGAACAAGTACTAGGTTTATTGCATGCTGAAAAGAGAAGAACGGAAACACAGCGTTTCGACTGTGAGGTCTTCTCACACCTGAAGAAGCCTCACACCTGTAAAAGGCTCCATGGTTTTCTTTCTTCTCTTTTCAACATGGAATACACCTATTGTCTGCAAGATGTGACAATTTCATGGTGTTTTGGAAGAAAACCTTTTTTCTTTGAATTCAAAATCAATCGGAATTTCAGCACAACACATCAACACTTTTTCTGTTTTAAGGAGATGATATTTTAAACCTGACAAAAATAGTAGGAAACACAAGTTTCTTGCTGTGAAAATTTAGATGGGGAAGTGTACTACTAGTAGCAGTGTAGAGCTCTCTGTGGTGGAGTGCAAGCGCATGTTCTATGGGCCAGTGGCGTAATGGATAACGCGTCTGACTTCGGATCAGAAGATTGTAGGTTCGAGTCCTGCCTGGCTCGTGAGGCTTTTAAACCTCTCAGGTTCCTAGGTAACAGGTTGCCGTCATGTATATGAACTATAGAAAAGCATTTGCCACAACCCGTAAATTAGCACGCAAGTGCGGGCTGGTGAACACAGAACTGTATGGAGATCATCTCCAGCTCCGAGCTCAATTGCAATGAAAAAACATGCAGAACAGAACTGGAGAGCAGCTGAATTTGTGCTCAGTAGGGTAGGGAGGACTCAGCATTGCTATTGTTCTAATTGGCATGAACTGCAGGGGATCTGAATCAGAACATGTCAGTCAGTTTGATCATTGCGTCAATATGTAGGCCACGTTAATACAGAATTATTACTTTGTCTGTCTCGTCTTTGTATATAGCTGAATGTCCCTGACAATTTCATGTTAGTTTTTAAGAACGACATTGGTGCTAATATATACATATATAGCATATAAGGAACACGTAAAAGTTTAGTCCATGCTGAAAAGATAAGAAAACCGCCACAACGTTTCATCTTGGAATAAATCTTTACTTGTTGTTTTGCAGCCTACCCATTCTGACCTAACTCCTCCCTTGAAATTCCCTAACAGATAAGGGTACGTAACGGCTCATGCGATGCTCAGTTGCAATTTGTCCCAAAACAAACAAGAACAGCAGCTGAGGGTTTGAGTTTGAACATGCACTGTATTAAAGCAGCTTTTATTTCCATTGATAAATGCTAGATATTCCTACAGAGATTCTCCAGGTGAGTAAGCGATTCCTGTTTCTGTTTCTATTTCTGTTTCATATATATATATACAGTATATATACAGTATTGTACTATTATTATATAATTCGTTACACTGTGGCTGTGTTGTGTGTGTTAAGCTGCTGTTGCACTGCAATTTCCCTCACGGGATCAATAAAGTATCTATCTATAAGAAGACATTACCAACAACGACCACAAGATGGAGATATTGTCTAGACATTACCAACAACGACCACAAGATGGAGATATTGTCCAAAGAGGCAAGAAGGGCAAAGCCGCGATAAGGTAAAATCATTTTTTGTAAGGGATTGGTGTCAGAATGCACATCCGTATCCCAAACAGAATCTCTAGTAAAATATGATCATTTGTGAAACAGGCAAATGAGTGTCTGCTACAATATGATTGCTACAGATGCAGCCATTCAAAATGTGCGGGCGATACTGCATTATTTTCCGGTACGCTGTACGCAGTCTACCGCGAGTTACCGGTAAATACCGCGAGTTACCGGTAAATACCGCTAGCAAAATAATAGTATCCGGAATTTCCGCAAGGTGGAGCTAATAAAGCTCAACTTCTCATGTTTGAGCTGTAGCCATCAAAGTCTTTAATGAAGATATTACTAATAGTATTAATAATAAATGACCTTGGACAAGCTGTAAACTCAAAGTATTGCCCTGGTCCACATTATTTTTTTCACTGACCTTCTTTGTAAAAGTAACACCACAGCATTTCGCAATCACGCATTTTTTTCCAATCATGCAAAGTACAGTAATTTTTGAGAATCGATTCACCATGCCTTTCACATGCTCATAAAAGAGATTGATTTAGGAACATAAACATATTACCGTATGCAAACTGTACTGTATACAGTTTGTATATGTATATGTATATGTATATGTATATGTATATGTATATGTATATGTATATGTATATTTAATGTCTTAACTGTGCCCGTTTAAGTATTGAATATTTATATGGAATTTTACCACTGAAGGGAAATCTTAGTGCCTGAGCATAAAAAGAATAGGAGCGTAATGCAACGCGTGTGAAGGCCATAAACGATATTAATTTTGGAACATAAACATACAGTATATGGCTGGTCTCGGTACTTTAAAGAAAACATACACGAAACATGGTTTCATTATGACCAGAATCGGTCTTGAGATATTTTTAACTTGATTTACAGTATTTGAGAGGTATGTCTTGACACCGATACTACGTAAATACTCCTCACGTATATGTTTCTAGGTTTATATTATGCATTTCATACGGTCAAATTGCTTTTGAGCAACTGATAAGAAGCGCGAAACGGTATGCCCAGGGCGTTTTAGTTTTTGTTTTGTTTTAATGCAGTGCAGTGGATTGATTAGAGATATCAAGTACATACAAGTCATTTTTTAAATGTTGTAGTTCGTCTTGTAAAAATGTTACGAGTACATCATCTGTCAACAATTACACAGGTTCTGTTTCCATATTGCGGTTTTTGGTTACGTAATACTATTTTCTAATTTCACGTTGTGAATATATGATTTGGGCAAACAGAGCCGCAAAGAAGTACATTATGGGTTGTTGTTGTTTTTTTGCAGTTTTATCTAAAATAAGCGATGCTTAAACCTTTGTCTGATTCTTGTGAAACTATCCACACGACAGTTACCTAGGAGTTGACTTCAGTGATGTCACTGATGGGATGTTTCTAAAAATCCATCCTCTGTAAAACATCTTCTCTAGTTGTTCTGCATATGTATTCGCTAATGAAGCTGTGTGTTCTGAGCCTGGTTCTCTACATTTCTGTATGAACCAGCTTAGAGGGCTAAAGACAGCTTGTGTTTAAATTGAGTGTAAGGTAATTTATGCTTCTAAAGTCATGGTCAGCATTTATTATTGTACTGTGCTGTAAACTTCTTCTGTGCCTAATTACATTATTTTATAGTCGATAATGTTTCTGTAGTGCTTTTTCAGCCCTCAGCATGTGACTGCGCTGGTGGTGCTGTGGGTTAGGTTCCTGACTCCTATGTCACATGGTCTGTGGTTGAATCTCATGGAACTATGACTTTAATTTTTAACAAACATTTCTTTGAAAAAATGAAACATTTCCCTTGGTCAGAGATTAAATAAAACCTCACTCGCATCAAAACAAATTTATATTTCTAAATATCACAACATGATCGAATTTACGTCTTTTTAATAACAATGAATAGTCACCTATGCGTTACAAAATAAACATTTATATTGATTTGAATCGAGTTTTGATTTAAATCGTAAACGCGTGTTTAAAGGCGATATACTGTATAAAAGCGCTGATTCTTATGGAATGTGTTTGGCCGGGGATTCAAAATAATTATTTTTTTTAATCGCGTATCTAAGGAAAATTGCAGTATAACTTTGTTCATGCACAAACAGTGGCATGTTACATTATAATTTGGGTGTCTCCTCTTGCCAGAAAGCTCTAAATTGGATTTTGAGTGCGGTTTTTGACTTTTTCTAAATTGCAACCCATAAATAAAGCTGATACAGTTTAGACTTACTGTATTCTAAACTGTATTACAACATCACATTGGACAATGCAACGTAAATTGCAAAAATGCACTTGGAATCTGTCCAAGCCCTACTACGAAAATTATTAAAACTGCGACACTTATCATTCATCTTTAAATAAACTTTATTTTATATAGCGTTTTAAGCGAATAGGTAATTAGATTGCTCATAAACCTAATCGCTTTTTCTACATAAACACAGCGTGATTGCTCTCTGAAAATGCTTTTTTCTTTATATTAAGGCTCAGATTTCAACTATAGATTGTATTATTATAAACTTTCTTGGAAAAATGTCTTTTATGTAAACCATGTTTGCTATTAATTCATTTAGGGCTAAAATACGTTCATTGTCTTCCAATCGAGTCGAGTTGACATTGGAAGCTTGCCACGCCCGGACTGTTACACCAACGCATTAGCATGTTGAAGCGATTTCATTGAGGAGGCCATCTACTAGTTAACACTGTACTTCCTACTTTGAAAACACCTGTGAAATTGGTTTAATTCGTCACAGCCAGCACTCCGGCAGAGAGGGGGGTTGTACTCGTTAATGTCTGATGACATACAAGTGGAAAGATTACAGATTTTAATCGTTTTTTTTCTGAACCAGGGAAAATCTGATCATGTTTCTCTATAACAATAATAAAAAACTTTATTTTAAATTATTTTACATATCCCGCTTGCACATCGCACGACTTTAATAAATCTATTCTTTATTAATACTAAATAAATAATACTAAAAATACTACAGCAAAGAGGTCACTTGATTTTTGGAATAATTCCAAATAGCACAATGATCCGCTGGCATTCCTGAAGTCTGTTTAGTGCATAATCTTCCAAATACAATCACTAAGCAATTATAAGAATTATACCATCCTATTTCTTTGTGATGTCCTGTAAAAACTAAACCTATTTTTATAAGGCTTTTACTCAAAAGGTTTCCAAACACACAAAGCATTTGTGAAGTACTATAGTATTTCTAAAGGTTACTGGTACAACATCAATCATTAAAGCTTAACAATAAAGTTTAGATTGCTGACTATGGACTAACTACATTAACTAACTGCAATGCAACATTATACATTTTACAAGAATATCTGGTTGAATTCTTGCATTTGTAGCCAATTTAATGCGAGAGAAATAAGCCAATTTAATTATTTCACAAAAAATAATGTAATATAAAATGGATGTTTTTAACTTTATTGTAGTGTTTTAGAAACTAATATGTCTTCAAAAATGGTTGTTTTTCACTCCTAGGAATGAAAGCTGTTGTTATATGATGTTTATTTTCAAATTTGGAAAAATCAAAGGATTCTAGCTTTCTCCCCTTGCAGGCATCGGACACAGAGAACCTCATGGTTTTCCTAAAAATCATTTTTTATGTTCCCTGGTGTTCCAAACTTAGTTTTAATTTGTTATTATGTTAAAAACAGGGTAATAAATTTCTAATTGGACTATAAATAATGTCATATTGTCTGCTATAAAACTGATGTTTTCAACTCTATTGTAGAGATTCTAGAATCATCTAATAGAGAATTGAAATAAAAAAAGGGCATAAGAAAACATTACCAACAACGACCACAAGATGGAGATATTGTATAGACATTACCAACAACGACCACAAGATGGAGATATTGTCCAAAAAGGCAAGAAGGGCAAAGCCGCGATAAGGTAAAATCATTTTTTGAAAGAGATTGCTGTCAGAATGCACAACTGAATCCCAAACAGAATCTCTAGTCAAATATGATCATTTGTGAAACAGGCAAATGAGTCTCTCAGGTGCCCATTGCTCATTTTCAGACACATTTATGCAATACTTTCACCATGCGTTGAGCAATAGGGATTAAAGATACCAGAGGTAAGGTTTAAAAGTGATTCTGAGGTGCAACACATCAGCAATACAGCTAGGCATCTGAAATGCGGGGTTTGAGAGCCCTTCAGGGAACACCGTACCCTAAAGGTACCAGAAGTCCAGTAGTATAAGCATTAAGTCACTGTCACCCCTGTTACAATGTGATTGCTACATATCTTCATTTCTTTGGTTTTTAAGGAGTAAGAGTGCAGGGGGTCTAAATCTGCGATCCAGTGTGTTGAAGTATTTCACAACATTACCTGTAGCCCGTATGGAAATAAATACTAATTCTGATTATTGCCCTGGGCATGTACCAATAAATCACTGAGCATATATATATATATCACTGTGTTGAAGCTAGAGACCTGTATGTAATATTATGGTGCTAAAATGTCATTTTCACATATATTAATGTAATAAATGATTGCTTATGCTTTATAAACAAATCTAATTAAAATAAATGATTAAGTTTTGTATTTATCTTGTACCATAGAACATGATTTTCTTTGTATTTCAAGCCCACAAAGTGTCCAAATGACGCACTACATGATATAAGGAAGATTATCACATGCATATCGGTATTATCTTTCTTATGAAAATGCATTCCTTTCATTACCTTTTACTTTTTAAAATGAACTCAAATTGTGTATAATGTAATAATTTAAGTAGAAGTGCTTCACTGCTCTATGCCGTCTGGAAATAAATCCTCAGACTACTTACTGCCCTGGGCATGTACCAATAAATTACAGGAGCACATCTATATATCACTGCGTTGAAGCAGGAGACACACAATCACTGCAAACACATCCTAAATACAGTGTTCTAGCACCTTTGACCTCATCCAGAACATATCATTTCTTGAAAGGGATTGCTGTCCGAATGCACATCTGAATCCCAAACAGAATCTCTAGTAAAATACGATCATTTGTGAAACAGGCAAATGACTGTCTCAGGGGCCCATTCCTCATTCTCAAGACACATGTATGCAGTACGTACACCATGCATTGAGCAATAGGGATTAAAGACACCACAGCTAAGGTTAGAAGTCATTCTGACTATATTCTAAAATATTGGACTCATATTCTTATGATGGCAGACATGATGCTGCGTTTAAAACCGGGGTTAATGGACATTATATGACTGTCAATTCTGTTTTGTTTTGGAGACTCTTGGCTGCCTATATGGTACACTGCAGCGTGAAGGAATTATTTTCCAAAACTGTGTCAGCTCAAAAGTTGTAAGAGAACCTCTCCAGCTGCTTTAACTCTCTTCATTTTTGTCATTTAATTGTCTGTCGGCACTATGTGGCAGCGTTGCATGACAACCCCTCTCACCACGGAAAGGAACCTAACAGCTTTGGTAAGAGAGGAGAAAAGGACCTGGCCAGTAAGGGGCACGAACCCGTGACTTTGGCGTTATTAGCACCATGCTCTAACCAACTCAGCTAACCGGCCTCACGACAGTGGTTCTCTCTGTGCTGCAAAAAATCGAACTCAGGGAATTTCTTTTGCCCTCCTTTGAATAGAAAGCCGTGTAATTCAGTGTACGGGCTTTCTCATGCAGTTTCATGGTTCTTGTAACCCAAATCCTACACTGGCCTGAAGTGCCCCCCATTTCACAGAATTTTTCAGCTGATTTAAAATGTACCTAAAGGAGAAGCATTATTGAAGACGATCAATTACCAAGAGCTTTTGTCAAAGGTTTTGGTGGTCATTTTTAATGACCACAGAGCGATGTGACCTCAGTTTTACATCTCATCCAAAAGACAGCGCCCTTTTACAACACAGTGTCTCCGTCACTATGCTGGGGCATTGGGACCCGCACAGACCTCAGGGTGAGCGCCCCACCGCCGGCACCATTAACACCGCTTCCAGCTGGAAGCTTTGTTTTTCCCTGTAGCTCACCCTCATCCGGGTACTGACCTGGCTCACACCTGCTTAGCTTCAGTGGGTTTTCAGTTGCGAGTTGCAAGGGGATGCAAGTGATGGAGCAGCTAGCTGCAAAAGCCACTGCATTGGCGGGGAATCAAAGCCGAGCCTCCCGCGTGGCAGGCGAGAATTCTACCACTGAACCACCAACGCTCAGAACCCGGGCCTTCAAAAAAGACGCTTTTTTGGTGCTCTGTGCAAAAAGCGTCGACATCTGCTTCCAGCTGTAAAATGCCATTCGCGGACGCTGAAGAACTTATTTGCAAGGGAGCGGGTACAAGCAATTTGGCATTTTAAAACCACCAGGAACACCGAACAGGCGCGCTTCTTTGCTTGCGCCGAAACACAACGACAGGAGGTGGACAACGTAGTCGGCAGGATTCGAACCTCTTTCTGTCTATTATATACTAAATGTTCTCTTGTCTGTCTCTTGTTTGTATAGAACTGAATGTCCCTGACAATGTACTGTTAGTTTTAATTGAAGAACGGCATTTGTGTTCAAATATATCAGACAAGTTTACGTAACTGCTCATGCGACACTCAGTTGTAATTAGTCAAGAAATAAAGTCGAACAACAGCTGCAGGTTTGATTCTGAACGTATCAGATTGCAGCACCTTTTACTTCCATTGACAAATGATAGAGATTCGAAGAGAGATCCTTCAGACCAGCAAGCAAACCCACGGCTATTTCGGTTTTCTATCTAGGCAACGTTGGTGTCTGCAATAGCATACATGAAAGCGTGATGCAATTTCTGTGGCTAAATTTGTTGCACGTCATGCACAGTAAGAGTGTTTCTAACACCAAATAAAAAGTCAACAATTAGCGATCACGCCTTCTCCTCAGTTAACCCACTGAAACCCTTGCTGTTAACAGTTCTTTAATGCATGCTTTACGAGCACCTACATATTGTGTCGGTTCTTTCAGTTTTATTCATTAGGTTTTCAAAGGCATAAGTAGAACACCAGAGGTGCGAACGCAAGATGTGTGGTTATCTGAAGAACTCATTTCCATGGCAGCGGGGCCAAGCTATTTAGTGTTTTTATAGTACCAGGGAAGGAGAAGCGGCACTTCACCTTTGCCGCGCAGGCACAAGGAGACGTGCGGCAGACGCCGTAGTCGGCAAGATTTGAACCTGCATGGGGAGTCCCCAACGGATTTCGAGTCCATCGCCTTAACCACTCGGCCACGACTACAGCGAGTTCACCATCGCCGCATTCCTCCTTTAATCTAACACGGAGTGCGACGTGGCTGCGGAAACCTTTTCAAAGTCGCTCTCCGTTAAAAAAAAATAATACCTTTGACAAAATACGTGCCGGCAGACAGACACGCCTCAGAGGGTTTAAGGCTGGCTTCATGTCGGAATGATAAAGTCTCCCCGTCCGGACATGAAAATGCCACTTTGTTACACACAAAAAAAGAATCAACAACAGAGAAATGCCCACAAGCATTTGAAAAGCCGCACCACGTCGCACTTGAAATAGCTCTTACATTAGTGGTAGACGCAGGAATCGCATTTTTATTTACGCTCTTACCAACGCGATGGAAAGCAAAACAAAGCAAAGCAGAGCAAAACAAAACGAACAAACGAAAACCCTGCACATAACGCCGTTACGTGCCCAAGTGGTATTGTACGTCATCCTAGCACTGCACCCCGGGGCGTACGGTACATGGGAACGAGCACACGCCACGAATCGTCTCGAATCACTCCCTACAGCTGTAAGGCGCCTTGAAGCGTGCACCCCCAACATTCTTCTTTGCGCATCTGTGAAAGGTAAACTCTTGAGCAAACTCTGAACCAGCTCTAAGGAAACTAATCCGATTAGACGTAACTTTGACTCATCTTTTTACGCTCAGTGCTGGATTGCTCAAACTCCAGCTAGGGTTAGGGTTAGCATTACCACGCTACTTAGACACTTTGTTTACGCTCAGTGCTGGATTTTGGGAACTTCAGGACGAGTGGGAATTTTCTCCTATCTGTCCATTCTGTTTTGTTTTGGAGACTCTTGGCTGCCTATGTTGTACAGTGCAGCGTGAAGGAAACATTTTCCAAAACTGTGTCAGCTCAAGAGTTGTAAGAAAACCTCTCCAGCTGCTACAACTCTCTTCATTTTTGTCATTTAATGTGACACTCGATGTATAACTGGAGCCTCACATATGCAAATGGTGCGGCTCCAGTTCGACACCCAGTTCGACACCACTTTACAGTATATGACAAAAGCATGGCAAACTGTGCCGGACCAGCAGATAACTTCCGCTTATTTTGACCATATTAAACATTGGAAATCTTCCCACTTGCATTTGTGACACTTGATTTTGGCTCCACCTAAGAAACTCTTAAATCTTCTAACACTTTTCTCTTCTCCCGCAACACACTTGTCTGTCGGCACTATGTGGAAGCGTTGCATGACAACCCATCTCACCACGGAAAGGAACCTAACAGCTTTGGTAAGAGAGTAGAATTACCTGAAGAACTGCTTTCCATGGAAGCAGGACCAAGCGATGTAGCATTTTTATAGTACCAGGAAAGGAGAAGCGGCACTTCGCCTTTGCCACACAGGCACAAGGCGACGTGCAGCAGACGCCGTAGTCAGCAGGATTCGAACCTGAGCGGGGAGTCCTCAATGGATTTCAAGTCCATCGCCTTAACTACTCGGCCACAACTACAGTGAGCTCGCCGCCGCCGCCGCATTCCTCCTCCGGAGTGCGAGGTGTCTGCGGAAACCTTTTTAAAGTCGCTCTCCGTTAAAAAAAAAATACCTTTCACAAGATACATGCCGGCAGACAGACACGCCTCAGAGGGTTTAAGGCTGGCTTCACGTTCAAATGATAAAGTCTCACCGTCCGGATGTAAAAATGCAACTTTGGCAGACAGAAAAAAAACATCAACAAACCACAAATGTGGACAAGGATTTTACAAGCTGCACCACACTGCACTTTCAAAAGCATTTACATTCGTGTTAGACGCAGGAATTGTCCTTGTTTTGCGCGCTTACGAACGCCATACAAATAAAACAGGTCTACGGGTCTGAAACCTGCTCCACGGAAAACAGTTCTGTTGCGCTTTTGATCAAAGGGAGATTCTCTGTTCTTACTTTTTCATGACATAACACCCAAAGGGGCTTCTTTGGAGCTGGATTCCAACCAGCATCCTAAAGTTTCTTGGTCGTATCCTTTACAGTCCTCTGTTCGGTCGACATGGAACAGAAGGGGGCAGCTTTCCTCACACATACAGTGCAGTTCTGCATCAGACCTCTAACTCGTTTCCTTAGCTTGGATTTAAGCCACGAAGCAGGCTTCTACTGTATAAACGTCTAGAGGAATCACAAACTATTTGAAAGGCCATCATCCCAGGGGGAACTGACAAAGTCTATCCCTAAACACCTAGCGCAGTCTCTCGAGAGACTGTCAAAAATCGCTTTCTCCGTTTGTGCTGCAAGTAAGTGAAAATGCGGTCTCAACCCAGAGCCACTTGGCAGCAGCGGCACGTAAATACTGTTACTGCCACTGCTCGATACCGACGTTAGCCTACTATACCATGTTCAGCCACCGCTAGAAAATATACAGCTCTAGTACTGGAGCAAACAGAAGGAGGGCCAACATCTAACAGGCACACGTGTCAGACATAGAGAGCGCCGAGGATGGGATTCGAACCCATGCGTGCAGAGCACAATGGATTAGCAGTCCATCGCCTTAACCACTCGGCCACCTCGTCAATGAAACTGGGCTGTCCAGACACGGGTTGGCACGCTCCAGATGATCTTTTTCTTTTTTTTCCCTCGTACTCGAGGGTCCTTTTCCTGTTCCACATGCGATTTCAACATTTTCCTTGGGAGATGTCAAGCCAGCAAGCCACTGCTGTGGTTCAGTGGCCAGTGTGGAGTTCAGTGGCCCTGTTGTACACAGAAAGCACATTGAGCTCCTTGGACATGAAAAGTTCCAGATAAAAGCCATTTGTCATCCTTTCTCTTGGTGTCGATGTTGCTATTGTATGTAAAGGTGGCAACTTGCTCAGCGAGCAGGCGGAGCACACACCGAATGCAGATGTGTCTGAGTGGTGTGTCCAAGTGGCTGCAAAAAAACACTACTCCCGGGGCGCCGTGGCTTAGTTGGTTAAAGCGCCTGTCTAGTAAACAAGAAATCCTGGGTCCGAATCCCAGCGGTGCCTTTTTTTGTGCTGTGTTCTCGAACAGAACTGGTCATTATGGACAACCGCATACGCCTAGACTTAATTAAATGCAAGTATTCATTTCCTGTCTTGAACGACTTGTTTTTCTTAAAATGGATGCAACTTGCAAAACATGAAATACAAACCTCGCTAATCAGCGCTCGCGGCTGGCAAAAAAAAAAGAAGTCAGCAATGTTTTTTTTCTTTAACCTTAACCCTGCTAATGGAGAAGAGTTAAACGACCGAGTCTATGCAGCTTAAACGGTGCTCACGTCGGGTTCTTAGCTGAAAGGGTGATAAATCCCGCTCACCCCAGTCCTTAATCTTTTAAAAGGATACAAAATTGAACCTAGTCGCCACATCACATACATCCTGTTCAACGATAAAAAGGTGACATCTATCCTCGATCCAGAGTAAATCCCACGTTGAGGGCATATTTTTTTCCACTTTACCATGAGTCGGGCTCGGCTGCACAGAGGCAAGAGCAGAGCAATGAGGTCACGGGGACAGGAGAGCCACATGCTGGCGGTTTAAACACGCGGAAGAAAACTGAGGGATCCACAGTATGTGGACCCTCCGTGCGCCATCAGTCCGCACTCCGGACTCTGAATCCTGCCATCCGAGTTAAGATCTCGGCGGAACCTGAGGCACAGTTCTTTCTTAAAACGTAATCTGGTGAGCATTTCTAGAATCGTACTTGTATAGATGCAGCCTTTAATGTGTTGCTAGGTTAAAATTGATGACTTCTTGAACTTCAGTAGGCAACTGCCCTCTTGATTTTGGATTTAATTTCTTTATTACAGGGGCGCTTTTATGAAGACCGAGTCATGTTCAGGTACTTTGCTTGATGGAGGAAGCATATTTCGGACTCTGTGATCTGCTCACCTGGAAAGGTCTGCTGTACTACTACAAGAGAGAAGTAGAGTCTGGAAGAATGGACAATTTTATGATGCTTTGGAAGATAATGTTTTTTTTTTTCTTTGAAATTGAAATGAATCAGAATATCAGTGCAAAAGACAAACTCTTGGTTTGGTTTAAAGAGATATGGTTTTAAAACAGACAAAATGTAGAAAACAGGTGTTTCTCACTTTTGGAAGAGAATGGACCGGGGGTAATATTTTACAAGTTATATAATAGTAAAATATTATATAATAGGGGTAATAGTCGCGAGGGGCTTCAGCTTTTTCGTGCTTAATATGGTGCGCTGTGGCCACGGCAGATATGGGATCTATAAAAGCCGAAAATTCTCCGATCATTGCCTGACACAGCTCCTCAAAGCTATTACAGACCTCAGGTCCTTGTCTAGACATCCACTCGTGGACCGCTCGGCTGGTAGTTTTCCTTACTAACATAGCCTTTTCCTGTTCGGACGCTTCGGGCATAAACTGCAAAGTATATCTCAGCTCATCAATGTAGGTCTCCACATTATTCCCTGACACTGTCGGGTCAAACCTTTCTACATCTTTGGCTAACTGCCTCAGGGAGTGGAGGTTAATTTTTACAGTTTCTCCGTGGGCAGGGAGACGGCCGTGATCAGGAGCAGGGGGTCTATGCCTGAATTGAATCGCCCTTGCGTCTCGCGCAGGACTCGGCGATCTCCCCCATGCCGATCCGACCACAGACCCTGGCCGGGAGAAACCTCCTGGGTGAGCGCTCCGGGCTGCTAGGTGGGCTGGCATGTAAGTGGGATCTAGCCTGTTTTGCTTCCAGTACGGCAGCATCTAACTCCTTTTGCCTTTCCTGGCTGAGCTCATTTAAACTCTCAATTTCTTTTTCTTTTTCTTTCAAGCTCGCTTCTAGGTCTCTCCTAGCTACCTCAGCCGCAGTTTCTCTAGCAGACAGGTCATCTAATTTACCTAAAACTTCCCTGAGTCTGTCTTCACTTTCCTCACTTTTCACTCTCTTTTCTCTGATTATATCCAACAACTCAACTCGCTCCGCCTTATATCTTTCTAGCTTTCCCTGAAGCGTTTGAAACTTTGTCAGCTCGGACAAAGACAGTTCCAGCTGTTTAGCTAGATTTAAGGCGAAACTAGATAGGACCTGAACTGCGTTCACAGACCCTCCTGTGTTAAGCTGGTTCGCTACCTTAGCTACTAAATCTACTTGCAGCTTCTCAATATCATCAAAGTTCAACTTTTCGATACCGCTCCAGTAAACAGGATTGTCGTCGCTAGAAATAGTACTTATAAGCGACTCCACTTCAGACATTTTAGCAGCCATTGTCATTACGTCAGAGAAACTTTAAGAGTATTACTTTTTTTCCTTTTACCAAAATACAGTATGGAATCTAAACACCCGAGCAGATGGATTTCCAATCAGCACACGTTACACTAAACGCTAGAAAACAGGGGGATTTCTTTACGCAGTTATCAGCACACCCGGTATTCGCGTATAAAAGCCACGGTGCTGTGCTGAACTTGAACTCACAGCAACATCAGTTATTCTGTGCGATTGAGTCTCATTTCATTCTAAACTCGCCCACCCAGGGACGCCATTAAATGTAGTGGTTTGATGGGTTTACTGAGACACTTATTAATTGTAGCAGTAATCACGAGGTTGTTCGTTGGGGCTTTTAGAAAATCAATCGCCAGAACAACTAACAACGCACACACACGGGTTCAATACACGAGATACATTTATTAATATAAATTGTGCACCAAACATATACTAGTCTGCCTGGATACGAGCGGCAGACCTTACTGTGAGGGTTATCAATATACAAGATATATAATCTCGAAGAGATGCAAACACAAAGAGATACACAACAGAGAATATATGTCAATATATATCGTTCGGTTACCAAATCGCTAATCAGTGTTATTACCCATTGTTACTCTAAACTCGGAAGTAAATACATTACTCATGAATTAAATTGATAACAACTTGTGTTGAGGTACAATTGAATTCTCGAGACGCAATGTAGAACATGGGGTTAACTTATCCACTGTGTATGGATTTGGAATTTCCCGGCACGAACACCAAACCAGCTGACAAGCTCTGTTGCAGCCTCTGTTCCAGCGGTTGTCCAATGGGCGTTGTGTCGGCGTCCTCTGGCTACCAGCCAACCAGTCAAGGTGCAGCTCGGAGTAGGACGGGCGGAGGAATCTGACTGCGGCGCGCAGGGCAGTCGTTGCTCCGAGGGGATCTACCAGCAGTCCGGCTGGCTAGTAGAAAGTCTCTATGCACAGAGTGTGACCGCGAGTCCTCACAAGTCACTCTTTTGCCTGGGAAGAAACTGGTTCGTTCCCGGTCCAGCGCTGCTTCTGAATAAGCTATTCAGGTTGTCGACGAGGGTCCAACTGTAGGCTGCCGTTGATCAAACGGAGCATTCACGTTAGTAGAATTCTGAGTACGTACGGGATGCTTGGCCTCGCGCTTAGAACAAAGTCCAAGTCCCTATGCAGACAACAGCAGTTGTCACGTGATTGTCTCTGAGGATGCGCGAAAATGGCCAAGGAGAGCCCCGATCTGAGCTTGCGCTCCCTTTTTGACCAAGACACAGATGTGTGCTGATTGGTTGAGAGTTTGGCGGGCATTGGAGACCCACGTGGTATTACCACGCCCTGCCAGTCCCTGATTGGTTGGTCAAGGTGAGATATAAGTCACTTACTCTTGACACTTAAGAATGCAGTCCAGATGTCCATTCAGCACTCCCTAGACAGATAGGCGCCAATGGATGACCATTGATCATGATAGCCAGGCTTAGCTAAGTGCATCCCTGTCTGGGAGCTGTTCCCTATCAAAAGAAAACAACTTAAATCAGTCTGCATGAATACTTTCTCTGTGGCTGCACCACAGAGATGGGGGGTGAGATGGGGCTTCATTTAGGACAGCATACCAACGCTTAATTCTGTCTTATTAACAAGCATTGCCGCTACACTTGTATCCCAACTTTTGCAACTCGCAACTGAAAACCCACTGAAGCTAAGCAGGTGTGAGCCAGGTCAGTACCAGGATGAGGGTGAGCTACAGGGAAAAACAAAGCTTCCAGCTGGAAGTGGTGTTAATGGGCGCTCACTCTGAGGTCTGTACGGGTCCCAATGTCCCAATATAGTGACGGAGAAGCTGTGTTGGAAAAAGGGCGCTGTCTTTTGGATGAGATGTAAAACCGAGGTCATAGTGCTCTGTGGTCATTAAAAATGACCACCAAAACCTTTGACAAAAGCTCTTGGTAATTGATGGTCTTCAATAATGCTTCTCCTTTAGGTACATTTTAAATCAGCTGAAAAATGCTGTGAAATGGGGGGGCACTTCAGGCCAGTGTAGGATTTGGGTTACAAGAACTATGAAACTGCACGAGAAAGCCCGTACACTGAATTACACGGCTTTCTATTCAAAGGACAAAAGAAATTCCCTGAGCTTGATTTTTTGCAGCACAGAGAGGACCACTGTTGTGAGGTCGGTTAGCTCAGTTGGTTAGATGGTGGTGCTAGTAACGCCAAGGTTGCGGGTTTGAGCCGCGTACGGGCCAGGTCCTTTTCTCCTCTCTTACCAAAGCTGTTAGGTTCCTTTCCGTGGTGAGATGGGTTGTCATGCAACGCTGCCACATAGCGCCGACAGACAAGAGTGTTGCGGGAGAAGAGAAATGTGTTTGAAGATTTAAGAGTGTCTTAGGTGCAGCCAAAATCAAGTGTCACAAATGCAAGTGGTTGGATTTCCATTGTTTAATATGGTAAAAATAAGCGGAAGTAATCTGCCGGTCCGGCACAGTCTGCCATGCTTTTGTCATTTACTGTAAAGTGGTATTGAACTGGGTGTCGAACTGGAGCCTCACCATTTGCATATGTGAGGCTCCAGTTATACATCGAGTGTCACATTAAATGACAAAAATGAAGAGAGTTAAAGCAGCTGGAGAGGTTTTCTTACAACTTTTGAGCTGACACAGTTTTGGAAAATGTTTCCTTCACGCTGCACTGTACAACATAGGCAGCCAAGAGTCTCCAAAACAAAACAGAATTGACAGATAGGAGAAAATTCCCACTCGTCCTGAAGTTCCCAAAATCAAGCACTGAGCGTAAACAAAGTGTCTAAGTAGCGTGGGAATGCTAACCCTAACCCTAGCGTAAAAAGATGAGTCAAAGTAACGTCTAATCGGATTAGTTTCCTTAGAGCTGGTTCAGAGTTTGCTGAAGAGTTTACCCAGTGGGCACTGATTCGTCGAATATACGTATATTCACGGCGAAAATACGGCTATACGTATATATACGTCGCCTCGACGTATAATCAAAGTCGAATTGCAACCGTAAAATCGACGACATTAATAAACGCATATATAACGTCGAAAACACATCTAACACAGTGCCTGAGGCTTTTTACTGTATGTATCGTGTGTGCCGCAACTAGGAGTATACGGCACTCTGCACAGTGTACGAAGTAATTTTCGCAGTAATTAATTTATTATATTTACTATATTTATTATACACGTGTAAATTAATTACTGCGAAAATAATTTACTTCGTACACTGTGCAGAGTGCCGTATACTCCTAGGTAAGTTAGGTACATCTTTTTGCCCAAAACTGAAGGGGCGACATTCCTCCCTCCCCCCGTGATGCCAGGCCTGTCCCCATCCTATTCCATAATGTCATTATACTGTATATAATACCATACAACAGTGACCGATCCTTACTAACTGCATGCGTTAAAATTGCACATCAGCTCATAGCAGGGGGCACATAGCCGCGATGTATTATCAATGTTAAATTTCAACCATAATATCGACAACATTAATAAACGCATACGTTGAGAAAATATCGAACCCAGCATATTTTCCGGTTATATACCACAATGCATTGCTAGTATTCGTTGGTCACCATTTTGGACACGTTTTTCAAACGTAGAAGTATATCCGCAAATATCTCAGCAATCCTCTTTTGACGAGTAAGTATGAACAATAATAATACTATCTGAATACATACAGATCTTTCTTAATATTATTTTGATTAAAATAGTAAGTGAATAAGCAAAAAATGGCACATAAAAATAGTGGAGCTTTTTAAACGTCTGTACTTACTGCGCCCCATAAGAAATCGTTTGTCCCCGTTCAAAAGAGATTTTGCGATGTCCTGCAGCGTTCGCAAAGCAAACCTTTGACAGTTTGAAAAGAGGAATTTATTCTGCTTCCTGTGCGTGCAGTAGTTACAAAGTTGAACGTCTTTACACGATCTGCTGCAGTTTTCAGTGGGCGGGCTTTGTCAGATGGCTTGGAAAAACGCACTGTTTCGGCTCGGGAAACATCATGAGCAGTGTCCTGCATGTTTTCTGTGTATAGCTGTCTTTTGACGCATACAGAATTCATTCGAAATCATTGATTTCTCCAATTATCAAGGGTCCCTTAAAGGATGAGTCAAAGTAACGTCTAATCGGATTAGTTTCCTTAGAGCTGGTTCAGAGTTTGCTCAAGAGTTTACCTTTCACAGATGTGCAAAGAAGAATGTTGGGGGTGCACGCTTCAAGGTGCCTTACAGTGCGTTGTTTCCGACACAGTGTGGCCGGGTGTTTTCCGAGTTATCGCACGGATTGGGCACGCCCACAAGCCGAGAGCCGCAGGCGATGAGCCCGGGGCTGAACGGGCCCCACTGGCTAGTTTGTAAGGCCAGGTGCATTGCCAACCACGACCGGCAGCGCAGAGGCTTTGAAGGCGGACTGGGCTCCTGCAGCTGTGCAGCCACGCACTCTGGTTTCTCTTCATTTCGTACAAATCTTTCGCCTTTTACTAAAGATTCCCGCGGAGAGAAGCATGAATGAGTTCCATGCAATATTTGTGCTTCTCTGCTTTCGGGTGGGGCGCAGCTGGGCTGGTCAAAGAGAGAAAACAAAAACGCTCGCAATCGGTCTTGTTATGGCGATTGTGGCCGTCTGCTCCGCGAGTCCTCGGTCTCCGGCCGTCTGATTGGCGCTCTTTTCTTTGGGGGGCGGGAAGTGTCCGGCCGCAGGGGATCTTGGGACCTCGCTTTGCATAGCGGCTTCCCAGAGTGCGTCGTTTCCGGCACAGTGTGGCTGGGTGTTTTCCGAGTTATCGCACGGATTGGGCACGCTCGCTAGCCGTGAGCCGCAGGCGATGAGCCCGGAGCTGAACGGGCCCCACTGGCTCGTTTGTAAGGCCAGGTGTATTGCCAACCACGACCGGCAGGGCAGAGGCCTTGAAGGCGGCCTGGGCTCCTGCAGCTGTGCAGCCACGCACTCTGGTTTCTCTTCATCTCGTACAAATCTTTCGCCTTTTACTAAAAATTTCCATGGAGAGGAGCACGAATGAGTTCCCTGCAGTTTTTGTGCTTCCCTGCTTTCGGGTGGCGGGCAGCTGGGCTGGTCAAAGAGAGAAAACAAGCACGTTCGCAATCGCTCTTGTAATGGTGATTGTGGCCGTCTGCTCCGCGAGTCCTTGGTCTCCGGCCGTCTGATTGGCGCTCTTTTCTTTGGGGGGTGGGAAGTGTCCGGCCGCAGGGGATCTTGGGACCTCGCTTTTCATAGCGGCTTCCCAGAGTGCGTCGTTTCCGGCACAGTGTGGCTGGGTGTTTTCCGACTTATCGCACGGATTGGGCACGGCCGCAAGCTGAGAGCCGCAGGCGATGAGCCCGGAGCTGAACGGGCCCCACTGGCTAGTTTGTAAGGCCAGGTGCATTGCCAACCATGACCGGCAGCGCAGAGGCTTTGAAGGCGGCCTGGGCTCCTGCAGCTGTGCAGCCACGCACTCTGGTTTCTCTTCATCTCATACGAATCTTTCGCCTTTTACTAAAGATTTCCGTGGAGAGGCGCATGAATGAGTTCCATGCAATTTTTGTGCTTCTCTGCCTTCGGGTGGGGCGCAGCTGGGTTGGTCAAAGAGAGAAAACAAGCACGTTCGCAATCGCTCTTGTAATGGTGATTGTGGCCGTCTGCTCCGCGAGTCCTCGGTCTCCGGCCGTCTGATTGGCGCTCTTTTCTTTGGGGGGCGGGAAGTGTCCGGCCGCAGGGGATCTTGGGACCTTGCCTGCATAGCGGCTTCCCAGAGTGCGTCGTTTCCGGCACAGTGTGGCCGGGTGTTTTCCGAGTTATCGCACGGATTGGGCAGGCTCGCAAACCGTGAGCCGCAGGCGATGAGCCCGGAGCTGAACGGGCCCCACTGGCTCGTTTGTAAGGCCAGGTGTATTGCCAACCACGACCGGCAGGGCAGAGGCCTTGAAGGCGGCCTGGGCTCCTGCAGCTGTGCAGCCATGCACTCTGGTTTCTCTTCATCTCGTACAACTCTTTCGCCTTTTACTAAAGATTTCCGTGGAGAGGAGCACGAATGAGTTCCCTGCAATTTTTGTGATTTCCTGCTTTCGGGTGGCGGGCAGCTGGGCTGGTCAAAGAGAGAAAACAAGCACGTTCGCAATCGCTCTTGTAATGGTGATTGTGGCCATCTGCTCCGCGAGTCCTCGGTCTCCGGCCGTCTGATTGGTGCTCTTTTCTTTGGGGGGCAGGAAGTGTCCGGCTGCAGGGGATCTTGGGACCTCGCTTTGCATAGCGGCTTCCCAGAGTGCGTCGTTTCCGGCACAGTGTGGCCGGGTGTTTTCCGAGTTATCGCACGGATTGGGCACGCTCGCAAGCCGTGAGCCGCAGGCGATGAGCCCCGAGCTGAACGGGCCCCACTGGCTCGTTTGTAAGATCTGCGGCAGATCGTGTAAAGACGTTCAACTTTGTAACTACTGCACGCACAGGAAGCAGAATAAATTCCTCTTTCAAACTGTCAAAGGTTTGCTTTGCGAACGCTGCAGGACATCGCACAATCTGTTTTGAACGGGGACAAACGATTTCTTATGAGGCGCAGTAAGTACAGACGTTTAAAAAGCTCCACTCATGCCGACGATGCAGCATGAAGAAGGGCAACCTAACGTTTGACAGACAAAAGCCGGGCGCCGCTACGAGCAATATGAAATCAAACTGACAGCACACGGCGTTTCGCGCTGACTCAAAAGTGATCTCGACAGACGCTGTTCTCTGCATAACGCTGAAAGAGCTAAAGAGTGTTTCTGTTGAGACGTAACAAGCTTGTTTCTTTCTACCATGATGTTACCATGACAAAATCTGTCTTTAAACACCTTGCTCAGTCTCTGACGAGACTGTCAAGAATTGCTTTCGCCGATTGTATTGCAAACCGGCGGAAGCGGGGTATTGGGAAAAGTTTTCAACTAGCAATAATCGCGCATCGGCTAAACCTCACAGGCTACGATACTGCCACTGCGCAAAGCTGACGGTTGCCAGGCAACCGCGTGGATCCTATGGAAATCGTTATCAATCGTCTCATGGCATGTCGTTGCTGTAACGCTTCATATTTGCGGCCGGACACTTCCCGCCCCCCAAAGAAAAGAGCACCAATCAGACAGGCGGAGACCGAGGACTCGCAGAGCAGACGGCCACAGTCGCAGTAATAAGAGTGATTGTGAGCGGTTTTGTTTTCTCTCTTTGACCAGCCCAGCTGCGCCCCACCCGAAGGCAGGAAAGCACAAAAATTGTATGGAACTCATTCATGCTCCTCTTCATGGAAATCTTTAGTAAAAGGCAAAAGATTTGTACGAGATGAAGAGAAACCAGAGTGCGTGGCTGGACAGCTGCAGGAGCCCAGGCTGCCTTCAAGGCCTCTGCCCTGCCGGTCGTGGTTGGCAATGCACCTGGCCTTACAAACGAGCCAGTGGGGCCCGTTCAGCTCCGGGCTCATCGCCTGCGGCTCTCGGCTTACCTGGCAGGGGAGATACCTTGATCAGCCTGTAGTTGGAGTAGTTGGATTGTTTTCTTGTTTTGTGGAAGCAGTGTTTGTTTTGCAGTTTGAGATGGCAACCTTTGGATCCCGCAAGAATGCTGTACGTTTTGAGCTTTTGGATGACCTGTTCATGGATCGTATGCAGTTCAGCAGAAAAGTGTTACAGAAGGAACTTGGCTTTGAACCTCGGCACTTGGATTTCATCTTTGCTCTCCCAGGTCAGAAAGCATTTGAGGTTGTATTTGGTACCTATCCTCTGTTTGAACAATGCGTGGATGTGTTTGAGGCAAAAAGAGGGAAAGTTCCTGCACTTGAGAAGATCAACTTGCAGCCTCTGACACAGAGAGAGAGGAAAACGGTGCATGTTGTTATGTTCTCGGAACTGGCAAAGACGGAGGACATTCACACCTGGCTTAACCAGTACTGCACCGTCCACCATGGAACTGAGGTTAGAGATGTTGACGGTATAAAAACAAATTTTCGAGGTTCGCTTACTACCGGACAATGTAAATGGAGGCTTAAGGCACCTGCCCTCTACAATCCGGCTGGGCGCCTGCAATGGCTATGTTTTTTATGTGGGACAACCAAAGGTGTGTCGGCGCTGTGGTGCTGTGGGACACCTGGCATCTTCCTGCACTGTGAAATGCTGCAAGACCTGTGGCAAACAGGGACATTTAGCCTCTGACTGTTCAATGCTGCCAAAGTGCAATTTATGTGGCTCGGAAGGACACGTTTTTAAGAACTGCCCTCACGCCTACGCCAATAAACTCAAAATGAGAAAGGATGAGGCAGTGCTTGTTTCAGCCAAACCGGCCCGAAAAGCCAAAGCAAACAACAAGTCAAACAAAGAACCCTTGTTGGACAAAGAGTCTCAGCCTCCAGCCAGGATCAGTCCTGCTGTGGCTCCGGGGCCGGTGGAAGAGAAATCCACTACGCTCCCACAACCGCAGACTGCACCAGACAAGCACGAGGGTTTGAAAACCCCCGAGAACAGCGAGGACCCCTCCCCCACTCCTGCTCCTCAGAACGAGGGCCAGTGTGGGGCCCCCCGGTGGAGCGGGTCCAGCGACGATACCCAGGATTCAGCGGAGCTGCTTTTCTCAGACTCTGCAAGTGCTACAGATGCCCTCCTCTCCTCCATCCAGTCCATCACGGAGGATCTGCAACAGCTGGTGGGTGAGGGGGAAGAGGAGACTGGTGCATCGGCTGCACCCCTTTCCCCTCAGTGCTCCCAGGAGCTGGACTTGAGGAAAAGGAAAAATGACTCTGTTTTCTCCCCGAGCGAGGAGGAAGGAGAGAATGGCGATGGGGACAGCTGGAACCCCTCCACCCCTCCCTCTACCCCCTTCCTTGAAATGGACTCCGTGAATGCTTTTACTGCTGCCACCCTGATGAAGGCTCATTCAGAGGATGGCTGGCAGGAAATTGGTAAGAAGAAAAAGAAAAAGAAGAAGGTAACAGGTGAGACCGAAGAGAAATGTGTTTTGTAAAGACTGGTTCCACTTTCTTATGTAATATGGCTCTAAACATAATTTCTCTTAACACCAGAGGTATCAATGATGGAGTTAAATGTCAGTGTGTCTTTGATTACCTCCAGCAGAGAGAGGGAGATGTGTTGATGTTGCAGGAGTGTGCTTTAGCCTATCAAGAGAGGTATCAAAACTTTGAAGATAGGTGGGATAAAGGGCCTTCTGTTTGGTCAGGGGACAATAACAACAGAGCCTCTGGCGTGGCCATTCTTTTCAAAGGATGGGCTTTCAAATTGAAAAGTATTCAGAGGGTCATAGATGGCAGGTTGCTGTGTGTGGATGTGGAATGGGGGACCGTTAACCTGCGGCTAATCAATGTGTATTGTCCTACTGACGTGGGAGGAAGGGTGGAGCTACTCAAGGCACTCTCTCCCCTATTGTTAAGTAGCACAGACGTGATAGTGGGAGGGGATTTTAATTGTATCTTAGAGCACACAGACAGGCAGTCTAGCTCTCCGATAAAATTGGATTCCAGCTCACTGGCCCTGCAAAACTTAGTTCAAGACTTTAAACTCTCAGACACATATAGATGTATATATCCCACAACAGCAGGATATGCATGGTCAGGGAGGAATAGCAGCTCCAGAATTGACTATTGCTTTGTCTCAGAGAGAGTGAAAGTTGTTGGGGTCACTCTTCAGCCTGTCTTCTTCTCAGATCATCAGGCTTTAGGGTGTAGAGTGGAACTCCAGGGCGGGACTGTCTTTGGCCCAGGCCTCTGGAAACTCAACACAAAGCTGCTAGAGAACGAGGGGGTAGTATCCCGCTACAAGGAGAAACTATCACAGTGGCTGTCCTTGCAGTGTCTGTACGGGTCAGTAGGAGAGTGGTGGGAGGAGGTGAAGATGAGGACAAAGACCTTTTTCATGGCTGAGGGAAGGAAGGCTGCTGCCAGACGGAGAGGAGTGCTAGCCAGGAAACAGAAGCAGCTGCAGCGTCTCTACACGATGCTGCACAGTGGCTTCGATGTGCTCGAGGATATCACCCTTTTAAAAAAGGACATCCGGAGCATAGCCGAAGAAAGTAGTCGAGGAGTGCTGTTAAGAGGCAGAGTGCAGTTCTTGGAAGAAAATGAGAAGTGTACTCGCTTCTTTTTCAGGAAAGTGGTAGGCTCCAAGTCTGTCATGGAAAGTGTAGTTGATGAGGAGGGACGAGAGAGAACAGAGCCGAGTGCTATCCTCTCCTGCACCGAGGCCTTCTACTCAAGACTGTACAGCTCTACAGAGGTAAAGGATGAAGAAATTCATTTTTTTACCTCAAAGCTAGAAAACGTTTTGAGTGAAGAAGATAGGGAAGTACTTGAGAGGGATTTGACAGTAGAAGAGCTGAGACAGGCTATGGAGAGCTTACAGAAGGGGAAAACTCCAGGTGCTGACGGGCTCCCTAAAGAATTTTATTGCACCTTTTGGGATCTGCTTCAGGATCCGCTACTGGTCCTATTCGAGGAAAGATATAAGACAGAATTGCTGCCTGACTCCTTAAGAGAAGGCACTATCTCTCTCTTGTTTAAGAAAGGAGCAAAAAATGACATAAAGAACTGGAGACCCCTCAGCCTGTTAGGCGTGGACACTAAGATCCTGTCCAAAGCCCTTTTCCTGCACCTACAAAATGTAGTGGCCTCACTGGTAGGGAAAGAACAGACTTGTGGGATAGCAGGACGCCTGATGAGCGACAACCTGGCCTTGTTGAGGGATGTCTGTCTGTACTCTGAGGATCGCTCCCTCCCTCTTTGCATTTTAGGTGTAGACCTAGAAAAGGCCTTTGACCGCCTAAACCGGCAGTACTTAACATCGGGACTTGAGCACATGAAGTTTGGCCCCATCATGAGAAAGTGGATTAACCTGCTGTACACAGGTAGCAACAGCAGAGTCATGGTTAATGGCAATAGATCACGCCCCTTTGAAGTCTGTTCAGGGGTGAGGCAGGGCTGCCCATTATCCCCCTTGTTATGCGTTTTGGCTATGGAGCCCTTAGCCTGTGCCTTGCGCCAGGATCAGGCCATTAATGGGATACCAGTGCCTGGAAGTGGGGGAGGAGAGGTAAAGACATCTCTATACATGGATGACGTCACCCTGCTCCTCTCTGACAATGCCTCAATTAGCAGAGCTCTGCAGTGCTGTGATCGTTTCTCTTTGGCTTCCTCCGCAAAAATTAACAAATCTAAGAGTGAGATTTTTTATCAGAACTGGAGGGAGCCAAAAGAAGGACATGATCTCAGGCTGCAAGAGAAGAGAATTAAGGTCCTGGGGGTGTATTTTGGAGAAGAGATGGGAACAGTAAATTGGCAGAACAAATTGCCAATCTTAAACAAAAAACTGATGCAATGGAAGGACCGAGACCTCACCATGACAGGGAAGGTGCTGGTCATCAAAGCCGAGCTCTTGCCTGTCTTGAATTTTCTGGCTTCTACCTTCCCAATCCCACACCGTGTTGCGGCGGTGATGAGGAGATTGATGTTTCAATTTCTATGGGGTGGGAAGCAGGAAAGACTCAGAAGGGAAATAATGTACAGGCCGCTACCCTCAGGGGGGAAGTCTGTCCCAGATATTGCTACGAAGCTGCTGTGCATTTTCCTGGCCTCTGTGCTGAGAGGCTTTGCAACAGCACCTGCAGCGCGTACCTGGACTTATTTTTCCAGGCTCTGGGTAGGTAGGGAGGTGTTCAGAGTGTGGGGTGTCAGACCCAAGCTGGACGTCCCACTCTCTGACACATGCCCTGCAATTTATGGGACAGTTAAAAGTTTTCTAAGATCTCACCCAATTGGCCATATTCCCCTCCGAGATGTCAGCGTCCAAAAACTGGAAGATTTCGTTGCACCCCAGAACAATAGGCAGACCCATGTGGGCATTTTAACATCAGCCCAAACAAGGAAGGTGTGGAAACACACATCCTCTAAGTTTCTGTGCAACATTCACAGAGATTTAGCCTGGAGTGTCGTCCACCAGTGCTTACCGGTACGAACTCTCTTGTACCGTAGGGGCCTCACCCCCAGCCCTCGCTGCGTTAGGGTGGGCTGCGGCGAGGAGGAGACTGTATCCCATCTCCTGTGGTCCTGCTTTTTTGCTAAGGCCTTCTGGGCACAGTTTGAAGATTGGTTGCTGGCTCTCTCGCCCCAATTTACCCTGACCGCTGCTTTCGTCATATACGGCATCTCTCCTGTCAAACTTCCTCCTGACGTGTTTGACAGGATCTGGGCCGTGGTGAACAGTGGGAAAGTTGCCCTGTGGAGAGTGAGGAACATGGGGCTGTTCAAAGGCATCGAGATCCCAGTCAAGGCAGCAGGTAGCCTGGCCCTGTTCATCACCCGAGAGAACTATTACCTCAGAGATCTGTGGAGAGAAGGGAGGGAGGAAGCAGAAAATCTGTGGGAAATAGAGAGCATAGGTCAATATCTCAAGAAACTGTGAAAAACATTATCAAGTTTAAGTAAAGAATGTGATTTGCACCAGAAAAAAAGAAAATTGTTGCTATGTAACTGTTACCATGTCAAAATGTAATGAGATGTGATCATATATACTGTTTTAAGTATGTATATGAATGTAAAGCTTTCTGATTTGTGATGTCCTGTATTTTTTTGTGAAAAGAAAATAAAGTTCTTAAAAATCGAAATCGGTTCACCCAGGGCGAGGCTCGGCCATTGCACTCCGGCTGTGCTGACCCCTGCGAATTCCCCAAATGTGGGAATCTCGACTGCATAATTTCTGGTAGTGGGGGACTGCGTTCGCGCTCTCCCCTGATGTGCTTGGTCCAAAATCAGATACGGGAGGGTTAGGACACCACGAGCTGCGTGGCTGCGGAAGGATCCCGGTTCGACAGGAGTGGACGCCGCTGCTGGTTCTCGCTGGCTTTTAGTTAGGGGTCCGGAGAAGCATCTCAAGCTAGTTCCACTACTCCTTCCGGACGTTCATTCCCTTTTCAAAGTCAGTCGTTTTGCTGTAGTCTGCGTTCTTTAGGCTGATTATCAAGGTTAGCCTTTATTTGGTCATGGGGGGCCTCGGTACTGTATGCTGAGTCTAAAGACAGTTTCACCCGTTTTCTGATTGCTCGGTTCTGTACCAGTGCAGACATGTCAAACAGTGAATGGCTGTACCTCTACTGTATCCGTGCTCAATGAATGAAATAGGTAACAAATGAATATATGTCTAGTTATACGAAAAACGAGTGGTTTATCGACTCATCTTCATTTGCAGATTTAGAGGCAGCTTCGATATTCGTTTTACAGACGGGTTTTTTTTTTTGAATATGGGTCACACACATGCCACAGCAACAAAACATCTCTAGAGATGAGGCTATAGATCACCTTTCCATCCTGCAGGTTTTCCTCCCAAAGCCTACGGCACCAACGGCGACCCCTGCTGGCCGGGAGAGCAAAAGCTTACAGCACCTGGTATTCCCAGGCAGTCTCCCATCCAAGTACTAACCAGGCCTGACACTGCTTAGCTTCCGAGATCAGACGAGATCGGGCGTGTTCAGGGTGGTGTGGCCGTAAGCGAAAGCCCTGGCGCCTGACTCGCTACTTGAAGCTGTGTGTGGCGGGGGTTCCGTGCTCCCCGAGCGGGACTGAAGGATCGTTCGTGTGCCACTCTTTGGAAAGGAGCTGCTTTCCAAATCGCATTGCGTGCCTGGATGTTGGCGAATGCGCTCCCTTGTGTTGACTCGTCCCGCACTGGAGGAGGACAAACAATCTGCACGGAGGAGCACCAGGCAAGTCTTCACCAGACAAAAACCTCCAGTGCACAGCACTCTGGAAACATTTCGGGGCTTTCGTGTGTTTATTTCAGCACGTAAAGCGCACCGGTCCAACACGTCGGCCGGGCGCGCGGCGCCTCCGCCCTCTTGTGGCCTTGCGGCATCAGAGCAAGAGGCTCCTTCTCGCTGCCCTTCCGCTGTGTTGCAGGGCCCCGAGAGGGAACCCGGAGCGCGCACTTTGTGGGGGGCGGGGGACCGCGTTCGCGCTCTGCCCCCGGTCTCTTGCGCGAGTACTAAATCTCACGGACAGGGGGGCCTCGTCATTGATTGTTACAGGTGAGACGGGGATTAGGAGGAGACCCCGACTGATGGGTAAAGGGGAGCACTAACACCAGAGGGACACCCCCGGCGTCTCTTTTTGAGAGACGCCCTGGGGTTTCCTAATGGCCAAGGAGGGTCGGGACCTCGGTTTGACGCCTCCCCCGAAGGACGGCGCCTGTTTGTGCAGCAGAGTGTCGCCATCAGGAGGCTGGAGCGTAAGAGAGCCACACAGCCCGCAGGGTGAGCGCTCCCTACTGGTCCCAGTCACACCTCTTGCAGGAGCAGCAGCAACCGGAGCTTTTCCGGGGTGGAATCTCCCATCCGGGTGCCGGCCAGGCTCACACCTGCTGGGCTGCCCCGGGGGTGAGCCCAGTCGAGAGTCGCAGGGCCAGATCTAGTCACCGGGGAGAAACGATACAAGTGAAGGATTGCTCGGCTCTCGGCACTTGAAAAGACCGACAAATGTCTCGTTCCCGCCGGAGCTGAATGTACCCGCATGTGTGGTGTCGTCTTCTTCCCCCGCCCCGCTGTGTTTGCTGTATTGTCTCTGAAGCCGGCCCCCCCGAGACGAGACGGGCTGTTCCTGTGCCCCAATTAACACTTTACAGGTGCCATTCCCCGGCATTGTGGCCATTGTCGGTGCTCACACGCGATAAGATAAGGCGGAGGAGAGCGGGGCATGCCCAGCGGCAGACATTCAAGGAGGGGGCAGTGCGAGGTGAGGTGAGGTGCGACACGCCGGAGCCCCGACGCAGCTAATGCGGAGCACTTGTTGGACTGGCATCGAAAGGACGTGTGCGCACGGAGCGAGCCTTCCCTGCGGCGGAGCGCGGGAACTTTCTCCCCCCCTCCCGCTGCAGGAGTTGTGTGCACTGCAGCGGTGCCGAGAGAAAAGCACAGAAGGCAGCAGGCTCTGGAGAGCAGGTAAGAGACGGAGCCTTGTGGGCAGGCGAGCAGGCCCGTTTTTTGGAAATTGCTGAAAAGGTTTGTTCGGTGTGTGGCAGGCGCACGTCGCGAGCTTGCGTGGCGATCTGCCGGTCTGGAGTTATGCAAATGAGGCCGAATTGCATCCCGGGACATGCTCCGAATGCGCAACGGCGACTGCAGATGTGTAGGAAACGGCGCGCTCGTTTTCTCGTTTTGCCCACACTTTTGAGTGTTAGTGTGGCGTGTGAGTGTGTGAAAGAGTGGGCCCAGCAGGAGGCGGTGGCGTGCGGGGCGAGGAGGTGGCCTAGGCTGCGCGATTTGTGCTGTGGGTGCGGGCCGCTTGCAGGGGCCTGTTTAACTCATACTTACCTGGCAGGGGAGATACCTTGATCAAGAAGGAGGTTCACCCAGGGCGAGGCTCGGCCATTGCACTCCGGCTGTGCTGACCCCTGCGAATTCCCCAAATGTGGGAATCTCGACTGCATAATTTCTGGTAGTGGGGGACTGCGTTCGCGCTCTCCCCTGATGTGCTTGGTCCAAAATCAGATACGGGAGGGTTAGGACACCACGAGCTGCGTGGCTGCGGAAGGATCCCGGTTCGACAGGAGTGGACGCCACTGCTGGTTCTCGCTGGCTTTTAGTTAGGGGTCCGGAGAAGCATCTCAAGCTAGTTCCACTACTCCTTCCGGACGTTCATTCCCTTTTCAAAGTCAGTCGTTTTGCTGTAGTCTGCGTTCTTTTGGCTGATTATCGAGGTTAGCCTTTATTTGGTCATGGGGGGCCTCGGTACTGTATGCTGAGTCTAAAGACAGTTTCACCCGTTTTCTGATTGCTCGGTTCTGTACCAGTGCAGACATGTCAAACAGTGAATGGCTGTACCTCTATTGTATCCGTGCTCAATGAATGAAATCGGTAACAAATGAATATATGTCTAGTTATACGAAAAACGAGTGGTTTATCGACTCATCTTCATTTGCAGATTTAGAGGCAGCTTCGATATTCGTTTTACAGACGGGTTTTTTTTTTTGAATATGGGTCACACACATGCCACAGCAACAAAACATCTCTAGAGATGAGGCTATAGATCACCTTTCCATCCTGCAGGTTTTCCTCCCAAAGCCTACGGCACCAACGGCGACCCCTGCTGGCTGGGAGAGCAAAAGCTTACAGCACCTGGTATTCCCAGGCAGTCTCCCATCCAAGTACTAACCAGGCCCGACGCTGCTTAGTTTCCGAGATCAGACGAGATCGGGCATGTTCAGGGTGGTGTGGCCGTAAGCGAAAACCCCGGCGCCTGACTCGCTACTTGAAGCTGTGTGTGGCGGGGGTTCCGTGCCCCCCGAGCGGGACTGAAGGATCGTTCGTGTGCAACTCTTTGGAAAGGAGCTGCTTTCCAAATCGCATTGCGTGCCTGGATGTTGGCGAATGCGCTCCCTTGTGTTGGCTCGTCCCGCACTGGAGGAGGACAAACAATCTGCACGGAGGAGCACCAGGCAAGTCTTCACCAGACAAAAACCTCCAGTGCACAGCACTCTGGAAACATTTCGGGGCTTTCGCGTGTTTATTTCAGCACGTAAAGTGCACCGGTCCAACACGTCGGCCGGGCGCGCGGCGCCTCCGCCCTCTTGTGGCCTTGCGGCGTCAGAGCAAGAGGCTCCTTCTCGCTGCCCTTCCGCTGTGTTGCAGGGCCCCGAGAGGGAACCCGGAGCGCGCACTTTGTGGGGGGTTGGGGACCGCGTTCGCGCTCTGCCCCCGGTCTCTTGCGCGAGTACTAAATCTCACGGACAGGGGGGCCTCGTCATTGATTGTTACAGGTGAGACGGGGATTAGGAGGAGACCCCGACTGATGTGTAAAGGGGAGCACTAACATCAGAGGGACACCCCCGGCGTCTCTTTTTGAGAGACGCCCTGGGGTTTCCTAATGGCCAAGGAGGGTCGGGACCTAGGTTTGACGCCTCCCCCGAAGGACGGCACCTGTTTGTGCAGCAGAGTGTCGCCATCAGGTGGCTGGGGCGTAAGAGAGCCACACAGCCCGCAGGGTGAGCGCTCCCTACTGGTCCCAGTCACACCTCTTGCAGGAGCAGCAGCAACCGGAGCTTTTCCGGGGTGGAATCTCCCATCCGGGTGCCGGCCAGGCTCACACCTGCTGGGCTGCCCCGGGGGTGAGCCCAGTCGAGAGTCGCAGGGCCAGATCTAGTCACCGGGGAGAAACGATACAAGTGAAGGATTGCTCGGCTCTCGGCACTTGAAAAGACCGACAAATGTCTCGTTCCCGCCGGAGCTGAATGTACCCGCATGTGTGGTGTCGTCTTCTTCCCCCGCCCCGCTGTGTTTGCTGTATTGTCTCTGAAGCCAGCCCCCCCGAGACGAGACGGGCTGTTCCTGTGCCCCAATTAACACTTTACAGGTGCCATTCCCCGGCGTTGTGGCCATTGTCGGTGCTCACACGCGATAAGATAAGGCGGAGGAGAGCGGGGCATGCCCAGCGGCAGACATTCAAGGAGGGGGCAGTGCGAGGTGAGGTGAGGTGCGACACGCCGGAGCCCCGACGCAGCTAATGCGGAGCACTTGTTGGACTGGCATCGAAAGGACGTGTGCGCACGGAGCGAGCCTTCCCTGCGGCGGAGCGCGGGAACTTTCTCCCCCCCTCCCACTGCAGGAGTTGTGTGCACTGCAGCGGTGCCGAGAGAAAAGCACAGAAGGCAGCAGGCTCTGGAGAGCAGGTAAGAGACGGAGCCTTGTGGGCAGGCGAGCAGGCCCGTTTTTTGGAAATTGCTGAAAAGGTTTGTTCGGTGTGTGGCAGGCGCACGTCGCGAGCTTGCGTGGCGATCTGCCGGTCTGGAGTTATGCAAATGAGGCCGAATTGCATCCCGGGACATGCTGCGAATGCGCAACGGCGACTGCAGATGTGTAGGAAACGGCGCGCTCGTTTTCTCGTTTTGCCCACACTTTTCAGTGTTAGTGTGGCGTGTGAGTGTGTGAAAGAGTGGGCCCAGCAGGAGGCGGTGGTGTGCGGGGCGAGGAGGTGGCCTAGGCTGCGCGATTTGTGCTGTGGGTGCGGGCCGCTTGCAGGGGCCTGTTTAACTCATACTTACCTGGCAGGGGAGATACCTTGATCAAGAAGGAGGTTCACCCAGGGCGAGGCTCGGCCATTGCACTCCGGCTGTGCTGACCCCTGCGAATTCCCCAAATGTGGGAATCTCGACTGCATAATTTCTGGTAGTGGGGGACTGCGTTCGCGCTCTCCCCTGATGTGCTTGGTCCAAAATCAGATACGGGAGGGTTAGGACACCACGAGCTGCGTGGCTGCGGAAGGATCCCGGTTCGACAGGAGTGGACGCCTCTGCTGGTTCTCGCTGGCTTTTAGTTAGGGGTCCGGAGAAGCATCTCAAGCTAGTTCCACTACTCCTTCCGGACGTTCATTCCCTTTTCAAAGTCAGTCGTTTTGCTGTAGTCTGCGTTCTTTAGGCTGATTATCGAGGTTAGCCTTTATTTGGTCATGGGGGGCCTCGGTACTGTATGCTGAGTCTAAAGACAGTTTCACCCGTTTTCTGATTGCTGGGTTCTGTACCAGTGCAGACATGTCAAACAGTGAATGGCTGTACCTCTATTGTATCCGTGCTCAATGAATGAAATCGGTAACAAATGAATATATGTCTAGTTATACGAAAAACGAGTGGTTTATCGACTCATCTTCATTTGCAGATTTAGAGGCAGCTTCGATATTCGTTTTACAGACGGGTTTTTTTTTTTTTGAATATGGGTCACACACATGCCACAGCAACAAAACATCTCTAGAGATGAGGCTATAGATCACCTTTCCATCCTGCAGGTTTTCCTCCCAAAGCCTACGGCACCAACGGCGACCCCTGCTGGCCGGGAGAGCAAGAGCTTATAGCACCTGGTATTCCCAGGCGGTCTCCCATCCAAGTACTAACCAGGCCCGACCCTGCTTAGCTTCCAAGATCAGACGAGATCGGGCGTGTTCAGGGTGGTGTGGCCGTAAGCGAAAGCCCTGGCGCCTGACTCGCTACTTGAAGCTGTGTGTGGCGGGGGCTCCGTGCCCCCCGAGCGGGACTGAAGGATCGTTCGTGTGCAACTCTTTGGAAAGGAGCTGCTTTCCAAATCGCATTGCGTGCCTGGATGTTGGCGAATGCGCTCCCTTGTGTTGGCTCGTCCCGCACTGGAGGAGGACAAAGAATCTGCACGGAGGAGCACCAGGCAAGTCTTCAGTGCACAGCACTCTGGAAACATTTCGGGGCTGTCGCGTGTTTATTTCAGCACGTAAAGCGCACCGGTCCAACACTTCGGCCGGGCGCGCGGCGCCTCCGCCCTCTTGCTGCCCCTGCAGCTGCTTCACTTTTCCCTTTAGTTGCCATCGATTTTTTTGTAGTGCTATACATATACGATTGAGGTATCTTAGAGTTCTCCTTCGAAGACCCAGCACTCTCTTTTCTTTTCCCAGTGTTACTCATATCGGACTTTTTAAACCTAAAAAAAAATCGTTTTTTTTTCTTTCAATTATAACTGAAGTTTAAACAACTAGTAAGTCAAGTCCTTATTTTTCTGTAGTCAAAAAAAGCAAAAATTAACATTCAGGTCATGAAAAACTCAAAAAAACTCCCCAACCACTAAACTTTACCTCCCACCTGAGCGCCATCTTGAACGCCCCTACCACCAGAGAATGCTCACGATTTCGGAAGCTGTCTCAGGGACGTGCTGATTCCACACATCCTGAATAAATCATGATATTGTTAGTTGCTGTAGCTAGACGTTCAAATGAGTTTCATGGCCAGATGGACTGTTTCCTCCAGCGGTATAATATTGCAGTGAGACAGCACGATGCCTGCAAGACTATGTCACGCTAAACGCCACAGATTGTGTTTGTCCGTTCGTGTCAGTCGTCCCGCAGCCACGGGAAGTGGGACACAAACATGCTGCAATGCTTTCAAGACGTTAGGATTTGTTTGTGCAACATCCAAGAGGAGTACTTGTGGCTTGAATGTGAACTGTACGTGCCCGCCCCCTTTCCTCTGTAGTGCATGAGTTCCTCCCGGCATGCCCTTCGTCATTGTTCTGTCATCTTGTATTTAAAGGGTTGTATTTCTGCTGCTGAAAATAAGCAACGGTTTTCTCACAACGCCCTTTGTTCCCAACGGAGCCCTTGTCTGTCATGAAATTCTTCAAAACCTCAAGCTAGAAGAAGAAGAAGACGACAAATATGAAGCGTTATAGCAACGACATGCCATGACACGATCGATAACGATTTCCATAGGATCCCCGCGGTTGCCTGGCAACCGTCAGCTTTGCGCAGTGGCAGTATCGTAGCCTGTGAGGGTTAGCCGAGGCGCGATTATTGCTAGTTGAAAACTTTTCCCAATACCCCGCTTCCGCCGGTTTGCAATACAATCGGCGAAAGCAATTTTTGACAGTCTCGTCAGAGACTGAGCAAGGTGTTTAAAGACAGATTTGGTCACGGTGATATCATGGTAGAAAGAAACGAACTTGTTACGTGTCAACAGAAACGCTCTTTAGCTCTTTCAGCTTTATGCAGAGAACAGCGTCTGTCGAGATTACTTTTGTGTCAGCGCGAAACGCCGTGTGCTTGTCAGTATGATTTCATATTGCTCGTAGCGGCGCCTGGCTTTTGTCTGTCAAACGTTAGGTTGCGCTTCTTCATGCTGCATCGTCGGCATGAGTGGAGCATTTTAAACGTCTGTACTTACTGCGCCCCATAAGAAATCGTTTGTCCCCATTCAAAAGAGATTGTGCGATGTCCTGCAGCGTTCGCAAAGCAAACCTTTGACAGTTTGAAAAGAGGAATTTATTCTGCTTCCTGTGCGTGCAGTAGTTACAAAGTTGAACGTCTTTACACGATCTGCTGCAGTTTTCAGTGGGTGGGCTTTGTCAAATGGCTTGGAAAAACGCACTGTGTTTCTGCTCGGGAAACATCATGAGCAGTGTCCTGCATGTTTTCTGTGTATAGCTGTCTTTTAACGCATACAGAATTCATTCGAAATCATTGATTTCTCCAATTAACAAGGGTCTCTTTTTGAACCTGCCAGAAGCATTCTTTCAATGTAACAGATTTACTCCGGGGAAGGGCAGCATGACATTGAGAGTAGCTCAAGCTTTCAGCACCTTTATCTGACTGCATGTATGCAGACACTGCTCAGAATCCCCTGTAAGATTCTCCTTCAATTCCGTTTTGCAGTGCTTTAGCTCTTTCAAAAGGCTTCGCTTTGCTAGTCACAATCCAAGGCTCATGACAGCATTTGAAAACATTCGTAACTGCGTTGGCCGGGAATCGAACCTGGGTTAACTGCTTTGAAGGCAGCTATGCGCAACACTGGCTCGCTCCAGAATAAATCTCACGTCGAGGGCATATTTTTTTCCATTTTACCGTGAGTCGGGCTCAGCTGCACAGAGGAGAGAGCAGAGCAATGAGGTCACGGGGACAGGGGAGTCACACGCTGGCGGTTTGAATACGCGGAAGATCACTGAGGGATCCACAGTATATGGACTCTCCGTGCGCCATCAGTCCGCACTCCGGACTCTGAATCCTGCCATCCGAGTTAAGATCTCGGCGGAACCTGAGGCGCAGTTCCTTCTTAAAACGTAATCTGGTGAGCATTTCTAGAATCGTACTTGTATAGATGCAGCCTTTAATGTGTTGCTAGGTTAAAATTGATGACTTCTTGTATTTCAGTAGGCAACTGCCCTCTTGATTTCGGATTTAATTTCTTTATTACAGGGGCGCTTTTATGAAGACAGAGTCATGTTCAGGTACTTTGCTTGATGGAGGAAGCTCATTTCGGACTCTGTGATCTGCTCACCTGGAAAGGTCTGCTATACTACTACAAGAGAGAAGTAGAGTCTGGAAGAAGGGACAATTTTATGATGCTTTGGAAGATAATGTTTTTTTTTTCTTATACTGAAAATGAAAGGTAGTTGTTTCTATATGGACTCAGTCTTTGGAATTTGTATATATATATTTCAGTGATCCCTCAGCCATTCCTTCTGTATTGTAATTCAATTTCTCTTTTAAAATTCCTTCCCCACTTCTAGGACCTGCAGTTGCTGAACTCCACAATGGCTTCTATTGGAAAGTCTGTGACTGAGACCAAGTGTTCACTTTTTTATGAAACCATTATTTATTTAGGAGCAATGAGCAATTCTTATATAAATGCAATAAAATCATTATGCTCAAACTATGAGAGAGAAAATTAAGGATAATTTAAGAAATCAGTCTTAGCTTGTTTCTATACACAGATGGTATTATTTATTTTCAAAGGAAACCCGCGAGGATTCCCCTGGTGTGCAAGATGTGCCTGAATACTCTTGATCAGCTTCCTGCTCACTTGAAGAGGGCGTGTATGAAGCACGCCACGGCAGAAAACATCAGGATGGCCTCTCAACAGGCGAGGGAGGACATGATGAATCACCTGAAGAACGGGGTCATCGTGGATTACCACAGAATAGAGATCGTGTCTGGTGAGGCAAACAGGATAGTGGTTGTAAGACTGCTAGAGTCCTTGGGCCTTTTTGTACATGGGAAGCCTGAAGACACATTGGCAAGGTGAGATATTTTTAATCTGTAAGGCTTCTGTAGTTTCTTTTTGAAATCATTGTTACAACATATTATGTAAAAGCATGTTGAAAAGAATCTACCTGCATTCCAGCGGCCCTGAGCAAGAGGCCGCAGTCCAGGAGGAAGAGATGCCAGAGGCTGCTCTAGAAACTGAAACAGAAGCGGATAAGGAAGGGGAAGATGTGAGCTCTGAAGAACTCTATCAGCAGTAAGACTTTTTATTTTTCAGATGTATCTATTTTTTACTAAAATTCTAATTTGTCTTATAGGTATAAAATGTTTAAACCGGTGTTTTATATCCTTACAGGCCCTGAGTAGTTAAAAAGTATCAGCAGGCCGGAAGAGAGTGGCCCAAGCTGGACTCTATAGAAAGCACTCCCTGGATGCTCCTCTCCTGATTGGATTCAAACAGTACCTTACCAAGGATCTGGGAGTGGCAAATTATTCTCAGGAGGTATTTATTTTTTAAAGGCATTTAAAATTAAGCAATGGTATCTTCATTGTAAATGTTTTTATTTCTTAGCTTAAAATTCACCCATGTGAAATGATGTCAGCCATAAACATCATGACTCTATATTTCCTACCTGAATCTATTCTACTTAAATTATTACATTATACACAATTTGAGTTCATTTTAAAAAGTAAAAGGTAATGAAAGGAATGCATTTTCATAAGAAAGATAATACCGATATGCATGTGATAATCTTCCTTATATCATGTAGTGCATCATTTGGACACTTTGTGGGCTTCAAATACAAAGAAAATCATGTTCTATGGTACAAGATAAATACAAAACTTAAGCTTTTATTTTAATTAGATTTGTTTATAAAGCATAAGCAATCATTTATTACATTAATATATGTAAAAATAACATTTTAGCATCATACGTTTAGTATATTTAGTCCCTAATGCTGAAAGAAATGATCATAGAACATGACATCTAACCTTACCTGCGGTGTTTTTAATCCCTATTGCTCAATGCACGGTGAAAGCATTCCATACATGTGTCTGACAATGAGGAATGGGCCCCTGAGACAGTCATTTGCCTGTTTCACAAATGATCGTATTTTACTAGAGATTCTGCTTGGGATTCAGATGTGCATTCGGACAGCAATCCCTTTCAAGAAATGATACGTTCTGGATGAGGTCAAAGGTGCTGGAACACTGTATCTAGGATGTGTTTGCAGAGACTGTGTGTCTCCTGCTTCAACGCAGTGATAAACAGATGTGCTCCTTTAATTTATTGGTACATGCCCAGGGCAGTAAGCAGTCTGAGGATTTATTTCCAGATGGCATAGAGCAGTGAAGCAGTGAAGTAGTGCAAAACACTGGATCATTATATTATTAGAATCTATTCTACTTAAATTATTACATTATACTCAATTTGAGTTCATTTTAAAAAGTAAAAGGTAATGAAAGGAATGCATTTTCATAAGAAAGATAATACCGATATGCATGTGATAATCTTCCTTATATCATGTAGTGCGTCATTTGGACACTTTGTGGGCTTGAAATACAAAGAAAATCATGTTCTATGGTACAAGATAAATACAAAACTTAAGCTTTTATTTTAATTAGATTTGTTTCTAAAGCATAAGCAATCATTTATTACATTAATATATGTGAAAATAACATTTTAGCATCATATGTTTAGTATATTTAGTCCCTAATGCCAAAAGAAATGATCATTTGTTTAACATGCACAGGTCTGTCTCAAAGGATGCAGTACTCCTGAAGGGTCTCAAACCCTACATTTTGGATGCCTAGCTGTATCCCTCACATGTGGCACCTCAGAATGACTTCTAACCTTACCTGTGGTGTATTCAGTCCCTATTGCTCAATGCACGGTGTACATACTGCATACATGTGTCTTGAGAATGAGGAATGGGCCCCTGAGACAGTCATTTGCCTGTTTCACAAACAGGGACCTGGACCTAGACTTGGCCCGTACGGGGCTCAAACCCACGACCTTGGCGTTATTAGCACCACACTCTAACCAACTGAGCTAACCGGCCTCACGACAGTGCTCCTCTCTGTGTTGCAAAAAATCAAACTCAGGGAATTTTGTCCTCCTTTGAATAGAAAGCTGTGTAATTCAGTGTACGGGCTTTCTCGTGCAGTTTCATGGTTCTTGTAACCCAAATCCTACACTGGCCTGAAGTGCCCCCCCATTTCACAGCATTTTTCAGCTGATTTAAAATGTACCTAAAGGAGAAGCATTATTGAAGACCATCAATTACCAAGAGCTTTTGTCAAAGGTTTTGGTGGTCATTTTGAATGACCACAGAGCGCTGTGACCTCGGTTTTACATCTCATCCAAAAGACAGCGCCCTTTTACAACACAGCATCTCCGTCACTATATTGGGGCATTGGGACCCGCACAGACCTATTGGTGAGCGCCCCCCCGCCGGCACCATTAACACCGCTTCCAGCTGGAAGCTTTGTTTTTCCCTGTAGCTCATCCTCATCCAGGTACTGACCTGGCTCACACCTGCTTAGCTTCAGTGGGTTTTCAGTTGCGAGTTGCAAGGGGATGCAAGTGATGGAGCCGCTCGCTGCAAAAGCCACTGCATTGGCCGGGAATCAAACCCGAGCCTCCCGCGTGGCAGGTTAGAATTCTACCACTGAACCACCAATGCTCAGTGCCTGAGCCTTCAAAAAAGACGCTTTTTTGGTGCTCTGTGCAAAACGCGTCGACATCTGCTTCCAGCTGCAAAATGCCATTTGCGGACGCTGAAGAACTTATTTCCAAGGCAGCGGGTACAAGCGATTGGGCGTTTTAAAACCACCAGGAACAGCAAAGAGGCGCGCTTCTTTGCTTGTGCCGAAACACACCGACTGAAGGCGGACAACGTAGTCGGCAGGATTGGAACCTGTGCGGGGAGACCCCAATGGATTTCTAGTCCATCGCCTTAACCACTCAGCCACGACTACAGCAAGCCCCACTGCCGCTGCGTTCTTGCTACAATCTTACCTGGATCGCGAGGCGCCGGCGGAAGGCAAAATACAAGCCTTGCAGACAGACACGCCTCAGAGGACTTAAGGGTGGCTTCATGTCGGAATGATAAAGTCTCCCCGTCTGGACATGAAAATGCCACTTTGTTACACACAAAAAAAGAATCAACAACAGAGAAATGCCCACAAGCATTTGAAAAGCCGCACCACGTCGCACTTGAAATAGCTCTTACATTAGTGGTAGACACAGGAATCGCCTTTTTATTTACGCTCTTACCAACGCGATGGAAAGCAAAACAAAGCAAAGCAGAGCAAAACAAAACGAACAAACGAAAACCCTCACGTCCTGCACTTGCATATAACCCCGTTACGTGCCCAAGCGGTATTGTACGTCATCCTAGCACTGCACCCCGGGTCGTACGGTATATGGGAACGAGCACACGCCACGAATCGTCTCGAATCACTCCCTACAGCTGTAAGGCGCCTTGAAGCGTGCACCCCCAACATTCTTCTTTGCGCATCTGTGAAAGGTAAACTCTTGAGCAAACTCTGAACCAGCTCTAAGGAAACTAATCCGATTAGACGTTACTTTGACTCATCTTCTTACGCTCAGTGCCGGATTGCTCAAACTCCAGCTAGGGTTAGGGTTAGCATTCCCACGCTACTTAGACACTTTGTTTACGCTCAGTGCTGGATTTTGGGAACTTCAGGACGAGTGGGAATTTTCTCCTATCTGTCCATTCTGTTTTGTTTTGGAGACTCTTGGCTGCCTATGTTGTTCAGTGCACCGTGAAGGAAACATTTTCCAAAACTGTGTCAGCTCAAAAGTTGTAAGAAAACCTCTCCAGGTGCTTTAACTCTCTTCATTTTTGTCATTTAATGTGACACTCGATGTATAACTGGAGCCTCACATATGCAAATGGTGAGGCTCCAGTTCGACACCCAGTTCCACACCACTTTACAGTATATGACAAAAGCATGGCAGACTGTGCCGGACCAGCTGGTAACTTCCGCTTATTTTGACCATATTAAACATTGGAAATCTTCCCACTTGCATTTGTGACACTTGATTTTGGCTCCACCTAAGACACTCTTAAATCTTCAAACACTTTTCTCTTCTCCCGCAACACACTTGTCTGTCGGCACTATGTGGCAGCGTTGCATGACAACCCATCTCACCACGGAAAGGAACCTAACAGCTTTGGTAAGAGAGTAGAATTACCTGAAGAACTGCTTTCCATGGAAGCAGGACCAAGCGATGTAGCATTTTTATAGTACCAGGAAAGGAGAAGCGGCACTTCGCCTTTGCCGCACAGGCACAAGGTGACGTGCGGCAGACGCCGTAGTCGGCAGGATTCGAACCTGAGCGGGGAGTCCCCAATGGATTTCAAATCCATCGCCTTAACTACTCGGCCACGACTACAGCGAGCTCGCCGCCGCTGCATTCCTCCTATAATCTAACACGGAGTGCGAGGTGGCTGCGGAAACCTTTTTAAAGTCGCTCTCTGTTAAAAAAAAAACCTTTCACAAGATACATGCCGGCAGACAGACACGCCTCAGAGGGTTTAAGGCTGGCTTCACGTTCAAATGATAAAGTCTCCCCGTCCGGATGTCAAAATGCAACTTTGGCAGACAGAAAAAACATCAACAAACCACAAATGTGGACAAGGATTTTACAAGCTGCACCACACTGCACTTTCAAAAGCATTTACATTCGTGTTAGACGCAGGAATTGTCTTTGTTTTGCGCGCTTACGAACGCCATAGAAAACGAAACAAAACAAAAGCCCTCAGCTCCTGTACTTGATTATAACGCCGTTACGTGTCGAAGCAGGATTTTACGTCATCTTACCACTGCAACATGGGGAATAGAGGGAAATGAACACACGCTACGAATCGTCTCAATCACTCCCTAGAGTCGTAAGGCACATTGAAGGGTGCACCCCCATCATTAATCGTTGGGCCTCTGTAAAAGGAAAGCTGTTGAGCAGTCTTTGAAACAGCTCGGATGAAACACTTGATATGCTTCCATGTGCATCTGGAGCCCACTTCTTATTTTCACTTCACGCCGCCCAAAGCATTTCTAAAACAGGAGATTCGCGTTTGGGAATGCGCCCTGCCCTACAAATAAAACAGGTCTACGGGTCTGAAACCTGCTCCACGGAAAACAGTTCTGTTGCGCTTTTGATCAAAGGGAGATTCTCTGTTCTTACTTTTTGATTACATAACACCCAAAGGGGCTTCTTTGGAGCTGGATTCCAACCAGCATCCTAAAGTTTCTTGGCGGTATCCTTTACAGTCCTCTGTTCGGTCGACAAGGAACAGTAGGGGGCAGCTTTCCTCACACATACAGTGCAATGTACTGTAGTGTTCCCCTTCATTGAATTCGCAGTTCTGCATCAGACCTCTAACTCGTTTCCTTAGCTTGGATTTAAGCCACGAAGCAGGCTTCTACTGTATAAACGTCTAGAGGAATCACAAACTATTTGAAAGGCCATCATCCCAGGGGGAACTGACAAAGTCTATCCCTAAACACCTAGCGCAGTCTCTCGAGAGACTGTCAAAAATCGCTTTCTCCGTTTGTGCTGCAAGTAAGTGAAAACGCGGTCTCAACCCAGAGCCACTTGGCAGCAGCGGCACGTAAATACTGTTACTACCACTGCTCGATACCAACGTTAGCCTACTATACCATGTTCAGCCACCGCTAGAAAATGTAAGGCTCTAGTACTGGAGCAAACAAAAGGAGAGCCAACGTCAAATGTAGAGAGCGACGAGGATGGGATTCGAACCCATGCGTGCAGAGCACAATGGATTAGCAGTCCATCGCCTTAACCACTCGGCCACCTCGTCGATGAAACTGGGCTGTCCAGACATGGGTTGGCGCGCTCCAGATGATCTTTTTCTTTTTTTTCCCTCGTACTCAAGGGTCCTTTTCCTGTTCCACATGCGATTTCAACATTTTCCTTGGGAGATGTCAAGCCAGCAAGCCACTGCTGTGGTTCAGTGGCCATTGTGGAGTTCAGTGGCCCTGTTGTACACAGAAAGCACATTGAGCTCCTTGGACATGAAAAGTTCCAGATAAAAGCCATTTGTCATCCTTTCTCTTGGTGTCGATGTTGCTATTGTATGTAAAGGTGGCAACTTGCTCAGCGAGCAGGCGGAGCACACACCGAATGCAGATGTGTCTGAGTGGTGTGTCCAAGTGGCTGCAAAAGGACAACACTACCGGGGCGCCGTTGCTTAGTTGGTTAAAGCGCTTGTCTCTTAAACAGGAGATCCTGAGTCCGAATCCCAGTGGTGCCTTCTTTGTTCTGTCTTCTCGAACAGAACTGGTCCTTACAGACAACCGCCTACGGCTAGACTTAATTAAATGCAAGTATTCATTTCCTGTCTTTAACGCGACTTGTTTTTCTTAAAATGGATGGAACTTGCAAAACATGAAATACAAACATTGCTAATCAGCGCTAGCGGCTGGCAAAAAAAAAGAAGTCAGCAATGTTTTTTTTCTTTAACCTTAACCCTGCTAATGGAGAAGAGTTAAACGACCGAGTCTATGCAGCTTAAACGGTGCTCATGTCGGGTTCTTAGCTGAAAGGGTGGTAAATCACGCTCACCCCAGTCCTTAATCTTTTAAAAGGATACAATATTGAACCTAGTCGCCACATCACATACATCCTGTTCAACGATAAAAAAGTGACATCTATCCTCGATCCAGAGTAAATCCCACGATGAGGGCATATTTTTTTCCACTTTACCATGAGTCGGGCTCAGCTGCACAGAGGCGAGAGCAGAGCAATGAGGTCACAGGGACAGGGGAGTCACACGCTGGCGGTTTGAACACGCGGAAGATCACTGAGGGATCCACAGTATATGGACCCTCCGTGCGCCATCAGTCCACACTCCGGACTCTGAATCCTGCCATCCGAGTTAAGATCTCGGCGGAACCTGAGGCACAGTTCCTTCTTAAAACGTAATCTGGTGAGCATTTCTAGAATCGTACTTGTATAGATGCAGCCTTTAATGTGTTGCTGGGTTAAAATTGATGACTTCTTGAACTTCAGTAGGCAACTGCCCTCTTGATTTCGGATTTAATTTCTTTATTACAGGGGCGCTTTTATGAAGACAGAGTCATGTTCAGGTACTTTGCTTGATGGAGGAAGCATATTTCGGACTCTGTGATCTGCTCACCTGGAAAGGTCTGCTGTACTACTACAAGAGAGAAGTAGAGTCTGGAAGAATGGACAATTTTATGATGCTTTGGAAGATAATGTTTTTTTTTTCTTTGAAATCGAAATGAATCAGAATATCAGTGCAAAAGACAAACTCTTGGTTTGGTTTAAAGAGATATGGTTTTAAAACAGACAAAATGTAGAAAACAGGTGTTTCTCACTTTTGGAAAAGAATGGACCGGGGGTAATATTTTACTAGGTGCAGTGCTCATCTCACTGGGTTACAGTCCTGCAGTGTCACACCAGGGCCAGTGGCGCAATGGATAACGCGTCTGACTACGGATCAGGAGATTGCAGGTTCGACTCCTGCCTGGCTCGGGTCGTTTTTAAACACATCGGGCTACTCCCTAAGTAGTCTGTGCTACTTACTGCATTGTAATCGTACCCAGTAAGATATTTCCTTCATGTAAATGAACTGCACCTGACAGCTTTAGAAAAACACCTGGGCTCAGTACGGTGCTGAGAGCTTAGCGTTGCTGTTCTAATTAGCACGCACTGCATCGGCTATGAGCCCGAACCTTTCAATTATTCCGATTAGTAAGTCAACACGTAGTCCACATGAACGGTAGAAATATTCTCTTGTCTGTCTCTTGTTTGTATAGAACTGAATGTCCCTGACAATGTACTGTTAGTTTTAATTGAAGAACGGCATTTGTGTTCAAATATACCAGACAAGTTTATGTAACTGCTCATGCGACACTCAGTTGTAATTAGTCAAGAAAAAAAAGTCGAACAACAGCTGCGGGTTTGATTCTGAACGTATGAGATTGCAGCGCCTTTTACTTCCATTGACAAATGATAGAGATTCGAAGAGAGATCCTTCAGACCAGCAAGCAAACCCACGGCTTTTTCGGTTTTCTATCTAGGCAACGTTGGTGTCTGCAATAGCATACATGAAAGCGTGATGCGATTTCTGTGGCTACATTTGTTGCACGTCATGCACAGTAAGAGTGTTTCTAACACCAAATAAAAAGTCAACAATTAGCGATCACGCCTTCTCCTCAGTTAACCCACTGAAACCCTTGCTGTTAACAGTTCTTTACTGCGTGCTTTACCAGCACCTACATATCGTGTCGGTTCTTTCAGCTTTATTCATTAGGTTTTCAAAGGCATAAGTAGAGCACCAGAGGTGCGAACGCAAAATGTGTAGTTATCTGAAGAATTGATTTCCATGGCAGCGGGTCCAAGCGATTTCGCGTTGTTATAGTACCAGGAAAGGAAAAGCGGCACTTCGCCTCTGCCGCGCAGGCACAAGGCGACGTGCGGCAGACGCCGGAGTCGGCAGGTTTCGCACCTGCGCGGGGAAGCCCCAACGCATTTCGAGCCCATCGCCTTAACCACTCGAGCACGACAAATGCGAGCTCGCCGCCGCCGCATTCCTCCTATAATCAAACACGGACTGCGATTTGGCTGCGGAAACCTTTTTAAAGTTGCTCTCCGTTAAAAAAAAATACCTTTCACAAGATTCGTGCCGGCAGACAGACACGCCTCAGAGGGTTTAAGGCTGGCTTCACGTTCAAATGATAAAGTCCCCCAGTCCGGATGTCAAAATGCAACTTTGGCAGACAGAAAAAACATCAACAAACCAAAAATGTGGACAAGGATTTTACAAGCTGCACCACACTGCACTTTCAAAAGCATTTACATTCGTGTTAGACGCAGGAATTGCCTTTGATTTGCGCGCTTACGAACGCCATGGAAAACGAAACAAAACTAAAGCCCTCAGCTCCTGCACTTGATTATAATGCCGTTACGTGTCGAAGCAGGAATTTACGTCATCCTACCACTGCAACACGGGGAATAGAGGGAAATGAGCACAAGCTACGAATTGTCTCTAATCAGTCCCTACAGTTGTAAGACGCCTGGAAGCGTGCACCCCCATCATTAATCTTTGCGCATCTGTGCAAGGTAAACTCTGGAGCAGTCTCTGAAACGGCTCAAAGGAAACACGTGATTGATTCCATATGCATCTGGGGTTCATTTCTTATTTACATTTAATTCAAGGGAAAGGCTTGGGTCAGTTTCAGACGGCCTCCAACAGCGAGATTCAAGCGCCCCACCTTCAGCCCAATCTGCGCCGCCAGAACGACAACGGCTCCTCTGGTCTTTGGGGTGCGGTTGTGACCCCGTAACCTAAAGTGTTGGTGGCAGACAAATGGAGACTAACAGGTGATGTCCTAGGACATGACTACATTGAGACACTCGGTGGGGATGGTGACCATTGCTTGGAAAAGAGTGCGAGAGTGCATTTTGAGCGTACAAATGTCCTTTTGATTTGCAAAGCTACAACCCCACCTTACTCAGTGAGCGTCTCTTCTTTTCTCTCACATACAGTTGGGAGAAAAACTTTTGTAAACAGCCCTTCGGAATGATGTGGATTTCTGCATGAATGGCTCCTAACATGTGATCTTATCTTTATCTAAGTCATAATAATTAATAAAGAGAGTCTGATTTAACAAACAACACACGCCCAACATTTGACATTGCTGTTTCTTTATTGACCAAATGGTTTAAACAATCAAGGTCATTGATGGAAAAAGTACGTGAACCCTTATATTAAGGAGCTAGTGGAACCTCCTTTATGACAAAAACCTCAATCCCCACTTTCTGTAGCGGCTGGTCAGACCTGAGCAGCGGTTAGGAGGTATTTTGGCCTATTCCTCTATGCAAAACTGTTTCAGTTCATGTATATTTTTGGGATGTCTTGCGCTGAACGGCCTGCTTCAGATCACGCCACAGCACTTCAATGGGATTGGGGTCAGGACTCTTACTTGGCCATCCCAAAATACGGAATTTCTTCTGTTTCAGCCACTCTGTTGTTGATGTACTCCTTTGTTTTTGTCATGCTGCATGACCCAGCCTCTTTCGAGTTTTAGATCACAGGCAGACACCCTGACATTCTGCTGTAGAATTTCCTGATACATCTTGGAATTCATCGGTCCCTCGATGATTGCAAGCCGTACAGCCTCCGCCATGTTTCCCAGGTGGGATGAGGTTTTGGAGTTGGTATGCAGTGTTTTGTTATCTCCAAACATAACGCTGTGCACATTTACCAACAAGTTCAACTTTTGTCATGTCTGTCCACAGAACATTGTTCCAGGAGTTGCTGTGGAACATCCATGTGGTCTTTAGCAAACTTGAGAGGGGCAGTGGTGGTTTTTTTTGGGGGGAGAGCAGTGGTTTCCTCCGTGGTGACCTCGCATGATCACCGCTCCTGTTCAGATTTCTTCTTATGGTGGACTCATGGACACAGACGTAAGACAAAGTCAACCACCTGTTCGCTAGATCCCATCCCCACTCAGCTAGTCAAAGATTCCCTCGAAGGACTGGCAGGACCTATAATTAGTATGATGAATGCATCGCTTGCGCGTCCAAGCCGTATTTGACTTCATCCTACCATTGCAACACGGGGCGTATATGGAAACGAACACACGCTACGAATTGTCTCTAATCAGTCCCTACAGTTGTAAGGCGCCTGGAAGCGTGCACCCCCATCATTAATCTTTGCGCATCTGTGCAAGGTAAACTCTGGAGCAGTCTTTGAAACGGCTCAAAGGAAACACGTGATTGATTCCATGTGCATCTGGGGTTCATTTATTTATTTACATTTAATTCAAGGGAAAGGCTTGGGTCAGTTTCAGACGGCCTCCAACAGCGAGATTCAAGCGCCCCACCTTCAGCCCAATCTGCGCCGCCAGAACGACAACGGCTCCTCTGCTCTCCGGGGTGCGGTTGTGACCCCGTACCCTAAAGTGTTGGTGGCAGACAAATGGAGACTAACAGGTGACATCCTAGGACATGACTACGTTGTGACACTCGGTGGGGATGGTGACCATTGCTTGGAAAAGAGTGCGAGGCCCCTTTAGAAAAACATTTTGTTAACAGGCATTCTGCCTCAGCCTAAACACCTATAGCTTGCAAAGCGCATGCTATTAGACAGGCACCTCTGCAAGACCTTAAGAGTCTCTTAAACTAGTGATAGTAAGGTGTTCCCAATGGGCGATGTTCGGCTTTCAAATCATCTCTCCGTGGAAGCGCCGAGATGCAACTGTTTAAGGTTTAGAAGCAGCTGACTGTTTCACTACCTAGCTGATCACTGTTAGTCAGGGAGCTCAGAGGTGAAAAGCCTGTCTGAGAGACAATTCGCCGTCGATCAGTTCAATATGTTCCGTACCAGCTCGGCGCACCTGAGATCATCTTGGTAGCCGTGTAGCTCAGATGAGTGAGAGCGTGTGTGTGTGTATCACCGTGATTGGATGCCGGTCCTTCTCAGGTCACAGTAAACCTTCTGCTGCCTAACTTCCCTAATTTTGGGGATCCATTTGAAAAAGCAAAGGAAAAAAAAACTGGCTCTTCATCAGCGTGATCAACCCCACTCAGTGTGCCCCAGTGGCCTAATGGATAAGGCACTGGCTTCCTAAGCCAGGGATTGTGGGTTTGAGTCCCATCTGGGGTGCTCCTGTCCCTTTTTGAGTGTACAAATGTCCTTGTGATTTGTGAAGCTGCAACCCCACCTTACTCAGTGAGCGTCTCTGCTTTTCTCTCAGTTGGGAGAAAAACTTTTGTAAACAGCCCTTCGGAATGATGTGGATTTCTGCATGAATGGCTCCTAACATGTGATCTTATCTTTATCTAAGTCATAATAATTAATAAAGAGAGTCTGATTTCACAAACAACACACGCCCAACATTTGACATTGCTGTTTCTTTATTGACCAAATGGTTTAAACAATCAAGGTCATTGATGGAAAAAGTACGTGAACCCTTATATTAAGGAGCTAGTGGAACCTCCTTTATTGACAAAAACCTCAACATCCAACAAACCTCAGCATCCGCCATGCTTCCCAGGTGGGATGAGGTTTTGGAGTTGGTATGCAGAGTTTTGTTATCTCCAAACATAATGCTGTGCACATTTACCAACAAGTTCAACTTTTGTCACGTCTGTCCACAGAACATTGTTCCAGGAGTTGCTGTGGAACATCCATGTGGTCTTTAGCAAACTTGAGAGGGGCAGTGGTGTTTTTTTTGGGGGGGAGAGCAGTAGTTTCCTCCGTGGTGACCTCGCATGATCACCACTCCTGTTCAGATTTCTTCTTATGGTGGACTCATGAGCACAGACGTAAGACAAAGTCAACCACCTGTTCGCTAGATCCCATCCCCACTCAGCTAGTCAAAGATTCCCCTGAAGGACTGGCAGGACCTATAATTAGTATGATGAATGCATCGCTTGCGTCAGGCGTTGTACCTGATCAATTTAAGGTAGCGGTTGTTAGACCGCTCCTTAAGAAGTCAAATTTGGATCCACAAGTTCTTAACAACTACAGGCCTGTCTCAAAGGTCCCATTTCAATCTAAAAGTTTTGAGAGAATAGTTGTTGCCCAATGTCAATCGTATCTGGATTCAAATAATATACTTGAGAAATTTCAGTCTGCTTTCTGAAACTGCATTAACGAGAGTCGTAAATGATATTCTCTTAGCTACTGATGTGGGGAATGCAACAGTGCTTGTGCTTCTAGATCTTAGAGCTGCCTTTGACACGGTTGACCTCTCTGTTTTGTTACACAGGCTTGAGTTTGAGGTTGGCTTATCTGGAACCGTCCTTCAGTGGTTTACTTCACATTTTACTCATCGTTTTCATTATGTTCAAATATCTAATAATTGTACTGCTTCATCAACGTCACCAGTTCAATTTGGGGTACCAGACGGATCAGTGCCGGGGCCAATATTGCTCTCTCTCTCTACATTCTGCTGCTAGGTAGGATAATACGAAAAAATAATATGAACTTTCATTCATATGCTGATGACACTCAAATAAACATTTTGTTCACACCAAACGACAACTTTTCTATTATCACTTTAGTTAAATGCATTAATGAAGGAAAGACTTGGATGTGTGAAAACTTTTTGTTACTCAACTCTGAGAAAACTGAGGATCTGTTGATCGGAGGCAACAATACTGATAGGACTACTATAACTTCAGCACTTAACTCAGAGGATTTAAACATTTGCCTCAAAGAGACAGCACGTAACCTAAGTGGCATATTAGACACAAGGCTCTTAACAACTTGCATTGTTAAGTGCCTTGAGACAACCTTGTTGTGAAAGGTGCTATATAGAAATACATTGATTTGAACTGAATTGACAATGTAAAATGTTGTGTGTGTTGTTTGTTAAACAAGACTGTCTTTATTTATTATTATGCGTCAGATGAAGATCAGATCACATTTTAAGAGCCAATCATGTAGAAATCCAGATCATTCGCGTTTTAAAAGTTGCGGGAAAAGCGAAACAGGTGCTTTTCCTTTGTTGCGCAGACACACGACGACACCGTAGGCGGCAGGACTTGAAGCTTCGCAGGGAGACCCCGATGGCTTTCTAGTCCATCACCCTAACCACTCGGCCACCGCCGCCGCCACTGCCTTTTTGATGCAGTCTAACATAGAGTGCCGGGCAGCGGCGGAAACCTTTTTCAAAGTCGCTTTCCGTTTAACAACAACAAAAAAAACTTTCACAAAATGCATGCTAGCAGACAAATGCGCCTCAGAGGACTTAAGGCTGGCTTCAAGTTGGAATGATAAAGTCTCCCCGTCCGGTCAGGAAAAGGGAACTTTGTTAGACAGAAAGAAGGAAGTAACAATAACGGAGAATTGTGTGCAAGGATTTTAGAAGCTGCGCAGCCCTGCAGTTTCAATAGCCCTTTTATTCGTGTTAGATGCTGGAATTGCCTTTTTTTGACGCTCTTACGAATGCGATGTCAACGAAAACAGAACAAAGCACAAAAAACCCTCAAGTCCTGCAGTTGGATAGAATGCCGTTACGCGTCCAAGCCGTATTTGACTTCATCCTACCATTGCAACACGGGGCGTATATGGAAACGAACACACGCTACGAATTGTCTCTAATCAGTCCCTACAGTTGTAAGGCGCCTGGAAGCGTGCACCCCCATCATTAATCTTTGCGCATCTGTGCAAGGTAAACTCTGGAGCAGTCTTTGAAACGGCTCAAAGGAAACACGTGATTGATTCCATGTGCATCTGGGGTTCATTTATTTATTTACATTTAATTCAAGGGAAAGGCTTGGGTCAGTTTCAGACGGCCTCCAACAGCGAGATTCAAGCGCCCCACCTTCAGCCCAATCTGCGCCGCCAGAACGCCAACGGCTCCTCTGCTCTCCGGGGTGCGGTTGTGACCCCTTAACCTAAAGTGTTGGTGGCAGACAAATGGAGACTAACAGGTGATGTCCTAGGACATGACTACATTGTGACACTCGGTGGGGATGGTGACCATTGCTTGGAAAAGAGTGCGAGGCCCCTTTAGAAAAACATTTTGTTAACAGGCATTCTGCCTCAGCCTAAACACCTATAGCTTGCAAAGCGCATGCTATTAGACAGGCACCTCTGCAAGACCTTAAAAGTCTCTTAAACTAGTGATAGTAAGGTGTTCCCAATGGGCGATGTTTGGCTTTCAAATCATCTCTCTGTGGAAGCGCCGAGATGCAGCTGTTTAAGGCTTAGAAGCAGCTGACTGTTTCACTACCTAGCTGATTACTGTCAGTCAGGGAGCTCAGAGGTGAAAAGCCTGTCTGAGAGACAATTCGCCGTCGATCAGTTCAATATGTTCCGTACCAGCTCGGCGCACCTGAGATCATCTTGGTAGCCGTGTAGCTCAGATGAGTGAGAGCGTGTGTGTGTGTACCACCGTGATTGGATGCCGGTCCTTCTCAGGTCACAGTAAACCTTCTGCTGCCTAACTTTCCTAATTTTGGGGATCCCTTTGAAAAAGCAAAGGAAAAAAAAAACTGGCTCTTCATCAGCGTGATCGACCCAACCCAGTGTGCCCCAGTGGCCTAATGGATAAGGCACTGGCCTCCTAAGCCAGGGATTGTGGGTTCGAGTCCCATCTGGGGTGCTACTGTCCCTTTTTGAGCGTACAAATGTCCTTTTGATTTGCAAAGCTGCAACCCCACCTTACTCAGTGAGCGTCTCTGCTTTTCTCTCACATACAGTTGGGAGATGTCTTGCACTGAACGGCCTGCTTCAGATCACGCCACAGCACTTCAATGGGATTGGGGTCAGGACTCTTACTCGGCCATCCCAAAATACGGAATTTCTATTGTTTCAGCCACTCTGTTGTTGATGTACTCCTTTGTTTTTGTCATGCTGCATGACCCAGCGTCTTTCGAGTTTTAGATCACAGGCAGACACCCTGACATTCTGCTGTAGAATTTCCTGATACATCTTGGAATTCATCGGTCCCTCGATGATTGCAAGCCGTACAGCCTCCGCTATGCTTCCCAGGTGGGATGAGGTTTTGGAGTTGGTATGCAGTGTTTTGTTATCTCCAAACATAACGTTGTGCACATTTACCAACATGTTCAACTTTTGTCACTGTCCACAGAACATTGTTCCAGGAGTTGCTGTGGAACATCCATGTGGTCTTTAGCAAACTTGAGAGGGGCAGTGGTGGTTTTTTTGGGGGGGAGAGCAGTGGTTTCCTCCATGGTGACCTCGCATGATCACCACTCCTGTTCAGATTTCTTCTTATGGTGGACTCATAAACACAGACGTAAGACAAAGTCAACCACCTGTTCGCTAGATCCCATCCCCACTCAGCTAGTCAAAGATTCCCTCGAAGGACTGGCAGGACCTATAATTAGTATGATGAATGCATCGCTTGCGTCAGGCGTTGTACCTGATCAATTTAAGGTAGCGGTTGTTAGACCGCTCTTAAGAAGTCAAATTTGGATCAACAAGTTCTTAACAACTACAGGCCTGTCTCAAAGGTCCCATTTCAATCTAAAAGTCTTGGGAGAATAGTTGTTGCCCAACGTCAATCATATCTGGATTCAAATAATATACTTGAGAAATTTTAGTCTGGTTTCTGAAACTGCATTAACAAGAGTCGTAAATGATATTCTCTTAGCTACTGATGCAGGGAATGCAACAGTGCTTGTGCTTTGCTTCTAGATCTTAGAGCTGCCTTTGACACGGTTGACCTCTCTGTTTTGTTACACAGGCTTGAGTTTGAGGTTGGCTTATCTGGAACCGTCCTTCAGTGGTTTACTTCACATTTTACTCATCGTTTTCATTATGTTCAAATATCTAATAATTGTACTGCTTCATCAATGTCACCAGTTCAATTTGGGGTACCAGAAGATCAGTGCTGGGACCAATATTGCTCTCTCTCTCTACATGCTGCTGCTAGGTAGGATAATATGAAAAAATAATATGAACTTTCATTCATATGCTGATGACACTCAAATAAACATTTTGTTTACACCAAACGACAACTCTTCTATTATCAGTTTAGTTAAATGCATTAAGGAAGGAAATACTTGGATGTGTGAAAACTTTTTGTTACTCAACTCTGAGAAAAATGAGGATCTGTTGATCGGAGGCAACAATACTGATAGGACTACTATAACTTCAGCACTTAACTCAGAGGATTTAAACATCTGCCTCAAAGAGACAGCACGTTACCTAGGCGGCATATTAGACACAAGGCTCTTAACAACTTGCATTGTTAAGTGCCTTGGGACAACCTTGTTGTGAAAGGTGCTATATAGAAATACATTGATTTGAATTGAATTGACAATGTAAAATGTTGTGTGTGTTGTTTGTTAAACAAGACTGTCTTTATTTATCAAAAAATAAAAGGAATTTGCTAGGAATGCAAACGTTAGGTTGCGCTTCTTCATGCTGCATCGTCGGCATGAGTGGAGCTTTTTAAACGTCTGTACTTACTGTGCCCCATAAGAAATCGTTTGTCCCCATTCAAAAGAGATTGTGCGATGTCCTGCAGTGTTCGCAAAGCAAACCTTTGACAGTTTGAAAAGAGGAATTTATTCTGCTTCCTGTGCGTGCAGTAGTTACAAAGTTGAACGTCTTTACACGATCTGCTGCAGTTTTCAGTGGGCGGGCTTTGTCAGAGGGCTTGGAAAAACGCACTGTGTTTCGGCTCGGGAAACATCATGAGAAGTGTCCTGCATGTTTTCTGTGTATAGCTGTCTTTTAACGCATACAGAATTCATTCGAAATCATTGATTTCTCCAATTAACAAGGTTCCCTTAAAGGATGAGTCAAAGTAACGTCTAATCGGATTAGTTTCCTTAGAGCTGGTTCAGAGTTTGCTCAAGAGTTTACCTTTCACAGATGCGCAAAGAAAAATGTTGGGGGTGCACGCTTCAAGGTGCCTTACAGCTGTAGGGAGTGATTCGAGACGATTTGTGGCGTGTGCTCGTTCCCATATACCGTACGCCCCGGGGTGCAGTGCTAAGATGAAGTACAATACCGCTTGGGCACGTAACGGCGTTACACGCAAGTGCGGGACGTGAGGCTTTTCGTTTGTTCATTTTGTTTTGCTCTGCTTTGCTTTGTTTCGTGGTCAAGAGGCGTAAGGTAAGTCGTAATCCAGGGAGAACACTGGTGGCAAACAGTCCGAGGTGAGAGGCGAGGTCCAAAGTCGAAAAGGCAGAAGGGGAGTCCAATATCCAGAATAAACGAGGTAATGGAAAAAACGCCAGGTAGAGCTCTCAAGGAGTAGACTCAATACCAGCGGGAAGCAAGTAAAGATGGTAAAAATAGCACTGCGTACCCCACGGTGGAGTGTGTGCAGGTGGGTTAACTCGTGCGGCGGCGTTTGTTAATAATCACCCTCTGCTGGTGCTGTTTAGATTGCTTAAGAGTTGGTCTTAACTGCCTGGCGGTCATGACAAGCTCCTCTTTAAGCTGTGGTTTAGTTTTGCATTCATGTGTTTCTAGAGCAGTTATTTATGGGGGTGGGTGGGTCCTTCACAGAGGCTCAGGACAAATCCCCTGCATGAAAGTCTACTGTGTGCGTTCAAACAGTCACAGGTCAAGAGCCAGGCAGGAGGACAATGGACAGATGAGCCAACGAACTAAAAATAAAAGAACAGATATGAAAAAGCCACCATCTTTTTCTTTTTGACATTTTCCGACTTTCATGCAAGCCAGGACAAAGTTGCTCGTAGCTACTTGTGGATTCAAATACTCTATCGAGTGCTTTGATGAGTTTTTGCAATTTGATTGTCGTCCTGTCAGCCTGTTTCTGTTTTTTTTTTTTCAATCTAGGGATGGAAAGTATGAGGGAAATGATGGAGCAATCAATAACCGCTCCGGAAAAATGGCAGAAAGAAATGGTCCGTCACTAAGGACATTTGTGAAGCAGAGGAGTGACATCACCACAAAGGCGACACATTCTGCTGATGGTTTTGGTGAATAATGATTGAGGCGCGTTAAGAGAAAGGTAGCTGTGTCAGCATGCGTAGGCTGCAAACGATCAAGCAAAGGTTTACTCCATGCTGAAAAGAGAAGAAAAGAAGCACAACGTTTCGACTGTGGAGCCTTCTGCGCCATCTTCTTTAGCGGTGATGATGTTTACATTGGAAAAACGGAGACATGCGTCCCTGGGTGGGCTTGAACCACCAACCTTTCGGTTAACAGACGAACGCGCTAACCGATTGCACCACAGAGACTGACGGCCGCTTGTGCTCCCTACATTTGCAGGTTTATGGTCAAAGAAAACAATCACTTGCGCTTCTTGCAGCCGGCAATCTTTTTCCACTGACAACCAAGAAATGGATTTCATCTTTCACAAGCTGTATGGATTTCTTCAAAAACAAGTTATTCCAGAAAGGAAATGAATTCCTGCATTAAACTGAACCAAGCTGTACATGTTTGTCTGAAATGATACATTCGGCACAACAAGACACGGAGAGAGGCACCGCTGGTATTCAGACCCAGGATCGCCTGCTTACTAGGCGGGCACTTTAAGCCACTAGGGAACAGCGCCAGCGGAGCACCGTGCTTTTACAGACACTTGGACACATCTGCGTTCGGTGTGCACTTAACCTGCTCTCTGAGCCCGTTGCCTCCGTCCCATTTAATAGCAGAACTGACGCCAAGAGAAATGATGAGAAATGGCATTTATCGGGCACTTTTCATGTCCAAGGAGCTCAATGCCCTTGACACCTCCCCAAGGCGACAGAGCTGTGCATTCTTTGGCGACACCATTTTTTCTTTTGTTTAATTTCTATACTTATTGATAGAATAAAAACGATATGTCATGTACTGTAAGGGAAATGTCTCTTTTCATGGGGAAAGCTAGCACCAGCAAATGTTGTGTTTAGAAGAAGTGATTTAACATGACACGTGACCTAATTTACCGGAGCAAAAGCTCACCCAGCAAGCCCTGCTTTACTTCTACAGGAGAGAAGTACTGTAGAGTCTGCAAGATGTTCAGCTGGGTAGCTACGTCAGCATGCCTCGGCTGCAAAGGAACAAGTACTAGGTTTATTGCATGCTGAAAAGAGAAGAACGGAAACACAGCGTTTCGACTGTGAGGTCTTCTCACACCTGAAGAAGCCTCACACCTGTAAAAGGCTCCATGGTTTTCTTTCTTCTCTTTTCAACATGGAATACACCTATTGTCTGCAAGATGTGACAATTTCATGGTGTTTTGGAAGAAAACCTTTTTTCTTTGAATTCAAAATCAATCGGAATTTCAGCACAACACATCAACACTTTTTCTGTTTTAAGGAGATGATATTTTAAACCTGACAAAAATAGTAGGAAACACAAGTTTCTTGCTGTGAAAATTTAGATGGGGAAGTGTACTACTAGTAGCAGTGTAGAGCTCTCTGTGGTGGAGTGCAAGCGCATGTTCTATGGGCCAGTGGCGTAATGGATAACGCGTCTGACTTCGGATCAGAAGATTGTAGGTTCGAGTCCTGCCTGGCTCGTGAGGCTTTTAAACCTCTCAGGTTCCTAGGTAACAGGTTGCCGTCATGTATATGAACTATAGAAAAGCATTTGCCACAACCCGTAAATTAGCACGCAAGTGCGGGCTGGTGAACACAGAACTGTATGGAGATCATCTCCAGCTCCGAGCTCAATTGCAATGAAAAAACATGCAGAACAGAACTGGAGAGCAGCTGAATTTGTGCTCAGTAGGGTGGGGAGGACTCAGCATTGCTATTGTTCTAATTGGCATGAACTGCAGGGGATCTGAATCAGAACATGTCAGTCAGTTTGATCATTGCGTCAATATGTAGGCCACGTTAATACAGAATTATTACTTTGTCTGTCTCGTCTTTGTATATAGCTGAATGTCCCTGACAATTTCATGTTAGTTTTTAAGAACGACATTGGTGCTAATATATACATATATAGCATATAAGGAACACGTAAAAGTTTAGTCCATGCTGAAAGGATAAGAAAACCGCCACAACGTTTCATCTTGGAATAAATCTTTACTTGTTGTTTTGCAGCCTACCCATTCTGACCTAACTCCTCCCTTGAAATTCCCTAACAGATAAGGGTACGTAACGGCTCATGCGATGCTCAGTTGCAATTTGTCCCAAAACAAACAAGAACAGCAGCTGAGGGTTTGAGTTTGAACATGCACTGTATTAAAGCAGCTTTTATTTCCATTGATAAATGCTAGATATTCCTACAGAGATTCTCCAGGTGAGTAAGCGATTCCTGTTTCTGTTTCTATTTCTGTTTCATATATACAGTATATATATGTTACATGTGTCTCTGCAATAGTATAAATGTGTTATACACTATCAGGGGCTGCTTTTTTGTGCACCTCATCTACAACAAGGGTTTTTTTTTTCATTTATGTTTGTGGACCTTCACCATTTGAGGAAGTGAGTTAGATAAGAAAGTTACAGGTATGGTGAGCAATGACTGACAAAGGCACGTACTGCGTATTCCTTACAGAAGTGTAAGCAATTTGTTCTAAAAAACACCGGCTAAAGTCCAACATCGTTAGCAATCTTATTACTTAAACAGAATTAACATCAATAAACTGTAAGGTGCTGGTACATGCGAGTAGATTTGATCTTCTATTAAACAAAAATGCAATTACAGCTCTAAAAAGGTCAACCTAGACTTCTGTAACAGATCTGTTCAGGTCATCGCTGTTTCTCTGACCTTGTGAGTCTTTGGAATTTTAAAAGTGTATTTTGCTTGCCTTTCATGTGGTCTGTGTACAAGTCACTGTGGCGTATGCGGTCCTACACAGCCTTGCTATAGACGTGACGAGCCTCCGCTATGTTGCAATGGAGAACAGGTTCAGTACGGAGCTGCCGAGAAAATTCAGCTGGAAAGCTCGTTGCAGAAAAGCATCGTTCTCTGTGTCCAGCGGCAAAGCGTCCATCGTGGGTGCTGAAGAATCGATTTCACAGGCTGTGGGTCCAGGCGATTTAGAGTGTTAAAGGTCCCAGCGAAAACGAAACGGCGCTGGTCCTTTTACACGCACGCACGCAACCAAATGCAAAGGACGCCGTAGTCGGCAGGATTTGAACCTGCGCGGGGAGACCCCAACGGATTTCAAGTCCGTCACCTTAACCACTCGGCCACGACTACAGCGAGCGCCGCGGCCGCTGCCTTCTTGCTACAATCGAACAGGGAGTGCGAGGCGGCGGCGGCAGCGGAGGCAACTTTTTTCAAGTTCGCTCTCCGTTTAAGAAACCTTTTACGCCATACGTGCAAGCACACACACACACACCTCAGAGGACTTAAGGGTGGCTTCAAGTTGGAATGATAAAGTCTCCCCGTTCGGACATGAAAACAGAACGTTCTTAGACAGAAAGCAATCAACAACAGAGACATCTGGACGACGATTTTAGTCACTGCACTTTGAATAGCATTTTTACTCCAGTTACAGGAGATGCACCAATGGCCCTTGACCTACGCTCTTACCAATGCCTTGAACATTCAAACAAAACAGCCCTCAAGTCCTGCGGTTTAATATAACGCTGTTACGTGTCGAGGCAGTATTTGACTCTGTCCTACCGTTGAGACACGGGGCGTATATGGAAATGAACACATGCTACGGATCGTCTCTAATCGGTCCCTACAGTTGGAAGGCTCCTTGAAGCGTGCACCCCCATCATTCATCTTTGCGCATCTGTGAAAGGTAGACTCTTGAGCAATGTTTGAGCCAGCTCTAAGGCAACTAGTGCTATTGGACAGACACCTCTGGAAGATCCTAAGAGTCTCTTAACACCACTTCCAGCAGCAAGCTTAATTGTTCGCTGGAGGTCTCCCACCCAGGTACTGACCAGGCAAAGAATCACCAGTACATTGAATGAGGAAGTTAATCCTGAAATCCAATTACATATCTCAAGGTAAGACAAATCCATAAGAACATGTCTTAGTATTACTTCGTTTACATTAGTATGGCACTGAGTTGGAGCTCCTCTTTAAGCTGTGGTTTAGTTTTGCATTCATGTGTTTCTAGAGCAGTTATTTATGGGGGTGGGTGGGTCTTCCACAGAGGCTCAGGACAAATCCCCCGCCTGAAAGTCTAATGTGTGCGTTCAGACAGTCACAGGTCAAGAGCCAGGCAGGAGGACAATGGACAGAAGAGCCAACGAACTAAAAATAAAAGAACAGATATGAAAAAGCCACCATCTTTGTCTTTTTGACATTTTCCGACTTTCATACAAGCCAGGACAAAGTTGCTCGTAGCTACTTGTGGATTCAAATACTCTATCGAGTGCTTTGATGAGTTTTTGCAATTTGATTGTCGTCCTATCAGCCTGTTTCTGTTTTTTTTTTTTCAATCTAGGGATGGAAAGTATGAGGGAAATGATGGAGCAATCAATAACCGCTCCGGAAAAATGGCAGAAAGAAATGGTCCGTCACTAAGGACATTTGTGAAGCAGAGGAGTGACATCACCACAAAGGCGACACATTCTGCTGATGGTTTTGGTGAATAATGATTGAGGCGCGTTAAGAGAAAGGTAGCTGTGTCAGCATGCGTAGGCTGCAAACGATCAAGCAAAGGTTTACTCCATGCTGAAAAGAGAAGAAAAGAAGCACAACGTTTCGACTGTGGAGCCTTCTGCGCCATCTTCTTTAGCGGTGATGATGTTTACATTGGAAAAACGGAGACATGCGTCCCTGGGTGGGCTTGAACCACCAACCTTTCGGTTAACAGCCGAACGCGCTAACCGATTGCGCCACAGAGACTGACGGCCGCTTGTGCTACCTACATTTGCAGGTTTATGGTCAAAGAAAACAATCACTTGCGCTTCTTGCAGCCGGCAATCTTTTTCCACTGACAACCAAGAAATGGATTTCATCTTTCACAAGCTGTATGGATTTCTTCAAAAACAAGTTATTCCAGAAAGGAAATGAATTCTTGCATTAAACTGAACCAAGCTGTACATGTTTGTCTGAAATGATACATTCGGCACAACAAGACACGGAGAGAGGCACCGCTGGTATTCAGACCCAGGATCGCCTGCTTACTAGGCGGGCACTTTAAGCCACTAGGGAACAGCGCCAGCGGAGCACCGCGCTTTTACAGACACTTGGACACATCTGCGTTCGGTGTGCACTTAACCTGCTCTCTGAGCCCGTTGCCTCCGTCCCATTTAATAGCAGAACTGACGCCAAGAGAAATGATGAGAAATGGCATTTATCGGGCACTTTTCATGTCCAAGGAGCTCAATGCCCTTGACACCTCCCCAAGGCGACAGAGCTGTGCATTCTTTGGCGACACCATTTTTTCTTTTGTTTAATTTCTATACTTATTGATAGAATAAAAACGATATGTCATGTACTGTAAGGGAAATGTCTCTTTTCATGGGGAAAGCTAGCACCAGCAAATGTTGTGTTTAGAAGAAGTGATTTAACATGACACGTGACCTAATTTACCGGAGCAAAAGCTCACCCAGCAAGCCCTGCTTTACTTCTACAGGAGAGAAGTACTGTAGAGTCTGCAAGATGTTCAGCTGGGTAGCTACGTCAGCATGCCTCGGCTGCAAAGGAACAAGTACTAGGTTTATTGCATGCTGAAAAGAGAAGAACGGAAACACAGCGTTTCGACTGTGAGGTCTTCTCACACCTGAAGAAGCCTCACACCTGTAAAAGGCTCCATGGTTTTCTTTCTTCTCTTTTCAACATGGAATACACCTATTGTCTGCAAGATGTGACAATTTCATGGTGTTTTGGAAGAAAACCTTTTTTCTTTGAATTCAAAATCAATCGGAATTTCAGCACAACACATCAACACTTTTTCTGTTTTAAGGAGATGATATTTTAAACCTGACAAAAATAGTAGGAAACACAAGTTTCTTGCTGTGAAAATTTAGATGGGGAAGTGTACTACTAGTAGCAGTGTAGAGCTCTCTGTGGTGGAGTGCAAGCGCATGTTCTATGGGCCAGTGGCGTAATGGATAACGCGTCTGACTTCGGATCAGAAGATTGTAGGTTCGAGTCCTGCCTGGCTCGTGAGGCTTCTAAACCTCTCAGGTTCCTAGGTAACAGGTTGCCGTCATGTATATGAACTATAGAAAAGCATTTGCCACAACCCGTAAATTAGCACGCAAGTGCGGGCTGGTGAACACAGAACTGTATGGAGATCATCTCCAGCTCCGAGCTCAATTGCAATGAAAAAACATGCAGAACAGAACTGGAGAGCAGCTGAATTTGTGCTCAGTAGGGTGGGGAGGACTCAGCATTGCTATTGTTCTAATTGGCATGAACTGCAGGGGATCTGAATCAGAACATGTCAGTCAGTTTGATCATTGCGTCAATATGTAGGCCACGTTAATACAGAATTATTACTTTGTCTGTCTCGTCTTTGTATATAGCTGAATGTCCCTGACAATTTCATGTTAGTTTTTAAGAACGACATTGGTGCTAATATATACATATATAGCATATAAGGAACACGTAAAAGTTTAGTCCATGCTGAAAAGATAAGAAAACCGCCACAACGTTTCATCTTGGAATAAATCTTTACTTGTTGTTTTGCAGCCTACCCATTCTGACCTAACTCCTCCCTTGAAATTCCCTAACAGATAAGGGTACGTAACGGCTCATGCGATGCTCAGTTGCAATTTGTCCCAAAACAAACAAGAACAGCAGCTGAGGGTTTGAGTTTGAACATGCACTGTATTAAAGCAGCTTTTATTTCCATTGATAAATGCTAGATATTCCTACAGAGATTCTCCAGGTGAGTAAGCGATTCCTGTTTCTGTTTCTATTTCTGTTTCATATATACAGTATATATATGTTACATGTGTCTCTGCAATAGTATAAATGTGTTATACACTATCAGGGGCTGCTTTTTTGTGCACCTCATCTACAACAAGGGTTTTTTTTTCATTTATGTTTGTGGACCTTCACCATTTGAGGAAGTGAGTTAGATAAGAAAGTTACAGGTATGGTGAGCAATGACTGACAAAGGCACGTACTGCGTATTCCTTACAGAAGTGTAAGCAATTTGTTCTAAAAAACACCGGCTAAAGTCCAACATCGTTAGCAATCTTATTACTTAAACAGAATTAACATCAATAAACTGTAAGGTGCTGGTACATGCGAGTAGATTTGATCTTCTAATAAACAAAAATGCAATTACAGCTCTAAAAAGGTCAACCTAGACTTCTGTAACAGATCTGTTCAGGTCATCGCTGTTTCTCTGACCTTGTGAGTCTTTGGAATTTTAAAAGTGTATTTTGCTTGCCTTTCATGTGGTCTGTGTACAAGTCACTGTGGCGTATGCGGTCCTACACAGCCTTGCTATAGACGTGACGAGCCTCCGCTATGTTGCAATGGAGAACAGGTTCAGTACGGAGCTGCCGAGAAAATTCAGCTGGAAAGCTCGTTGCAGAAAAGCATCGTTCTCTGTGTCCAGCGGCAAAGCGTCCATCGTGGGTGCTGAAGAATCGATTTCACAGGCTGTGGGTCCAGGCGATTTAGAGTGTTAAAGGTCCCAGCGAAAACGAAACGGCGCTGGTCCTTTTACACGCACGCACGCAACCAAATGCAAAGGACGCCGTAGTCGGCAGGATTTGAACCTGCGCGGGGAGACCCCAACGGATTTCAAGTCCGTCACCTTAACCACTCGGCCACGACTACAGCAAGCGTCGCGGCCGCTGCCTTCTTGCTACAATCGAACAGGGAGTGCGAGGCGGCGGCGGCAGCGGAGGCAACTTTTTTCAAGTTCGCTCTCCGTTTAAGAAACCTTTTACGCCATACGTGCAAGCACACACACACACACACCTCAGAGGACTTAAGGGTGGCTTCAAGTTGGAATGATAAAGTCTCCCCGTTCGGACATGAAAACAGAACGTTCTTAGACAGAAAGCAATCAACAACAGAGACATCTGGACGACGATTTTAGTCACTGCACTTTGAATAGCATTTTTACTCCAGTTACAGGAGATGCACCAATGGCCCTTGACCTACGCTCTTACCAATGCCTTGAACATTCAAACAAAACAGCCCTCAAGTCCTGCGGTTTAATATAACGCTGTTACGTGTCGAGGCAGTATTTGACTCTGTCCTACCGTTGAGACACGGGGCGTATATGGAAATGAACACATGCTACGGATCGTCTCTAATCGGTCCCTACAGTTGGAAGGCTCCTTGAAGCGTGCACCCCCATCATTCATCTTTGCGCATCTGTGAAAGGTAGACTCTTGAGCAATGTTTGAGCCAGCTCTAAGGCAACTAGTGCTATTGGACAGACACCTCTGGAAGATCCTAAGAGTCTCTTAACACCACTTCCAGCAGCAAGCTTAATTGTTCGCTGGAGGTCTCCCACCCAGGTACTGACCAGGCAAAGAATCACCAGTACATTGAATGAGGAAGTTAATCCTGAAATCCAATTACATATCTCAAGGTAAGACAAATCCATAAGAACATGTCTTAGTATTACTTCGTTTACATTAGTATGGCACTGAGTTGGAGCTCCTCTTTAAGCTGTGGTTTAGTTTTGCATTCATGTGTTTCTAGAGCAGTTATTTATGGGGGTGGGTGGGTCTTCCACAGAGGCTCAGGACAAATCCCCCGCCTGAAAGTCTAATGTGTGCGTTCAGACAGTCACAGGTCAAGAGCCAGGCAGGAGGACAATGGACAGAAGAGCCAACGAACTAAAAATAAAAGAACAGATATGAAAAAGCCACCATCTTTGTCTTTTTGACATTTTCCGACTTTCATACAAGCCAGGACAAAGTTGCTCGTAGCTACTTGTGGATTCAAATACTCTATCGAGTGCTTTGATGAGTTTTTGCAATTTGATTGTCGTCCTGTCAGCCTGTTTCTGTTTTTTTTTTTTCAATCTAGGGATGGAAAGTATGAGGGAAATGATGGAGCAATCAATAACCGCTCCGGAAAAATGGCAGAATGAAATGGTCCGTCACTAAGGACATTTGTGAAGCAGAGGAGTGACATCACCACAAAGGCGACACATTCTGCTGATGGTTTTGGTGAATAATGATTGAGGTGCGTTAAGAGAAAGGTAGCTGTGTCAGCATGCGTAGGCTGCAAAGGATCAAGCAAAGGTTTACTCCATGCTGAAAAGAGAAGAAAAGAAGCACAACGTTTCGACTGTGGAGCCTTCTGCGCCATCTTCTTTAGCGGTGATGATGTTTACATTGGAAAAACTGAGACACGCGTCCCTGGGTGGGCTTGAACCACCAACCTTTCGGTTAACAGCCGAACGCGCTAACCGATTGCGCCACAGAGACTGACGGCCGCTTGTGCTACCTACATTTGCAGGTTTATGGTCAAAGAAAACAATCACTTGCGCTTCTTGCAGCCGGCAATCTTTTTCCACTGACAACCAAGAAATGGATTTCATCTTTCACAAGCTGTATGGATTTCTTCAAAAACAAGTTATTCCAGAAAGGAAATGAATTCTTGCATTAAACTGAACCAAGCTGTACATGTTTGTCTGAAATGATACATTCGGCACAACAAGACACGGAGAGAGGCACCGCTGGTATTCAGACCCAGGATCGCCTGCTTACTAGGCGGGCACTTTAAGCCACTAGGGAACAGCGCCAGCGGAGCACCGTGCTTTTACAGACACTTGGACACATCTGCGTTCGGTGTGCACTTAACCTGCTCTCTGAACCCGTTGCCTCCGTCCCATTTAATAGCAGAACTGACGCCAAGAGAAATGATGAGAAATGGCATTTATCGGGCACTTTTCATATCCAAGGAGCTCAATGCCCTTGACACCTCCCCAAGGCGACAGAGCTGTGCATTCTTTGGCGACACCATTTTTTCTTTTGTTTAATTTCTATACTTATTGATAGAATAAAAACGATATGTCATGTACTGTAAGGGAAATGTCTCTTTTCATGGGGAAAGCTAGCACCAGCAAATGTTGTGTTTAGAAGAAGTGATTTAACATGACACGTGACCTAATTTACCGGAGCAAAAGCTCACCCAGCAAGCCCTGCTTTACTTCTACAGGAGAGAAGTACTGTAGAGTCTGCAAGATGTTCAGCTGGGTAGCTACGTCAGCATGCCTCGGCTGCAAAGGAACAAGTACTAGGTTTATTGCATGCTGAAAAGAGAAGAACGGAAACACAGCGTTTCGACTGTGAGGTCTTCTCACACCTGAAGAAGCCTCACACCTGTAAAAGGCTCCATGGTTTTCTTTCTTCTCTTTTCAACATGGAATACACCTATTGTCTGCAAGATGTGACAATTTCATGGTGTTTTGGAAGAAAACCTTTTTTCTTTGAATTCAAAATCAATCGGAATTTCAGCACAACACATCAACACTTTTTCTGTTTTAAGGAGATGATATTTTAAACCTGACAAAAATAGTAGGAAACACAAGTTTCTTGCTGTGAAAATTTAGATGGGGAAGTGTACTACTAGTAGCAGTGTAGAGCTCTCTGTGGTGGAGTGCAAGCGCATGTTCTATGGGCCAGTGGCGTAATGGATAACGCGTCTGACTTCGGATCAGAAGATTGTAGGTTCGAGTCCTGCCTGGCTCGTGAGGCTTTTAAACCTCTCAGGTTCCTAGGTAACAGGTTGCCGTCATGTATATGAACTATAGAAAAGCATTTGCCACAACCCGTAAATTAGCACGCAAGTGCGGGCTGGTGAACACAGAACTGTATGGAGATCATCTCCAGCTCCGAGCTCAATTGCAATGAAAAAACATGCAGAACAGAACTGGAGAGCAGCTGAATTTGTGCTCAGTAGGGTGGGGAGGACTCAGCATTGCTATTGTTCTAATTGGCATGAACTGCAGGGGATCTGAATCAGAACATGTCAGTCAGTTTGATCATTGCGTCAATATGTAGGCCACGTTAATACAGAATTATTACTTTGTCTGTCTCGTCTTTGTATATAGCTGAATGTCCCTGACAATTTCATGTTAGTTTTTAAGAACGACATTGGTGCTAATATATACATATATAGCATATAAGGAACACGTAAAAGTTTAGTCCATGCTGAAAGGATAAGAAAACCGCCACAACGTTTCATCTTGGAATAAATCTTTACTTGTTGTTTTGCAGCCTACCCATTCTGACCTAACTCCTCCCTTGAAATTCCCTAACAGATAAGGGTACGTAACGGCTCATGCGATGCTCAGTTGCAATTTGTCCCAAAACAAACAAGAACAGCAGCTGAGGGTTTGAGTTTGAACATGCACTGTATTAAAGCAGCTTTTATTTCCATTGATAAATGCTAGATATTCCTACAGAGATTCTCCAGGTGAGTAAGCGATTCCTGTTTCTGTTTCTATTTCTGTTTCATATATACAGTATATATATGTTACATGTGTCTCTGCAATAGTATAAATGTGTTATACACTATCAGGGGCTGCTTTTTTCTGCACCTCATCTACAACAAGGGTTTTTTTTTCATTTATGTTTGTGGACCTTCACCATTTGAGGAAGTGAGTTAGATAAGAAAGTTACAGGTATGGTGAGCAATGACTGACAAAGGCACGTACTGCGTATTCCTTACAGAAGTGTAAGCAATTTGTTCTAAAAAACACCGGCTAAAGTCCAACATCGTTAGCAATCTTATTACTTAAACAGAATTAACATCAATAAACTGTAAGGTGCTGGTACATGCGAGTAGATTTGATCTTCTATTAAACAAAAATGCAATTACAGCTCTAAAAAGGTCAACCTAGACTTCTGTAACAGATCTGTTCAGGTCATCGCTGTTTCTCTGACCTTGTGAGTCTTTGGAATTTTAAAAGTGTATTTTGCTTGCCTTTCATGTGGTCTGTGTACAAGTCACTGTGGCGTATGCGGTCCTACACAGCCTTGCTATAGACGTGACGAGCCTCCGCTATGTTGCAATGGAGAACAGGTTCAGTACGGAGCTGCCGAGAAAATTCAGCTGGAAAGCTCGTTGCAGAAAAGCATCGTTCTCTGTGTCCAGCGGCAAAGCGTCCATCGTGGGTGCTGAAGAATCGATTTCACAGGCTGTGGGTCCAGGCGATTTAGAGTGTTAAAGGTCCCAGCGAAAACGAAACGGCGCTGGTCCTTTTACACGCACGCACGCAACCAAATGCAAAGGACGCCGTAGTCGGCAGGATTTGAACCTGCGCGGGGAGACCCCAACGGATTTCCAGTCCGTCACCTTAACCACTCGGCCACGACTACAGCAAGCGCCACGGCCGCTGCCTTCTTGCTACAATCGAACAGGGAGTGCGAGGCGGCGGCGGCAGCGGAGGCAACTTTTTTCAAGTTCGCTCTCCGTTTAAGAAACCTTTTACGCCATACGTGCAAGCACACACACACACACCTCAGAGGACTTAAGGGTGGCTTCAAGTTGGAATGATAAAGTCTCCCCGTTCGGACATGAAAACAGAACGTTCTTAGACAGAAAGCAATCAACAACAGAGACATCTGGACGACGATTTTAGTCACTGCACTTTGAATAGCATTTTTACTCCAGTTACAGGAGATGCACCAATGGCCCTTGACCTACGCTCTTACCAATGCCTTGAACATTCAAACAAAACAGCCCTCAAGTCCTGCGGTTTAATATAACGCTGTTACGTGTCGAGGCAGTATTTGACTCTGTCCTACCGTTGAGACACGGGGCGTATATGGAAATGAACACATGCTACGGATCGTCTCTAATCGGTCCCTACAGTTGGAAGGCTCCTTGAAGCGTGCACCCCCATCATTCATCTTTGCGCATCTGTGAAAGGTAGACTCTTGAGCAATGTTTGAGCCAGCTCTAAGGCAACTAGTGCTATTGGACAGACACCTCTGGAAGATCCTAAGAGTCTCTTAACACCACTTCCAGCAGCAAGCTTAATTGTTCGCTGGAGGTCTCCCACCCAGGTACTGACCAGGCAAAGAATCACCAGTACATTGAATGAGGAAGTTAATCCTGAAATCCAATTACATATCTCAAGGTAAGACAAATCCATAAGAACATGTCTTAGTATTACTTCGTTTACATTAGTATGGCACTGAGTTGGAGCTCCTCTTTAAGCTGTGGTTTAGTTTTGCATTCATGTGTTTCTAGAGCAGTTATTTATGGGGGTGGGTGGGTCTTTCACAGAGGCTCAGGACAAATCCCCCGCCTGAAAGTCTAATGTGTGCGTTCAGACAGTCACAGGTCAAGAGCCAGGCAGGAGGACAATGGACAGAAGAGCCAACGAACTAAAAATAAAAGAACAGATATGAAAAAGCCACCATCTTTTTCTTTTTGACATTTTCCGACTTTCATGCAAGCCAGGACAAAGTTGCTCGTAGCTACTTGTGGATTCAAATACTCTATCGAGTGCTTTGATGAGTTTTTGCAATTTGATTGTCGTCCTGTCAGCCTGTTTCTGTTTTTTTTTTTCAATCTTGGGATGGAAAGTATGAGGGAAATGATGGAGCAATCAATAACCGCTCCGGAAAAATGGCAGAATGAAATGGTCCGTCACTAAGGACATTTGTGAAGCAGAGGAGTGACATCACCACAAAGGCGACACATTCTGCTGATGGTTTTGGTGAATAATGATTGAGGTGCGTTAAGAGAAAGGTAGCTGTGTCAGCATGCGTAGGCTGCAAAGGATCAAGCAAAGGTTTACTCCATGCTGAAAAGAGAAGAAAAGAAGCACAACGTTTCGACTGTGGAGCCTTCTGCGCCATCTTCTTTAGCGGTGATGATGTTTACATTGGAAAAACGGAGACATGCGTCCCTGGGTGGGCTTGAACCACCAACCTTTCGGTTAACAGCCGAACGCGCTAACTGATTGCGCCACAGAGACTGACGGCCGCTTGTGCTCCCTACATTTGCAGGTTTATGGTCAAAGAAAACAATCACTTGCGCTTCTTGCAGCTGGCAATCTTTTTCCACTGACAACCAAGAAATGGATTTCATCTTTCACAAGCTGTATGGATTTCTTCAAAAACAAGTTATTCCAGAAAGGAAATGAATTCTTGCATTAAACTGAACCAAGCTGTACATGTTTGTCTGAAATGAGACATTCGGCACAACAAGACACGGTATTCAGACCCAGGATCGCCTGCTTACTAGGCGGGCACTTTAAGCCACTAGGGAACAGCGCCAGCGGAGCACCGCGCTTTTACAGACACTTGGACACATCTGCGTTCGGTGTGCACTTAACCTGCTCTCTGAACCCGTTGCCTCCGTCCCATTTAATAGCAGAACTGACGCCAAGAGAAATGATGAGAAATGGCATTTATCGGGCACTTTTCATGTCCAAGGAGCTCAATGCCCTTGACACCTCCCCAAGGCGACAGAGCTGTGCATTCTTTGGCGACACCATTTTTTCTTTTGTTTAATTTCTATACTTATTGATAGAATAAAAACGATATGTCATGTACTGTAAGGGAAATGTCTCTTTTCATGGGGAAAGCTAGCACCAGCAAATGTTGTGTTTAGAAGAAGTGATTTAACATGACACGTGACCTAATTTACCGGAGCAAAAGCTCACCCAGCAAGCCCTGCTTTACTTCTACAGGAGAGAAGTACTGTAGAGTCTGCAAGATGTTCAGCTGGGTAGCTACGTCAGCATGCCTCGGCTGCAAAGGAACAAGTACTAGGTTTATTGCATGCTGAAAAGAGAAGAACGGAAACACAGCGTTTCGACTGTGAGGTCTTCTCACACCTGAAGAAGCCTCACACCTGTAAAAGGCTCCATGGTTTTCTTTCTTCTCTTTTCAACATGGAATACACCTATTGTCTGCAAGATGTGACAATTTCATGGTGTTTTGGAAGAAAACCTTTTTTCTTTGAATTCAAAATCAATCGGAATTTCAGCACGACACATCAACACTTTTTCTGTTTTAAGGAGATGATATTTTAAACCTGATAAAAATAGTAGGAAACACAAGTTTCTTGCTGTGAAAATTTAGATGGGGAAGTGTACTACTAGTAGCAGTGTAGAGCTCTCTGTGGTGGAGTGCAAGCGCATGTTCTATGGGCCAGTGGCGTAATGGATAACGCGTCTGACTTCGGATCAGAAGATTGTAGGTTCGAGTCCTGCCTGGCTCGTGAGGCTTTTAAACCTCTCAGGTTCCTCGGTAACAGGTTGCCGTCATGTATATGAACTATAGAAAAGCATCTGCCACAACCCGTAAATTAGCACGCAAGTGCGGGCTGGTGAACACAGAACTGTATGGAGATCATCTCCAGCTCCGAGCTCAATTGCAATGAAAAAACATGAAGAACAGAACTGGAGAGCAGCTGAATTTGTGCTCGGTAGGGTGGGGAGGACTCAGCATTGCTATTGTTCTAATTGGCATGAACTGCAGGGGATCTGAATCAGAACATGTCAGTTAGTTCGATCATTGCGTCAGTATGTAGGCCACGTTAATACAGAATTATTACTTTGTCTGTCTCGTCTTTGTATATAGCTGAATGTCCCTGACAATTTCATGTTAGTTTTTAAGAACGACATTGGTGCTAATATATACATATATAGCATATAAGGAACACGTAAAAGTTTAGTCCATGCTGAAAAGATAAGAAAACCGCCACAACGTTTCATCTTGGAATAAATCTTTACTTGTTGTTTTGCAGCCTACCCATTCTGACCTAACTCCTCCCTTGAAATTCCCTAACAGATAAGGGTACGTAACGGCTCATGCGATGCTCAGTTGCAATTTGTCCCAAAACAAACAAGAACAGCAGCTGAGGGTTTCAGTTTGAACATGCACTGTATTAAAGCAGCTTTTATTTCCATTGATAAATGCTAGATATTCCTACAGAGATTCTCCAGGTGAGTAAGCGATTCCTGTTTCTGTTTCTATTTCTGTTTCATATATATATATACAGTATATATACAGTATTGTACTATTATTATATAATTCGTTACACTGTGGCTGTGTTGTGTGTGTTAAGCTGCTGTTGCACTGCAATTTCCCTCACGGGATCAATAAAGTATCTATCTATAAGAAGACATTACCAACAACGACCACAAGATGGAGATATTGTCTAGACATTACCAACAACGACCACAAGATGGAGATATTGTCCAAAGAGGCAAGAAGGGCAAAGCCGCGATAAGGTAAAATCATTTTTTGTAAGGGATTGGTGTCAGAATGCACATCCGTATCCCAAACAGAATCTCTAGTAAAATATGATCATTTGTGAAACAGGCAAATGAGTGTCTGCTACAATATGATTGCTACAGATGCAGCCATTCAAAATGTGCGGGCGATACTGCATTATTTTCCGGTACGCTGTACGCAGTCTACCGCGAGTTACCGGTAAATACCGCGAGTTACCGGTAAATACCGCTAGCAAAATAATAGTATCCGGAATTTCCGCAAGGTGGAGCTAATAAAGCTCAACTTCTCATGTTTGAGCTGTAGCCATCAAAGTCTTTAATGAAGATATTACTAATAGTATTAATAATAAATGACCTTGGACAAGCTGTAAACTCAAAGTATTGCCCTGGTCCACATTATTTTTTTCACTGACCTTCTTTGTAAAAGTAACACCACAGCATTTCGCAATCACGCATTTTTTTCCAATCATGCAAAGTACAGTAATTTTTGAGAATCGATTCACCATGCCTTTCACATGCTCATAAAAGAGATTGATTTAGGAACATAAACATATTACCGTATGCAAACTGTACTGTATACAGTTTGTATATGTATATGTATATGTATATGTATATTTAATGTCTTAACTGTGCCCGTTTAAGTATTGAATATTTATATGGAATTTTACCACTGAAGGGAAATCTTAGTGCCTGAGCATAAAAAGAATAGGAGCGTAATGCAACGCGTGTGAAGGCCATAAACGATATTAATTTTGGAACATAAACATACAGTATATGGCTGGTCTCGGTACTTTAAAGAAAACATACACGAAACATGGTTTCATTATGACCAGAATCGGTCTTGAGATATTTTTAACTTGATTTACAGTATTTGAGAGGTATGTCTTGACACCGATACTACGTAAATACTCCTCACGTATATGTTTCTAGGTTTATATTATGCATTTCATACGGTCAAATTGCTTTTGAGCAACTGATAAGAAGCGCGAAACGGTATGCCCAGGGCGTTTTAGTTTTTGTTTTGTTTTAATGCAGTGCAGTGGATTGATTAGAGATATCAAGTACATACAAGTCATTTTTTAAATGTTGTAGTTCGTCTTGTAAAAATGTTACGAGTACATCATCTGTCAACAATTACACAGGTTCTGTTTCCATATTGCGGTTTTTGGTTACGTAATACTATTTTCTAATTTCACGTTGTGAATATATGATTTGGGCAAACAGAGCCGCAAAGAAGTACATTATGGGTTGTTGTTGTTTTTTTTGCAGTTTTATCTAAAATAAGCGATGCTTAAACCTTTGTCTGATTCTTGTGAAACTATCCACACGACAGTTACCTAGGAGTTGACTTCAGTGATGTCACTGATGGGATGTTTCTAAAAATCCATCCTCTGTAAAACATCTTCTCTAGTTGTTCTGCATATGTATTCGCTAATGAAGCTGTGTGTTCTGAGCCTGGTTCTCTACATTTCTGTATGAACCAGCTTAGAGGGCTAAAGACAGCTTGTGTTTAAATTGAGTGTAAGGTAATTTATGCTTCTAAAGTCATGGTCAGCATTTATTATTGTACTGTGCTGTAAACTTCTTCTGTGCCTAATTACATTATTTTATAGTCGATAATGTTTCTGTAGTGCTTTTTCAGCCCTCAGCATGTGACTGCGCTGGTGGTGCTGTGGGTTAGGTTCCTGACTCCTATGTCACATGGTCTGTGGTTGAATCTCATGGAACTATGACTTTAATTTTTAACAAACATTTCTTTGAAAAAATGAAACATTTCCCTTGGTCAGAGATTAAATAAAACCTCACTCGCATCAAAACAAATTTATATTTCTAAATATCACAACATGATCGAATTTACGTCTTTTTAATAACAATGAATAGTCACCTATGCGTTACAAAATAAACATTTATATTGATTTGAATCGAGTTTTGATTTAAATCGTAAACGCGTGTTTAAAGGCGATATACTGTATAAAAGCGCTGATTCTTATGGAATGTGTTTGGCCGGGGATTCAAAATAATTATTTTTTTTAATCGCGTATCTAAGGAAAATTGCAGTATAACTTTGTTCATGCACAAACAGTGGCATGTTACATTATAATTTGGGTGTCTCCTCTTGCCAGAAAGCTCTAAATTGGATTTTGAGTGCGGTTTTTGACTTTTTCTAAATTGCAACCCATAAATAAAGCTGATACAGTTTAGACTTACTGTATTCTAAACTGTATTACAACATCACATTGGACAATGCAACGTAAATTGCAAAAATGCACTTGGAATCTGTCCAAGCCCTACTACGAAAATTATTAAAACTGCGACACTTATCATTCATCTTTAAATAAACTTTATTTTATATAGCGTTTTAAGCGAATAGGTAATTAGATTGCTCATAAACCTAATCGCTTTTTCTACATAAACACAGCGTGATTGCTCTCTGAAAATGCTTTTTTCTTTATATTAAGGCTCAGATTTCAACTATAGATTGTATTATTATAAACTTTCTTGGAAAAATGTCTTTTATGTAAACCATGTTTGCTATTAATTCATTTAGGGCTAAAATACGTTCATTGTCTTCCAATCGAGTCGAGTTGACATTGGAAGCTTGCCACGCCCGGACTGTTACACCAACGCATTAGCATGTTGAAGCGATTTCATTGAGGAGGCCATCTACTAGTTAACACTGTACTTCCTACTTTGAAAACACCTGTGAAATTGGTTTAATTCGTCACAGCCAGCACTCCGGCAGAGAGGGGGGTTGTACTCGTTAATGTCTGATGACATACAAGTGGAAAGATTACAGATTTTAATCGTTTTTTTTCTGAACCAGGGAAAATCTGATCATGTTTCTCTATAACAATAATAAAAAACTTTATTTTAAATTATTTTACATATCCCGCTTGCACATCGCACGACTTTAATAAATCTATTCTTTATTAATACTAAATAAATAATACTAAAAATACTACAGCAAAGAGGTCACTTGATTTTTGGAATAATTCCAAATAGCACAATGATCCGCTGGCATTCCTGAAGTCTGTTTAGTGCATAATCTTCCAAATACAATCACTAAGCAATTATAAGAATTATACCATCCTATTTCTTTGTGATGTCCTGTAAAAACTAAACCTATTTTTATAAGGCTTTTACTCAAAAGGTTTCCAAACACACAAAGCATTTGTGAAGTACTATAGTATTTCTAAAGGTTACTGGTACAACATCAATCATTAAAGCTTAACAATAAAGTTTAGATTGCTGACTATGGACTAACTACATTAACTAACTGCAATGCAACATTATACATTTTACAAGAATATCTGGTTGAATTCTTGCATTTGTAGCCAATTTAATGCGAGAGAAATAAGCCAATTTAATTATTTCACAAAAAATAATGTAATATAAAATGGATGTTTTTAACTTTATTGTAGTGTTTTAGAAACTAATATGTCTTCAAAAATGGTTGTTTTTCACTCCTAGGAATGAAAGCTGTTGTTATATGATGTTTATTTTCAAATTTGGAAAAATCAAAGGATTCTAGCTTTCTCCCCTTGCAGGCATCGGACACAGAGAACCTCATGGTTTTCCTAAAAATCATTTTTTATGTTCCCTGGTGTTCCAAACTTAGTTTTAATTTGTTATTATGTTAAAAACAGGGTAATAAATTTCTAATTGGACTATAAATAATGTCATATTGTCTGCTATAAAACTGATGTTTTCAACTCTATTGTAGAGATTCTAGAATCATCTAATAGAGAATTGAAATAAAAAAAGGGCATAAGAAAACATTACCAACAACGACCACAAGATGGAGATATTGTCTAGACATTACCAACAACGACCACAAGATGGAGATATTGTCCAAAAAGGCAAGAAGGGCAAAGCCGCGATAAGGTAAAATCATTTTTTGAAAGAGATTGCTGTCAGAATGCACAACTGAATCCCAAACAGAATCTCTAGTCAAATATGATCATTTGTGAAACAGGCAAATGAGTCTCTCAGGTGCCCATTGCTCATTTTCAGACACATTTATGCAATACTTTCACCATGCGTTGAGCAATAGGGATTAAAGATACCAGAGGTAAGGTTTAAAAGTGATTCTGAGGTGCAACACATCAGCAATACAGCTAGGCATCTGAAATGCGGGGTTTGAGAGCCCTTCAGGGAACACCGTACCCTAAAGGTACCAGAAGTCCAGTAGTATAAGCATTAAGTCACTGTCACCCCTGTTACAATGTGATTGCTACATATCTTCATTTCTTTGGTTTTTAAGGAGTAAGAGTGCAGGGGGTCTAAATCTGCGATCCAGTGTGTTGAAGTATTTCACAACATTACCTGTAGCCCGTATGGAAATAAATACTAATTCTGATTATTGCCCTGGGCATGTACCAATAAATCACTGAGCATATATATATATATCACTGTGTTGAAGCTAGAGACCTGTATGTAATATTATGGTGCTAAAATGTCATTTTCACATATATTAATGTAATAAATGATTGCTTATGCTTTATAAACAAATCTAATTAAAATAAATGATTAAGTTTTGTATTTATCTTGTACCATAGAACATGATTTTCTTTGTATTTCAAGCCCACAAAGTGTCCAAATGACGCACTACATGATATAAGGAAGATTATCACATGCATATCGGTATTATCTTTCTTATGAAAATGCATTCCTTTCATTACCTTTTACTTTTTAAAATGAACTCAAATTGTGTATAATGTAATAATTTAAGTAGAAGTGCTTCACTGCTCTATGCCGTCTGGAAATAAATCCTCAGACTACTTACTGCCCTGGGCATGTACCAATAAATTACAGGAGCACATCTATATATCACTGCGTTGAAGCAGGAGACACACAATCACTGCAAACACATCCTAAATACAGTGTTCTAGCACCTTTGACCTCATCCAGAACATATCATTTCTTGAAAGGGATTGCTGTCCGAATGCACATCTGAATCCCAAACAGAATCTCTAGTAAAATACGATCATTTGTGAAACAGGCAAATGACTGTCTCAGGGGCCCATTCCTCATTCTCAAGACACATGTATGCAGTACGTACACCATGCATTGAGCAATAGGGATTAAAGACACCACAGCTAAGGTTAGAAGTCATTCTGACTATATTCTAAAATATTGGACTCATATTCTTATGATGGCAGACATGATGCTGCGTTTAAAACCGGGGTTAATGGACATTATATGACTGTCAATTCTGTTTTGTTTTGGAGACTCTTGGCTGCCTATATGGTACACTGCAGCGTGAAGGAATTATTTTCCAAAACTGTGTCAGCTCAAAAGTTGTAAGAGAACCTCTCCAGCTGCTTTAACTCTCTTCATTTTTGTCATTTAATTGTCTGTCGGCACTATGTGGCAGCGTTGCATGACAACCCCTCTCACCACGGAAAGGAACCTAACAGCTTTGGTAAGAGAGGAGAAAAGGACCTGGCCAGTAAGGGGCACGAACCCGTGACTTTGGCGTTATTAGCACCATGCTCTAACCAACTCAGCTAACCGGCCTCACGACAGTGGTTCTCTCTGTGCTGCAAAAAATCGAACTCAGGGAATTTCTTTTGCCCTCCTTTGAATAGAAAGCCGTGTAATTCAGTGTACGGGCTTTCTCATGCAGTTTCATGGTTCTTGTAACCCAAATCCTACACTGGCCTGAAGTGCCCCCCATTTCACAGAATTTTTCAGCTGATTTAAAATGTACCTAAAGGAGAAGCATTATTGAAGACGATCAATTACCAAGAGCTTTTGTCAAAGGTTTTGGTGGTCATTTTTAATGACCACAGAGCGATGTGACCTCGGTTTTACATCTCATCCAAAAGACAGCGCCCTTTTACAACACAGTGTCTCCGTCACTATGCTGGGGCATTGGGACCCGCACAGACCTCAGGGTGAGCGCCCCACCGCCGGCACCATTAACACCGCTTCCAGCTGGAAGCTTTGTTTTTCCCTGTAGCTCACCCTCATCCGGGTACTGACCTGGCTCACACCTGCTTAGCTTCAGTGGGTTTTCAGTTGCGAGTTGCAAGGGGATGCAAGTGATGGAGCAGCTAGCTGCAAAAGCCACTGCATTGGCGGGGAATCAAAGCCGAGCCTCCCGCGTGGCAGGCGAGAATTCTACCACTGAACCACCAATGCTCAGAACCCGGGCCTTCAAAAAAGACGCTTTTTTGGTGCTCTGTGCAAAAAGCGTCGACATCTGCTTCCAGCTGTAAAATGCCATTCGCGGACGCTGAAGAACTTATTTGCAAGGGAGCGGGTACAAGCAATTTGGCATTTTAAAACCACCAGGAACACCGAACAGGCGCGCTTCTTTGCTTGCGCCGAAACACAACGACAGGAGGTGGACAACGTAGTCGGCAGGATTCGAACCTCTTTCTGTCTATTATATACTAAATGTTCTCTTGTCTGTCTCTTGTTTGTATAGAACTGAATGTCCCTGACAATGTACTGTTAGTTTTAATTGAAGAACGGCATTTGTGTTCAAATATATCAGACAAGTTTACGTAACTGCTCATGCGACACTCAGTTGTAATTAGTCAAGAAATAAAGTCGAACAACAGCTGCGGGTTTGATTCTGAACGTATCAGATTGCAGCACCTTTTACTTCCATTGACAAATGATAGAGATTCGAAGAGAGATCCTTCAGACCAGCAAGCAAACCCACGGCTATTTCGGTTTTCTATCTAGGCAACGTTGGTGTCTGCAATAGCATACATGAAAGCGTGATGCAATTTCTGTGGCTAAATTTGTTGCACGTCATGCACAGTAAGAGTGTTTCTAACACCAAATAAAAAGTCAACAATTAGCGATCACGCCTTCTCCTCAGTTAACCCACTGAAACCCTTGCTGTTAACAGTTCTTTAATGCATGCTTTACGAGCACCTACATATTGTGTCGGTTCTTTCAGTTTTATTCATTAGGTTTTCAAAGGCATAAGTAGAACACCAGAGGTGCGAACGCAAGATGTGTGGTTATCTGAAGAACTCATTTCCATGGCAGCGGGGCCAAGCTATTTAGTGTTTTTATAGTACCAGGGAAGGAGAAGCGGCACTTCACCTTTGCCGCGCAGGCACAAGGAGACGTGCGGCAGACGCCGTAGTCGGCAAGATTTGAACCTGCATGGGGAGTCCCCAACGGATTTCGAGTCCATCGCCTTAACCACTCGGCCACGACTACAGCGAGTTCACCATCGCCGCATTCCTCCTTTAATCTAACACGGAGTGCGACGTGGCTGCGGAAACCTTTTCAAAGTCGCTCTCCGTTAAAAAAAAATAATACCTTTGACAAAATACGTGCCGGCAGACAGACACGCCTCAGAGGGTTTAAGGCTGGCTTCATGTCGGAATGATAAAGTCTCCCCGTCCGGACATGAAAATGCCACTTTGTTACACACAAAAAAAGAATCAACAACAGAGAAATGCCCACAAGCATTTGAAAAGCCGCACCACGTCGCACTTGAAATAGCTCTTACATTAGTGGTAGACGCAGGAATCGCATTTTTATTTACGCTCTTACCAACGCGATGGAAAGCAAAACAAAGCAAAGCAGAGCAAAACAAAACGAACAAACGAAAACCCTGCACATAACGCCATTACGTGCCCAAGTGGTATTGTACGTCATCCTAGCACTGCACCCCGGGGCGTACGGTACATGGGAACGAGCACACGCCACGAATCGTCTCGAATCACTCCCTACAGCTGTAAGGCGCCTTGAAGCGTGCACCCCCAACATTCTTCTTTGCGCATCTGTGAAAGGTAAACTCTTGAGCAAACTCTGAACCAGCTCTAAGGAAACTAATCCGATTAGACGTAACTTTGACTCATCTTTTTACGCTCAGTGCTGGATTGCTCAAACTCCAGCTAGGGTTAGGGTTAGCATTACCACGCTACTTAGACACTTTGTTTACGCTCAGTGCTGGATTTTGGGAACTTCAGGACGAGTGGGAATTTTCTCCTATCTGTCCATTCTGTTTTGTTTTGGAGACTCTTGGCTGCCTATGTTGTACAGTGCAGCGTGAAGGAAACATTTTCCAAAACTGTGTCAGCTCAAGAGTTGTAAGAAAACCTCTCCAGCTGCTACAACTCTCTTCATTTTTGTCATTTAATGTGACACTCGATGTATAACTGGAGCCTCACATATGCAAATGGTGCGGCTCCAGTTCGACACCCAGTTCGACACCACTTTACAGTATATGACAAAAGCATGGCAAACTGTGCCGGACCAGCAGATAACTTCCGCTTATTTTGACCATATTAAACATTGGAAATCTTCCCACTTGCATTTGTGACACTTGATTTTGGCTCCACCTAAGAAACTCTTAAATCTTCTAACACTTTTCTCTTCTCCCGCAACACACTTGTCTGTCGGCACTATGTGGAAGCGTTGCATGACAACCCATCTCACCACGGAAAGGAACCTAACAGCTTTGGTAAGAGAGTAGAATTACCTGAAGAACTGCTTTCCATGGAAGCAGGACCAAGCGATGTAGCATTTTTATAGTACCAGGAAAGGAGAAGCGGCACTTCGCCTTTGCCACACAGGCACAAGGCGACGTGCAGCAGACGCCGTAGTCAGCAGGATTCGAACCTGAGCGGGGAGTCCTCAATGGATTTCAAGTCCATCGCCTTAACTACTCGGCCACAACTACAGTGAGCTCGCCGCCGCCGCATTCCTCCTCCGGAGTGCGAGGTGTCTGCGGAAACCTTTTTAAAGTCGCTCTCCGTTAAAAAAAAAATACCTTTCACAAGATACATGCCGGCAGACAGACACGCCTCAGAGGGTTTAAGGCTGGCTTCACGTTCAAATGATAAAGTCTCACCGTCCGGATGTCAAAATGCAACTTTGGCAGACAGAAAAAAAACATCAACAAACCACAAATGTGGACAAGGATTTTACAAGCTGCACCACACTGCACTTTCAAAAGCATTTACATTCATGTTAGACGCAGGAATTGTCCTTGTTTTGCGCGCTTACGAACGCCATACAAATAAAACAGGTCTACGGGTCTGAAACCTGCTCCACGGAAAACAGTTCTGTTGCGCTTTTGATCAAAGGGAGATTCTCTGTTCTTACTTTTTCATGACATAACACCCAAAGGGGCTTCTTTGGAGCTGGATTCCAACCAGCATCCTAAAGTTTCTTGGTCGTATCCTTTACAGTCCTCTGTTCGGTCGACATGGAACAGAAGGGGGCAGCTTTCCTCACACATACAGTGCAGTTCTGCATCAGACCTCTAACTCGTTTCCTTAGCTTGGATTTAAGCCACGAAGCAGGCTTCTACTGTATAAACGTCTAGAGGAATCACAAACTATTTGAGAGGCCATCATCCCAGGGGGAACTGACAAAGTCTATCCCTAAACACCTAGCGCAGTCTCTCGAGAGACTGTCAAAAATCGCTTTCTCCGTTTGTGCTGCAAGTAAGTGAAAATGCGGTCTCAACCCAGAGCCACTTGGCAGCAGCGGCACGTAAATACTGTTACTGCCACTGCTCGATACCGACGTTAGCCTACTATACCATGTTCAGCCACCGCTAGAAAATGTACAGCTCTAGTACTGGAGCAAACAGAAGGAGGGCCAACATCTAACAGGCACACGTGTCAGACATAGAGAGCGCCGAGGATGGGATTCGAACCCATGCGTGCAGAGCACAATGGATTAGCAGTCCATCGCCTTAACCACTCGGCCACCTCGTCAATGAAACTGGGCTGTCCAGACACGGGTTGGCACGCTCCAGATGATCTTTTTCTTTTTTTTCCCTCGTACTCGAGGGTCCTTTTCCTGTTCCACATGCGATTTCAACATTTTCCTTGGGAGATGTCAAGCCAGCAAGCCACTGCTGTGGTTCAGTGGCCAGTGTGGAGTTCAGTGGCCCTGTTGTACACAGAAAGCACATTGAGCTCCTTGGACATGAAAAGTTCCAGATAAAAGCCATTTGTCATCCTTTCTCTTGGTGTCGATGTTGCTATTGTATGTAAAGGTGGCAACTTGCTCAGCGAGCAGGCGGAGCACACACCGAATGCAGATGTGTCTGAGTGGTGTGTCCAAGTGGCTGCAAAAAAACAGTACTCCCGGGGCGCCGTGGCTTAGTTGGTTAAAGCGCCTGTCTAGTAAACAAGAAATCCTGGGTCCGAATCCCAGCGGTGCCTTTTTTTGTGCTGTGTTCTCGAACAGAACTGGTCATTATGGACAACCGCATACGCCTAGACTTAATTAAATGCAAGTATTCATTTCCTGTCTTGAACGACTTGTTTTTCTTAAAATGGATGCAACTTGCAAAACATGAAATACAAACCTCGCTAATCAGCGCTCGCGGCTGGCAAAAAAAAAAGAAGTCAGCAATGTTTTTTTTTCTTTAACCTTAACCCTGCTAATGGAGAAGAGTTAAACGACCGAGTCTATGCAGCTTAAACGGTGCTCACGTCGGGTTCTTAGCTGAAAGGGTGATAAATCCCGCTCACCCCAGTCCTTAATCTTTTAAAAGGATACAAAATTGAACCTAGTCGCCACATCACATACATCCTGTTCAACGATAAAAAGGTGACATCTATCCTCGATCCAGAGTAAATCCCACGTTGAGGGCATATTTTTTTCCACTTTACCATGAGTCGGGCTCGGCTGCACAGAGGCGAGAGCAGAGCAATGAGGTCACGGGGACAGGAGAGCCACACGCTGGCGGTTTAAACACGCGGAAGAAAACTGAGGGATCCACAGTATGTGGACCCTCCGTGCGCCATCAGTCCACACTCCGGACTCTGAATCCTGCCATCCGAGTTAAGATCTCGGCGGAACCTGAGGCGCAGTTCTTTCTTAAAACGTAATCTGGTGAGCATTTCTAGAATCGTACTTGTATAGATGCAGCCTTTAATGTGTTGCTAGGTTAAAATTGATGACTTCTTGAACTTCAGTAGGCAACTGCCCTCTTGATTTTGGATTTAATTTCTTTATTACAGGGGCGCTTTTATGAAGACCGAGTCATGTTCAGGTACTTTGCTTGATGGAGGAAGCATATTTCGGACTCTGTGATCTGCTCACCTGGAAAGGTCTGCTGTACTACTACAAGAGAGAAGTAGAGTCTGGAAGAATGGACAATTTTATGATGCTTTGGAAGATAATGTTTTTTTTTTTCTTTGAAATTGAAATGAATCAGAATATCAGTGCAAAAGACAAACTCTTGGTTTGGTTTAAAGAGATATGGTTTTAAAACGGACAAAATGTAGAAAACAGGTGTTTCTCACTTTTGGAAGAGAATGGACCGGGGGTAATATTTTACAAGTTATATAATAGTAAAATATTATATAATAGGGGTAATAGTCGCGAGGGGCTTCAGCTTTTTCGTGCTTAATATGGTGCGCTGTGGCCACGGCAGATATGGGATCTATAAAAGCCGAAAATTCTCCGATCATTGCCTGACACAGCTCCTCAAAGCTATTACAGACCTCAGGTCCTTGTCTAGACATCCACTCGTGGACCGCTCGGCTGGTAGTTTTCCTTACTAACATAGCCTTTTCCTGTTCGGACGCTTCGGGCATAAACTGCAAAGTATATCTCAGCTCATCAATGTAGGTCTCCACATTATTCCCTGACACTGTCGGGTCAAACCTTTCTACATCTTTGGCTAACTGCCTCAGGGAGTGGAGGTTAATTTTTACAGTTTCTCCGTGGGCAGGGAGACGGCCGTGATCAGGAGCAGGGGGTCTATGCCTGAATTGAATCGCCCTTGCGTCTCGCGCAGGACTCGGCGATCTCCCCCATGCCGATCCGACCACAGACCCTGGCCGGGAGAAACCTCCTGGGTGAGCGCTCCGGGCTGCTAGGTGGGCTGGCATGTAAGTGGGATCTAGCCTGTTTTGCTTCCAGTACGGCAGCATCTAACTCCTTTTGCCTTTCCTGGCTGAGCTCATTTAAACTCTCAATTTCTTTTTCTTTTTCTTTCAAGCTCGCTTCTAGGTCTCTCCTAGCTACCTCAGCCGCAGTTTCTCTAGCAGACAGGTCATCTAATTTACCTAAAACTTCCCTGAGTCTGTCTTCACTTTCCTCACTTTTCACTCTCTTTTCTCTGATTATATCCAACAACTCAACTCGCTCCGCCTTATATCTTTCTAGCTTTCCCTGAAGCGTTTGAAACTTTGTCAGCTCGGACAAAGACAGTTCCAGCTGTTTAGCTAGATTTAAGGCGAAACTAGATAGGACCTGAACTGCGTTCACAGACCCTCCTGTGTTAAGCTGGTTCGCTACCTTAGCTACTAAATCTACTTGCAGCTTCTCAATATCATCAAAGTTCAACTTTTCGATACCGCTCCAGTAACCAGGATTGTCGTCGCTAGAAATAGTACTTATAAGCGACTCCACTTCAGACATTTTAGCAGCCATTGTCATTACGTCAGAGAAACTTTAAGAGTATTACTTTTTTTCCTTTTACCAAAATACAGTATGGAATCTAAACACCCGAGCAGATGGATTTCCAATCAGCACACGTTACACTAAACGCTAGAAAACAGGGGGATTTCTTTACGCAGTTATCAGCACACCCGGTATTCGCGTATAAAAGCCACGGTGCTGTGCTGAACTTGAACTCACAGCAACATCAGTTATTCTGTGCGATTGAGTCTCATTTCATTCTAAACTCGCCCACCCAGGGACGCCATTAAATGTAGTGGTTTGATGGGTTTACTGAGACACTTATTAATTGTAGCAGTAATCACGAGGTTGTTCGTTGGGGCTTTTAGAAAATCAATCGCCAGAACAACTAACAACGCACACACACGGGTTCAATACACGAGATACATTTATTAATATAAATTGTGCACCAAACATATACTAGTCTGCCTGGATACGAGCGGCAGACCTTACTGTGAGGGTTATCAATATACAAGATATATAATCTCGAAGAGATGCAAACACAAAGAGATACACAACAGAGAATATATGTCAATATATATCGTTCGGTTACCAAATCGCTAATCAGTGTTATTACCCATTGTTACTCTAAACTCGGAAGTAAATACATTACTCATGAATTAAATTGATAACAACTTGTGTTGAGGTACAATTGAATTCTCGAGACGCAATGTAGAACATGGGGTTAACTTATCCACTGTGTATGGATTTGGAATTTCCCGGCACGAACACCAAACCAGCTGACAAGCTCTGTTGCAGCCTCTGTTCCAGCGGTTGTCCAATGGGCGTTGTGTCGGCGTCCTCTGGCTACCAGCCAACCAGTCAAGGTGCAGCTCGGAGTAGGACGGGCGGAGGAATCTGACTGCGGCGCGCAGGGCAGTCGTTGCTCCGAGGGGATCTACCAGCAGTCCGGCTGGCTAGTAGAAAGTCTCTATGCACAGAGTGTGACCGCGAGTCCTCACAAGTCACTCTTTTGCCTGGGAAGAAACTGGTTCGTTCCCGGTCCAGCGCTGCTTCTGAATAAGCTATTCAGGTTGTCGACGAGGGTCCAACTGTAGGCTGCCGTTGATCAAACGGAGCATTCACGTTAGTAGAATTCTGAGTACGTACGGGATGCTTGGCCTCGCGCTTAGAACAAAGTCCAAGTCCCTATGCAGACAACAGCAGTTGTCACGTGATTGTCTCTGAGGATGCGCGAAAATGGCCAAGGAGAGCCCCGATCTGAGCTTGCGCTCCCTTTTTGACCAAGACACAGATGTGTGCTGATTGGTTGAGAGTTTGGCGGGCATTGGAGACCCACGTGGTATTACCACGCCCTGCCAGTCCCTGATTGGTTGGTCAAGGTGAGATATAAGTCACTTACTCTTGACACTTAAGAATGCAGTCCAGATGTCCATTCAGCACTCCCTAGACAGATAGGCGCCAATGGATGACCATTGATCATGATAGCCAGGCTTAGCTAAGTGCATCCCTGTCTGGGAGCTGTTCCCTATCAAAAGAAAACAACTTAAATCAGTCTGCATGAATACTTTCTCTGTGGCTGCACCACAGAGATGGGGGGTGAGATGGGGCTTCATTTAGGACAGCATACCAACGCTTAATTCTGTCTTATTAACAAGCATTGCCGCTACACTTGTATCCCAACTTTTGCAACTCGCAACTGAAAACCCACTGAAGCTAAGCAGGTGTGAGCCAGGTCAGTACCAGGATGAGGGTGAGCTACAGGGAAAAACAAAGCTTCCAGCTGGAAGTGGTGTTAATGGGCGCTCACTCTGAGGTCTGTACGGGTCCCAATGTCCCAATATAGTGACGGAGAAGCTGTGTTGGAAAAAGGGCGCTGTCTTTTGGATGAGATGTAAAACCGAGGTCATAGTGCTCTGTGGTCATTAAAAATGACCACCAAAACCTTTGACAAAAGCTCTTGGTAATTGATGGTCTTCAATAATGCTTCTCCTTTAGGTACATTTTAAATCAGCTGAAAAATGCTGTGAAATGGGGGGGCACTTCAGGCCAGTGTAGGATTTGGGTTACAAGAACTATGAAACTGCACGAGAAAGCCCGTACACTGAATTACACGGCTTTCTATTCAAAGGACAAAAGAAATTCCCTGAGCTTGATTTTTTGCAGCACAGAGAGGACCACTGTTGTGAGGTCGGTTAGCTCAGTTGGTTAGATGGTGGTGCTAGTAACGCCAAGGTTGCGGGTTTGAGCCGCGTACGGGCCAGGTCCTTTTCTCCTCTCTTACCAAAGCTGTTAGGTTCCTTTCCGTGGTGAGATGGGTTGTCATGCAACGCTGCCACATAGCGCCGACAGACAAGAGTGTTGCGGGAGAAGAGAAATGTGTTTGAAGATTTAAGAGTGTCTTAGGTGCAGCCAAAATCAAGTGTCACAAATGCAAGTGGTTGGATTTCCATTGTTTAATATGGTAAAAATAAGCGGAAGTAATCTGCCGGTCCGGCACAGTCTGCCATGCTTTTGTCATTTACTGTAAAGTGGTATTGAACTGGGTGTCGAACTGGAGCCTCACCATTTGCATAGGTGAGGCTCCAGTTATACATCGAGTGTCACATTAAATGACAAAAATGAAGAGAGTTAAAGCAGCTGGAGAGGTTTTCTTACAACTTTTGAGCTGACACAGTTTTGGAAAATGTTTCCTTCACGCTGCACTGTACAACATAGGCAGCCAAGAGTCTCCAAAACAAAACAGAATTGACAGATAGGAGAAAATTCCCACTCGTCCTGAAGTTCCCAAAATCAAGCACTGAGCGTAAACAAAGTGTCTAAGTAGCGTGGGAATGCTAACCCTAACCCTAGCGTAAAAAGATGAGTCAAAGTAACGTCTAATCGGATTAGTTTCCTTAGAGCTGGTTCAGAGTTTGCTGAAGAGTTTACCCAGTGGGCACTGATTCGTCGAATATACGTATATTCACGGCGAAAATACGGCTATACGTATATATACGTCGCCTCGACGTATAATCAAAGTCGAATTGCAACCGTAAAATCGACGACATTAATAAACGCATATATAACGTCGAAAACACATCTAACACAGTGCCTGAGGCTTTTTACTGTATGTATCGTGTGTGCCGCAACTAGGAGTATACGGCACTCTGCACAGTGTACGAAGTAAATTATTTTCGCAGTAATTAATTTACACGTGTATAATAAATATAGTAAATATAATAAATTAATTACTGCGAAAATTACTTCGTACACTGTGCAGAGTGCCGTATACTCCTAGGTAAGTTAGGTACATCTTTTTGCCCAAAACTGAAGGGGCGACATTCCTCCCTCCCCCCGTGATGCCAGGCCTGTCCCCATCCTATTCCATAATGTCATTATACTGTATATAATACCATACAACAGTGACCGATCCTTACTAACTGCATGCGTTAAAATTGCACATCAGCTCATAGCAGGGGGCACATAGCCGCGATGTATTATCAATGTTAAATTTCAACCATAATATCGACAACATTAATAAACGCATACGTTGAGAAAATATCGAACCCAGCATATTTTCCGGTTATATACCACAATGCATTGCTAGTATTCCTTGGTCACCATTTTGGACACGTTTTTCAAACGTAGAAGTATATCCGCAAATATCTCAGCAATCCTCTTTTGACGAGTAAGTATGAACAATAATAATACTATCTGAATACATACAGATCTTTCTTAATATTATTTTGATTAAAATAGTAAGTGAATAAGCAAAAAATGGCACATAAAATAGTGGAGCTTTTTAAACGTCTGTACTTACTGCGCCCCATAAGAAATCGTTTGTCCCCGTTCAAAAGAGGTTGTGCGATGTCCTGCAGCGTTCGCAAAGCAAACCTTTGACAGTTTGAAAAGAGGAATTTATTCTGCTTCCTGTGCGTGCAGTAGTTACAAAGTTGAACGTCTTTACACGATCTGCTGCAGTTTTCAGTGGGCGGGCGTTGTCAAATGGCTTGGAAAAACGCACTGTGTTTCGGCTCGGCAAACATCGTGAGCAGTGTCCTGCATGTTTTCTGTGTATAGCTGTCTTTTAACGCATACAGAATTCATTCGAAATGGGGAATGGTGTGAATGGGGAAGATGACACTAAATCGTTTTGCCGTTTCTCTATTCTTATTCTATGTTGTACTTTCAAACTTTGGGTACTCTTTAATTAGGACAGACTTTATTGCTCAACTTCTATGATGCAAGCCAAATTTTATACATTTATTTCAGCTTTGAGCTTAGTAAACCGTTCATTTTTTAGATTATACTAAAGAAGATATTAATCATCATTAATTTGGGAAGTAATATTATATAATTTTCTCCTAGCTGCGGTGCTGAAGTCCCGCCCTAAATCAGCAGAAAAAGAAATAAAGGAGCACGCAATGTGTTACTTGAAGAATGCATATGCAAGGCAGGGGGCCAGGAGATCTGGACACTGAAAATAATAGGTTTTTGGTTCTAACTGTTAGGACAATTACACAGGGTTTGCAAATAGTGGACAAAAATCGTCTTAACTTCCATTGTAATATTTTTTTTCTTGGAAATATAGAAGTTGTACATTTTAAAATGTATATTTGAATCAAAATGTGGTTTTGAGTTAGTGTGTTAATGTAATTAGTTTGTGTTTGCCGTTACTATACTGTATATTGCCATATTACCAGAATTTGTAGCTGAAGTTTAAGACTAGTTGTGTTTTTTATGATTATTGCCCATATGTTGATTGTTGATTGATTGTATACAATGTATAATTTGAAATACATATTTTTCAGGTGTGAATGTGTATTTTCAGAATAAATTTCTAAACCAAATCATTGGGTTGATTTACTAGTTTCTACACCTGTAAAACCTAACTTTGATGTATAATAGACCTCTACCCATATACGTATAATAGACCTCTAAAGTTATCCGTATAATAGACCTCTACCCATATACGTATAATAGACCTCTAAAGTTATCCGTATAATAGACCTCCAACCATATACGTAGAATAGTCCTCTAAAGTTATCCGGAACTCCTACCATATATGTATAATAGTCCTCTAAATTTATCCGTATAATAGAACTCCAACCATTTACGTATAATGAACATCTAATCATAGACGTATAATTGACGTATAACAATAGACGTATATTAGAATTTCATTCTAGACGAATTGCAGACCACATTTAGACGTCTAAGGTATGCGTTTAATAGACGTATATTATACGTCTTTTGCCCACTGGGTTACGTCTCAACAGAAACGCTCTTTAGCTCTTTCAGTGTTATGCAGAGAACAGCGTCTGTCGAGATCACTTTTGAGTCAGCGCGAAACGCCGTGTGCTGTCAGTTTGATTTCATATTGCTCGTAGCGGCGCCCGGCTTTTGTCTGTCAAACGTTAGGTTGCGCTTCTTCATGCTGCATCGTCGGCATGAGTGGAGCTTTTTAAACATCTGTACTTACTGCGCCCCATAAGAAATCGTTTGTCCCCGTTCAAAAGAGATTTTGCGATGTCCTGCAGCGTTCGCAAAGCAAACCTTTGACAGTTTGAAAAGAGGAATTTATTCTGCTTCCTGTGCGTGCAGTAGTTACAAAGTTGAACGTCTTTACACGATCTGCTGCAGTTTTCAGTGGGCGGGCTTTGTCAGATGGCTTGGAAAAACGCACTGTGTTTCGGCTCGGGAAACATCATGAGCAGTGTCCTGCATGTTTTCTGTGTATAGCTGTCTTTTGACGCATACAGAATTCATTCGAAATCATTGATTTCTCCAATTATCAAGGGTCCCTTAAAGGATGAGTCAAAGTAACGTCTAATCGGATTAGTTTCCTTAGAGCTGGTTCAGAGTTTGCTCAAGAGTTTACCTTTCACAGATGTGCAAAGAAGAATGTTGGGGGTGCACGCTTCAAGGTGCCTTACAGTGCGTTGTTTCCGACACAGTGTGGCCGGGTGTTTTCCGAGTTATCGCACGGATTGGGCACGCCCACAAGCCGAGAGCCGCAGGCAATGAGCCCGGGGCTGAACGGGCCCCACTGGCTAGTTTGTAAGGCCAGGTGCATTGCCAACCACGACTGGCAGCGCAGAGGCTTTGAAGGCGGTCTGGGCTCCTGCAGCTGTGCAGCCACGCACTCTGGTTTCTCTTCATCTCGTACGAATCTTTCGCCTTTTATTAAAGATTTCCGTGGAGAGGAGCATGAATAAGTTCCATGCAATTTTTGTGCTTCCCTGCCTTCGGGTGGGGCGCAGCCTGGCTGGTCAAAGAGAGAAAACAAAAACGTTCGCAATCACTCTTGTTATGGCAATTGTGGCCGTCTGCTCCGCGAGTCCTCGGTCTCCGGCTGTCTGATTGGCGCTCTTTTCTTTGGGGGGCGGGAAGTGTCCGGCCGCAGGGGATCTTGGGACCTCGCTTTGCATAGCGGCTTCCCAGAGTGCGTCGTTTCCGGCACAGTGTGGCTGGGTGTTTTCCGACTTATCGCACGGATTGGGCACGGCCGCAAGCTGAGAGCCGCAGGCGATGAGCCCGGAGCTGAACGGGCCCCACTGGCTCGTTTGTAAGGCCAGGTGTATTGCCAACCATGACCGGCAGCGCAGAGGCTTTGAAGGCGGCCTGGGCTCCTGCAGCTGTGCAGCCATGCACTCTGGTTTCTCTTCATCTCGTACAAATCTTTTGCCTTTTACTAAAGATTTCCGTGGAGAGGAGCATGAATGAGTTCCCTGCAATTTTTGTGCTTCCCTGCTTTCGGGTCGCGGGCAGCTGGGCTGGTCAAAGAGAGAAAACAAGCATGTTCGCAATCGCTCTTGTAATGGTGATTGTGGCCGTCTGCTCCGCGAGTCCTCGATCTCCGGCCGTCTGATTGGCGCTCTTTTCTTTGGGGGGCGGGAAGTGTCCGGCCGCAGGGGATCTTGGGACCTCGCTTTGCATAGCGGCTTCCCAGAGTGCGTCGTTTCCGGCACAGTGTGGCCGGGTGTTTTCCGAGTTATCGCACGGATTGGGCACGCTCGCAAGCCGTGAGCCGCAGGCGATGAGCCCCGAGCTGAACGGGCCCCACTGGCTCGTTTGTAAGATCTGCGGCAGATCGTATAAAGATGTTCAACTTTGTAACTACTGCACGCACAGGAAGCAGAATAAATTCCTCTTTCAAACTGTCAAAGGTTTGCTTTGCGAACGCTGCAGGACATCGCACAATCTGTTTTGAACGGGGACAAACGATTTCTTATGAGGCGCAGTAAATACAGACGTTTAAAAAGCTCCACTCATGCCGACGATGCAGCATGAAGAAGGGCAACCTAACGTTTGACAGACAAAAGCCGGGCGCCGCTACGAGCAATATGAAATCAAACTGACAGCACATGGCGTTTCGCGCTGACTCAAAAGTGATCTCGACAGACGCTGTTCTCTGCATAACGCTGAAAGAGCTAAAGAGTGTTTCTGTTGAGACGTAACAAGCTTGTTTCTTTCTACCATGATGTTACCATGACAAAATCTGTCTTTAAACACCTTGCTCAGTCTCTGACGAGACTGTCAAGAATTGCTTTCGCCGATTGTATTGCAAACCGGCGGAAGCGGGGTATTGGGAAAAGTTTTCAACTAGCAATAATCGCGCATCGGCTAAACCTCACAGGCTACGATACTGCCACTGCGCAAAGCTGACGGTTGCCAGGCAACCGCGTGGATCCTATGGAAATCGTTATCAATCGTCTCATGGCATGTCGTTGCTGTAACGCTTCATATTTGCGGCCGGACACTTCCCGCCCCCCAAAGAAAAGAGCACCAATCAGACAGGCGGAGACCGAGGACTCGCAGAGCAGACGGCCATAGTCGCAGTAATAAGAGTGATTGTGAGCGGTTTTGTTTTCTCTCTTTGACCAGCCCAGCTGCGCCCCACCCGAAGGCAGGAAAGCACAAAAATTGTATGGAACTCATTCATGCTCCTCTTCATGGAAATCTTTAGTAAAAGGCAAAAGATTTGTACGAGATGAAGAGAAACCAGAGTGCGTGGCTGGACAGCTGCAGGAGCCCAGGCTGCCTTCAAGGCCTCTGCCCTGCCGGTCGTGGTTGGCAATGCACCTGGCCTTACAAACGAGCCAGTGGGGCCCGTTCAGCTCCGGGCTCATCGCCTGCGGCTCTCGGCTTACCTGGCAGGGGAGATACCTTGATCAGCCTGTAGTTGGAGTAGTTGGATTGTTTTCTTGTTTTGTGGAAGCAGTGTTTGTTTTGCAGTTTGAGATGGCAACCTTTGGATCCCGCAAGAATGCTGTACGTTTTGAGCTTTTGGATGACCTGTTCATGGATCGTATGCAGTTCAGCAGAAAAGTGTTACAGAAGGAACTTGGCTTTGAACCTCGGCACTTGGATTTCATCTTTGCTCTCCCAGGTCAGAAAGCATTTGAGGTTGTATTTGGTACCTATCCTCTGTTTGAACAATGCGTGGATGTGTTTGAGGCAAAAAGAGGGAAAGTTCCTGCACTTGAGAAGATCAACTTGCAGCCTCTGACACAGAGAGAGAGGAAAACGGTGCATGTTGTTATGTTCTCGGAACTGGCAAAGACGGAGGACATTCACACCTGGCTTAACCAGTACTGCACCGTCCACCATGGAACTGAGGTTAGAGATGTTGACGGTATAAAAACAGGAGCAAGGAAATTCGAGGTTCGCTTACTACCGGACAATGTAAATGGAGGCTTAAGGCACCTGCCCTCTACAATCCGGCTGGGCGCCTGCAATGGCTATGTTTTTTATGTGGGACAACCAAAGGTGTGTCGGCGCTGTGGTGCTGTGGGACACCTGGCATCTTCCTGCACTGTGAAATGCTGCAAGACCTGTGGCAAACAGGGACATTTAGCCTCTGACTGTTCAATGCTGCCAAAGTGCAATTTATGTGGCTCGGAAGGACACGTTTTTAAGAACTGCCCTCACGCCTACGCCAATAAACTCAAAATGAGAAAGGATGAGGCAGTGCTTGTTTCAGCCAAACCGGCCCGAAAAGCCAAAGCAAACAACAAGTCAAACAAAGAACCCTTGTTGGACAAAGAGTCTCAGCCTCCAGCCAGGATCAGTCCTGCTGTGGCTCCGGGGCCGGTGGAAGAGAAATCCACTACGCTCCCACAACCGCAGACTGCACCAGACAAGCACGAGGGTTTGAAAACCCCCGAGAACAGCGAGGACCCCTTCCCCACTCCTGCTCCTCAGAACGAGGGCCAGTGTGGGGCCCCCCGGTGGAGCGGGTCCAGCGACGATACCCAGGATTCAGCGGAGCTGCTTTTCTCAGACTCTGCAAGTGCTACAGATGCCCTCCTCTCCTCCATCCAGTCCATCACGGAGGATCTGCAACAGCTGGTGGGTGAGGGGGAAGAGGAGACTGGTGCATCGGCTGCACCCCTTTCCCCTCAGTGCTCCCAGGAGCTGGACTTGAGGAAAAGGAAAAATGACTCTGTTTTCTCCCCGAGCGAGGAGGAAGGAGAGAATGGCGATGGGGACAGCTGGAACCCCTCCACCCCTCCCTCTACCCCCTTCCTTGAAATGGACTCCGTGAATGCTTTTACTGCTGCCACCCTGATGAAGGCTCATTCAGAGGATGGCTGGCAGGAAATTGGTAAGAAGAAAAAGAAAAAGAAGAAGGTAACAGGTGAGACCGAAGAGAAATGTGTTTTGTAAAGACTGGTTCCACTTTCTTATGTAATATGGCTCTAAACATAATTTCTCTTAACACCAGAGGTATCAATGACGGAGTTAAATGTCAGTGTGTCTTTGATTACCTCCAGCAGAGAGAGGGAGATGTGTTGATGTTGCAGGAGTGTGCTTTAGCCTATCAAGAGAGGTATAAAAGCTTTGAAGATAGGTGGGATAAAGGGCCTTCTGTTTGGTCAGGGGACAATAACAACAGAGCCTCTGGCGTGGCCATTCTTTTCAAAGGATGGGCTTTCAAATTGAAAAGTATTCAGAGGGTCATAGATGGCAGGTTGCTGTGTGTGGATGTGGAATGGGGGACCGTTAACCTGCGGCTAATCAATGTGTATTGTCCTACTGACGTGGGAGGAAGGGTGGAGCTACTCAAGGCACTCTCTCCCCTATTGTTAAGTAGCACAGACGTGATAGTGGGAGGGGATTTTAATTGTATCTTAGAGCACACAGACAGGCAGTCTAGCTCTCCGATAAAATTGGATTCCAGCTCACTGGCCCTGCAAAACTTAGTTCAAGACTTTAAACTCTCAGACACATATAGATGTATATATCCCACAACAGCAGGATATGCATGGTCAGGGAGGAATAGCAGCTCCAGAATTGACTATTGCTTTGTCTCAGAGAGAGTGAAAGTTGTTGGGGTCACTCTTCAGCCTGTCTTCTTCTCAGATCATCAGGCTTTAGGGTGTAGAGTGGAACTCCAGGGCGGGACTGTCTTTGGCCCAGGCCTCTGGAAACTCAACACAAAGCTGCTAGAGAACGAGGGGGTAGTATCCCGCTACAAGGAGAAACTATCACAGTGGCTGTCCTTGCAGTGTCTGTACGGGTCAGTAGGAGAGTGGTGGGAGGAGGTGAAGATGAGGACAAAGACCTTTTTCATGGCTGAGGGAAGGAAGGCTGCTGCCAGACGGAGAGGAGTGCTAGCCAGGAAACAGAGGCAGCTGCAGCGTCTCTACACGATGCTGCACAGTGGCTTCGATGTGCTCGAGGATATCACCCTTTTAAAAAAGGACATCCGGAGCATAGCCGAAGAAAGTAGTCGAGGAGTGCTGTTAAGAGGCAGAGTGCAGTTCTTGGAAGAAAATGAGAAGTGTACTCGCTTCTTTTTCAGGAAAGTGGTAGGCTCCAAGTCTGTCATGGAAAGTGTAGTTGATGAGGAGGGACGAGAGAGAACAGAGCCGAGTGCTATCCTCTCCTGCACCGAGGCCTTCTACTCAAGACTGTACAGCTCTACAGAGGTAAAGGATGAAGAAATTCATTTTTTTACCTCAAAGCTAGAAAACGTTTTGAGTGAAGAAGATAGGGAAGTACTTGAGAGGGATTTGACAGTAGAAGAGCTGAGACAGGCTATGGAGAGCTTACAGAAGGGGAAAACTCCAGGTGCTGACGGGCTCCCTAAAGAATTTTATTGCACCTTTTGGGATCTGCTTCAGGATCCGCTACTGGTCCTATTCGAGGAAAGATATAAGACAGAATTGCTGCCTGACTCCTTAAGAGAAGGCACTATCTCTCTCTTGTTTAAGAAAGGAGCAAAAAATGACATAAAGAACTGGAGACCCCTCAGCCTGTTAGGCGTGGACACTAAGATCCTGTCCAAAGCCCTTTTCCTGCACCTACAAAATGTAGTGGCCTCACTGGTAGGGAAAGAACAGACTTGTGGGATAGCAGGACGCCTGATGAGCGACAACCTGGCCTTGTTGAGGGATGTCTGTCTGTACTCTGAGGATCGCTCCCTCCCTCTTTGCATTTTAGGTGTAGACCTAGAAAAGGCCTTTGACCGCCTAAACCGGCAGTACTTAACATCGGGACTTGAGCACATGAAGTTTGGCCCCATCATGAGAAAGTGGATTAACCTGCTGTACACAGGTAGCAACAGCAGAGTCATGGTTAATGGCAATAGATCACGCCCCTTTGAAGTCTGTTCAGGGGTGAGGCAGGGCTGCCCATTATCCCCCTTGTTATGCGTTTTGGCTATGGAGCCCTTAGCCTGTGCCTTGCGCCAGGATCAGGCCATTAATGGGATACCAGTGCCTGGAAGTGGGGGAGGAGAGGTAAAGACATCTCTATACATGGATGACGTCACCCTGCTCCTCTCTGACAATGCCTCAATTAGCAGAGCTCTGCAGTGCTGTGATCGTTTCTCTTTGGCTTCCTCCGCAAAAAATAACAAATCTAAGAGTGAGATTTTTTATCAGAACTGGAGGGAGCCAAAAGAAGGACATGATCTCAGGCTGCAAGAGAAGAGAATTAAGGTCCTGGGGGTGTATTTTGGAGAAGAGATGGGAACAGTAAATTGGCAGAACAAATTGCCAATCTTAAACAAAAAACTGATGCAATGGAAGGACCGAGACCTCACCATGACAGGGAAGGTGCTGGTCATCAAAGCCGAGCTCTTGCCTGTCTTGAATTTTCTGGCTTCTACCTTCCCAATCCCACACTGTGTTGCGGCGGTGATGAGGAGATTGATGTTTCAATTTCTATGGGGTGGGAAGCAGGAAAGACTCAGAAGGGAAATAATGTACAGGCCGCTACCCTCAGGGGGGAAGTCTGTCCCAGATATTGCTACGAAGCTGCTGTGCATTTTCCTGGCCTCTGTGCTGAGAGGCTTTGCAACAGCACCTGCAGCGCGTACCTGGACTTATTTTTCCAGGCTCTGGGTAGGTAGGGAGGTGTTCAGAGTGTGGGGTGTCAGACCCAAGCTGGACGTCCCACTCTCTGACACATGCCCTGCAATTTATGGGACAGTTAAAAGTTTTCTAAGATCTCACCCAATTGGCCATATTCCCCTCCGAGATGTCAGCGTCCAAAAACTGGAAGATTTCGTTGCACCCCAGAACAATAGGCAGACCCATGTGGGCATTTTAACATCAGCCCAAACAAGGAAGGTGTGGAAACACACATCCTCTAAGTTTCTGTGCAACATTCACAGAGATTTAGCCTGGAGTGTCGTCCACCAGTGCTTACCGGTACGAACTTTCTTGTACCGTAGGGGCCTCACCCCCAGCCCTCGCTGCGTTAGGGTGGGCTGCGGCGAGGAGGAGACTGTATCCCATCTCCTGTGGTCCTGCTTTTTTGCTAAGGCCTTCTGGGCACAGTTTGAAGATTGGTTGCTGGCTCTCTCGCCCCAATTTACCCTGACCGCTGCTTTCGTCATATACGGCATCTCTCCTGTCAAACTTCCTCCTGACGTGTTTGACAGGATCTGGGCCGTGGTGAACAGTGGGAAAGTTGCCCTGTGGAGAGTGAGGAACATGGGGCTGTTCAAAGGCATCGAGATCCCAGTCAAGGCAGCAGGTAGCCTGGCCCTGTTCATCACCCGAGAGAACTATTACCTCAGAGATCTGTGGAGAGAAGGGAGGGAGGAAGCAGAAAATCTGTGGGAAATAGAGAGCATAGGTCAATATCTCAAGAAACTGTGAAAAACATTATCAAGTTTAAGTAAAGAATGTGATTTGCACCAGAAAAAAAGAAAATTGTTGCTATGTAACTGTTACCATGTCAAAATGTAATGAGATGTGATCATATATACTGTTTTAAGTATGTATATGAATGTAAAGCTTTCTGATTTGTGATGTCCTGTATTTTTTTGTGAAAAGAAAATAAAGTTCTTAAAAATCGAAATCGGTTCACCCAGGGCGAGGCTCGGCCATTGCACTCCGGCTGTGCTGACCCCTGCGAATTCCCCAAATGTGGGAATCTCGACTGCATAATTTCTGGTAGTGGGGGACTGCGTTCGCGCTCTCCCCTGATGTGCTTGGTCCAAAATCAGATACGGGAGGGTTAGGACACCACGAGCTGCGTGGCTGCGGAAGGATCCCGGTTCGAAAGGAGTCGACGCCGCTGCTGGTTCTCGCTGGCTTTTAGTTAGGGGTCCGGAGAAGCATCTCAAGCTAGTTCCACTACTCCTTCCGGACGTTCATTCCCTTTTCAAAGTCAGTCGTTTTGCTATAGTCTGCGTTCTTTAGGCTGATTATCGAGGTTAGCCTTTATTTGGTCATGGGGGGCCTCGGTACTGTATGCTGAGTCTAAAGACAGTTTCACCCGTTTTCTGATTGCTCGGTTCTGTACCAGTGCAGACATGTCAAACAGTGAATGGCTGTACCTCTATTGTATCCGTGCTCAATGAATGAAATCGGTAACAAATGAATATATGTCTAGTTATACGAAAAACGAGTGGTTTATCGACTCATCTTCATTTGCAGATTCAGAGGCAGCTTCGATATTCGTTTTACAGACGGGTTTTTTTTTTGGAATATGGGTCACACACATGCCACAGCAACAAAACATCTCTAGAGATGAGGCTATAGATCACCTTTCCATCCTGCAGGTTTTCCTCCCAAAGCCTACGGCACCAACGGCGACCCCTGCTGGCCGGGAGAGCAGAAGCTTACAGCACCTGGTATTCCCAGGCAGTCTCCCATCCAAGTACTAACCAGGCCCGACGCTGCTTAGCTTCCGAGATCAGACGAGATCGGGCGTGTTCAGGGTGGTGTGGCCGTAAGCAAAAGCCCCAGCGCCTGACTCGCTACTTGAAGCTGTGTGTGGCGGGGGTTCCGTGCTCCCCGAGCGGGACTGAAGGATCGTTCGTGTGCCACTCTTTGGAAAGGAGCTGCTTTCCAAATCGCATTGCGTGCCTGGATGTTGGCGAATGCGCTCCCTTGTGTTGGCTCGTCCCGCACTGGAGGAGGACAAACAATCTGCACGGAGGAGCACCAGGCAAGTCTTCACCAGACAAAAACCTCCAGTGCACAGCACTCTGGAAACATTTCGGGGCTTTCGCGTGTTTATTTCAGCACGTAAAGCGCACCGGTCCAACACGTCGGCCGGGCGCGCGGCGCCTCCGCCCTCTTGTGGCCTTGCGGCGTCAGAGCAAGAGGCTCCTTCTCGCTGCCCTTCCGCTGTGTTGCAGGGCCCCGAGAGGGAACCCGGAGCGCGCACTTTGTGGGGGGCGGGGGACCGCGTTCGCGCTCTGCCCCCGGTCTCTTGCGCGAGTACTAAATCTCACGGACAGGGGGGCCTCGTCATTGATTGTTACAGGTGAGACGGGGATTAGGAGGAGACCCCGACTGATGGGTAAAGGGGAGCACTAACACCAGAGGGACACCCACGGCGTCTCTTTTTGAGAGACGCCCTGGGGTTTCCTAATGGCCAAGGAGGGTCGGGACCTCGGTTTGACGCCTCCCCCGAAGGACGGCGCCTGTTTGTGCAGCAGAGTGTCGCCATCAGGAGGCTGGGGCGTAAGAGAGCCACACAGCCCGCAGGGTGAGCGCTCCCTACTGGTCCCAGTCACACCTCTTGCAGGAGCAGCAGCAACCGGAGCTTTTCCGGGGTGGAATCTCCCATCCGGGTGCCGGCCAGGCTCACACCTGCTGGGCTGCCCCGGGGGTGAGCCCAGTCGAGAGTCGCAGGGCCAGATCTAGTCACCGGGGAGAAACGATACAAGTGAAGGATTGCTCGGCTCTCGGCACTTGAAAAGACCGACAAATGTCTCGTTCCCGCCGGAGCTGAATGTACCCGCATGTGTGGTGTCGTCTTCTTCCCCCGCCCCGCTGTGTTTGCTGTATTGTCTCTGAAGCCGGCCCCCCCGAGACGAGACGGGCTGTTCCTGTGCCCCAATTAACACTTTACAGGTGCCATTCCCCGGCATTGTGGCCATTGTCGGTGCTCACACGCGATAAGATAAGGCGGAGGAGAGCGGGGCATGCCCAGCGGCAGACATTCAAGGAGGGGGCAGTGCGAGGTGAGGTGAGGTGCGACACGCCGGAGCCCCGACGCAGCTAATGCGGAGCACTTGTTGGACTGGCATCGAAAGGACGTGTGCGCACGGAGCGAGCCTTCCCTGCGGCGGAGCGCGGGAACTTTCTCCCCCCCTCCCGCTGCAGGAGTTGTGTGCACTGCAGCGGTGCCGAGAGAAAAGCACAGAAGGCAGCAGGCTCTGGAGAGCAGGTAAGAGACGGAGCCTTGTGGGCAGGCGAGCAGGCCCGTTTTTTGGAAATTGCTGAAAAGGTTTGTTCGGTGTGTGGCAGGCGCACGTCGCGAGCTTGCGTGGCGATCTGCCGGTCTGGAGTTATGCAAATGAGGCCGAATTGCATCCCGGGACATGCTGCGAATGCGCAACGGCGACTGCAGATGTGTAGGAAATGGCGCGCTCGTTTTCTCGTTTTGCCCACACTTTTGAGTGTTAGTGTGGCGTGTGAGTGTGTGAAAGAGTGGGCCCAGCAGGAGGCGGTGGCGTGCGGGGCGAGGAGGTGGCCTAGGCTGCGCGATTTGTGCTGTGGGTGCGGGCCGCTTGCAGGGGCCTGTTTAACTCATACTTACCTGGCAGGGGAGATACCTTGATCAAGAAGGAGGTTCACCCAGGGCGAGGCTCGGCCATTGCACTCCGGCTGTGCTGACCCCTGCGAATTCCCCAAATGTGGGAATCTCGACTGCATAATTTCTGGTAGTGGGGGACTGCGTTCGCGCTCTCCCCTGATGTGCTTGGTCCAAAATCAGATACGGGAGGGTTAGGACACCACGAGCTGCGTGGCTGCGGAAGGATCCCGGTTCGACAGGAGTGGACGCCACTGCTGGTTCTCGCTGGCTTTTAGTTAGGGGTCCGGAGAAGCATCTCAAGCTAGTTCCACTACTCCTTCCGGACGTTCATTCCCTTTTCAAAGTCAGTCGTTTTGCTGTAGTCTGCGTTCTTTTGGCTGATTATCGAGGTTAGCCTTTATTTGGTCATGGGGGGCCTCGGTACTGTATGCTGAGTCTAAAGACAGTTTCACCCGTTTTCTGATTGCTCGGTTCTGTACCAGTGCAGACATGTCAAACAGTGAATGGCTGTACCTCTATTGTATCCGTGCTCAATGAATGAAATCGGTAACAAATGAATATATGTCTAGTTATACGAAAAACGAGTGGTTTATCGACTCATCTTCATTTGCAGATTTAGAGGCAGCTTCGATATTCGTTTTACAGACGGGTTTTTTTTTTTGAATATGGGTCACACACATGCCACAGCAACAAAACATCTCTAGAGATGAGGCTATAGATCACCTTTCCATCCTGCAGGTTTTCCTCCCAAAGCCTACGGCACCAACGGCGACCCCTGCTGGCTGGGAGAGCAAAAGCTTACAGCACCTGGTATTCCCAGGCAGTCTCCCATCCAAGTACTAACCAGGCCCGACGCTGCTTAGTTTCCGAGATCAGACGAGATCGGGCATGTTCAGGGTGGTGTGGCCGTAAGCGAAAACCCCGGCGCCTGACTCGCTACTTGAAGCTGTGTGTGGCGGGGGTTCCGTGCCCCCCGAGCGGGACTGAAGGATCGTTCGTGTGCAACTCTTTGGAAAGGAGCTGCTTTCCAAATCGCATTGCGTGCCTGGATGTTGGCGAATGCGCTCCCTTGTGTTGGCTCGTCCCGCACTGGAGGAGGACAAACAATCTGCACGGAGGAGCACCAGGCAAGTCTTCACCAGACAAAAACCTCCAGTGCACAGCACTCTGGAAACATTTCGGGGCTTTCGCGTGTTTATTTCAGCACGTAAAGTGCACCGGTCCAACACGTCGGCCGGGCGCGCGGCGCCTCCGCCCTCTTGTGGCCTTGCGGCGTCAGAGCAAGAGGCTCCTTCTCGCTGCCCTTCCGCTGTGTTGCAGGGCCCCGAGAGGGAACCCGGAGCGCGCACTTTGTGGGGGGTTGGGGACCGCGTTCGCGCTCTGCCCCCGGTCTCTTGCGCGAGTACTAAATCTCACGGACAGGGGGGCCTCGTCATTGATTGTTACAGGTGAGACGGGGATTAGGAGGAGACCCCGACTGATGTGTAAAGGGGAGCACTAACATCAGAGGGACACCCCCGGCGTCTCTTTTTGAGAGACGCCCTGGGGTTTCCTAATGGCCAAGGAGGGTCGGGACCTAGGTTTGACGCCTCCCCCGAAGGACGGCACCTGTTTGTGCAGCAGAGTGTCGCCATCAGGTGGCTGGGGCGTAAGAGAGCCACACAGCCCGCAGGGTGAGCGCTCCCTACTGGTCCCAGTCACACCTCTTGCAGGAGCAGCAGCAACCGGAGCTTTTCCGGGGTGGAATCTCCCATCCGGGTGCCGGCCAGGCTCACACCTGCTGGGCTGCCCCGGGGGTGAGCCCAGTCGAGAGTCGCAGGGCCAGATCTAGTCACCGGGGAGAAACGATACAAGTGAAGGATTGCTCGGCTCTCGGCACTTGAAAAGACCGACAAATGTCTCGTTCCCGCCGGAGCTGAATGTACCCGCATGTGTGGTGTCGTCTTCTTCCCCCGCCCCGCTGTGTTTGCTGTATTGTCTCTGAAGCCAGCCCCCCCGAGACGAGACGGGCTGTTCCTGTGCCCCAATTAACACTTTACAGGTGCCATTCCCCGGCGTTGTGGCCATTGTCGGTGCTCACACGCGATAAGATAAGGCGGAGGAGAGCGGGGCATGCCCAGCGGCAGACATTCAAGGAGGGGGCAGTGCGAGGTGAGGTGAGGTGCGACACGCCGGAGCCCCGACGCAGCTAATGCGGAGCACTTGTTGGACTGGCATCGAAAGGACGTGTGCGCACGGAGCGAGCCTTCCCTGCGGCGGAGCGCGGGAACTTTCTCCCCCCCTCCCACTGCAGGAGTTGTGTGCACTGCAGCGGTGCCGAGAGAAAAGCACAGAAGGCAGCAGGCTCTGGAGAGCAGGTAAGAGACGGAGCCTTGTGGGCAGGCGAGCAGGCCCGTTTTTTGGAAATTGCTGAAAAGGTTTGTTCGGTGTGTGGCAGGCGCACGTCGCGAGCTTGCGTGGCGATCTGCCGGTCTGGAGTTATGCAAATGAGGCCGAATTGCATCCCGGGACATGCTGCGAATGCGCAACGGCGACTGCAGATGTGTAGGAAACGGCGCGCTCGTTTTCTCGTTTTGCCCACACTTTTCAGTGTTAGTGTGGCGTGTGAGTGTGTGAAAGAGTGGGCCCAGCAGGAGGCGGTGGTGTGCGGGGCGAGGAGGTGGCCTAGGCTGCGCGATTTGTGCTGTGGGTGCGGGCCGCTTGCAGGGGCCTGTTTAACTCATACTTACCTGGCAGGGGAGATACCTTGATCAAGAAGGAGGTTCACCCAGGGCGAGGCTCGGCCATTGCACTCCGGCTGTGCTGACCCCTGCGAATTCCCCAAATGTGGGAATCTCGACTGCATAATTTCTGGTAGTGGGGGACTGCGTTCGCGCTCTCCCCTGATGTGCTTGGTCCAAAATCAGATACGGGAGGGTTAGGACACCACGAGCTGCGTGGCTGCGGAAGGATCCCGGTTCGACAGGAGTGGACGCCTCTGCTGGTTCTCGCTGGCTTTTAGTTAGGGGTCCGGAGAAGCATGTCAAGCTAGTTCCACTACTCCTTCCGGACGTTCATTCCCTTTTCAAAGTCAGTCGTTTTGCTGTAGTCTGCGTTCTTTAGGCTGATTATCGAGGTTAGCCTTTATTTGGTCATGGGGGGCCTCGGTACTGTATGCTGAGTCTAAAGACAGTTTCACCCGTTTTCTGATTGCTCGGTTCTGTACCAGTGCAGACATGTCAAACAGTGAATGGCTGTACCTCTATTGTATCCGTGCTCAATGAATGAAATCGGTAACAAATGAATATATGTCTAGTTATACGAAAAACGAGTGGTTTATCGACTCATCTTCATTTGCAGATTTAGAGGCAGCTTCGATATTCGTTTTACAGACGGGTTTTTTTTTTTGAATATGGGTCACACACATGCCACAGCAACAAAACGTCTCTAGAGATGAGGCTATAGATCACCTTTCCATCCTGCAGGTTTTCCTCCCAAAGCCTACGGCACCAACGGCGACCCCTGCTGGCCGGGAGAGCAAAAGCTTACAGCACCTGGTATTCCCAGGCAGTCTCCCATCCAAGTACTAACCAGGCCCGACACTGCTTAGCTTCCGAGATCAGACGAGATCGGGCGTGTTCAGGGTGGTGTGGCCGTAAGCGAAAGCCCTGGCGCCTGACTCGCTACTTGAAGCTGTGTGTGGCGGGGGTTCCGTGCTCCCCGAGCGGGACTGAAGGATCGTTCGTGTGCCACTCTTTGGAAAGGAGCTGCTTTCCAAATCGCATTGCGTGCCTGGATGTTGGCGAATGCGCTCCCTTGTGTTGACTCGTCCCGCACTGGAGGAGGACAAACAATCTGCACGGAGGAGCACCAGGCAAGTCTTCACCAGACAAAAACCTCCAGTGCACAGCACTCTGGAAACATTTCGGGGCTTTCGTGTGTTTATTTCAGCACGTAAAGCGCACCGGTCCAACACGTTGGCCGGGCGCGCGGCGCCTCCGCCCTCTTGTGGCCTTGCGGCATCAGAGCAAGAGGCTCCTTCTCGCTGCCCTTCCGCTGTGTTGCAGGGCCCCGAGAGGGAACCCGGAGCGCGCACTTTGTGGGGGGCGGGGGACCGCGTTCGCGCTCTGCCCCCGGTCTCTTGCGCGAGTACTAAATCTCACGGACAGGGGGGCCTTGTCATTGATTGTTACAGGTGAGACGGGGATTAGGAGGAGACCCCGACTGATGGGTAAAGGGGAGCACTAACACCAGAGGGACACCCCCGGCGTCTCTTTTTGAGAGACGCCCTGGGGTTTCCTAATTGCCAAGGAGGGTCGGGACCTCGGTTTGACGCCTCCCCCGAAGGACGGCGCCTGTTTGTGCAGCAGAGTGTCGCCATCAGGAGGCTGGGGCGTAAGAGAGCCACACAGCCCGCAGGGTGAGCGCTTCCTACTGGTCCCAGTCACACCTCTTGCAGGAGCAGCAGCAACCGGAGCATTTCCGGGGTGGAATCTCCTATCCGGGTGCCGGCCAGGCTCACACCTGCTGGGCTGCCCCGGGGGTGAGCCCAGTCGAGAGTCGCAGGGCCAGATCTAGTCACCGGGGAGAAACGATACAAGTGAAGGATTGCTCGGCTCTCGGCACTTGAAAAGACCGACAAATGTCTCGTTCCCGCCGGAGCTGAATGTACCCGCATGTGTGGTGTCGTCTTCTTCCCCCGCCCCGCTGTGTTTGCTGTATTGTCTCTGAAGCCGGCCCCCCCGAGACGAGACGGGCTGTTCCTGTGCCCCAATTAACACTTTACAGGTGCCATTCCCCGGCATTGTGGCCATTGTCGGTGCTCACACGCGATAAGATAAGGCGGAGGAGAGCGGGGCATGCCCAGCGGCAGACATTCAAGGAGGGGGTAGGACGAGGTGAGGTGAGGTGCGACACGCCGGAGCCCCGACGCAGCTAATGCGGAGCACTTGTTGGACTGGCATCGAAAGGACGTGTGCGCACGGAGCGAGCCTTCCCTGCGGCGGAGCGCGGGAACTTTCTCCCCCCCTCCCGCTGCAGGAGTTGTGTGCACTGCAGCGGTGCCGAGAGAAAAGCACAGAAGGCAGCAGGCTCTGGAGAGCAGGTAAGAGACGGAGCCTTGTGGGCAGGCGAGCAGGCCCGTTTTTTGGAAATTGCTGAAAAGGTTTGTTCGGTGTGTGGCAGGCGCACGTCGCGAGCTTGCGTGGCGATCTGCCGGTCTGGAGTTATGCAAATGAGGCCGAATTGCATCCCGGGACATGCTGCGAATGCGCAACGGCGACTGCAGATGTGTAGGAAACGGCGCGCTCGTTTTCTCGTTTTGCCCACACTTTTGAGTGTTAGTGTGGCGTGTGAGTGTGTGAAAGAGTGGGCCCAGCAGGAGGCGGTGGCGTGCGGGGCGAGGAGGTGGCCTAGGCTGCGCGATTTGTGCTGTGGGTGCGGGCCGCTTGCAGGGGCCTGTTTAACTCATACTTACCTGGCAGGGGAGATACCTTGATCAAGAAGGAGGTTCACCCAGGGCGAGGCTTGGCCATTGCACTCCGGCTGTGCTGACCCCTGCGAATTCCCCAAATGTGGGAATCTCGACTGCATAATTTCTGGTAGTGGGGGACTGCGTTCGCGCTCTCCCCTGATGTGCTTGGTCCAAAATCAGATACGGGAGGGTTAGGACACCACGAGCTGCGTGGCTGCGGAAGGATCCCGGTTCGACAGGAGTGGACGCCGCTGCTGGTTCTCGCTGGCTTTTAGTTAGGGGTCCGGAGAAGCATCTCAAGCTAGTTCCACTACTCCTTCCGGACGTTCATTCCCTTTTCAAAGTCAGTCGTTTTGCTGTAGTCTGCGTTCTTTAGGCTGATTATCGAGGTTAGCCTTTATTTGGTCATGGGGGGCCTCGGTACTGTATGCTGAGTCTAAAGACAGTTTCACCCGTTTTCTGATTGCTCGGTTCTGTACCAGTGCAGACATGTCAAACAGTGAATGGCTGTGCCTCTATTGTATCCGTGCTCAATGAATGAAATCGGTAACAAATGAATATATGTCTAGTTATACGAAAAACGAGTGGTTTATCGACTCATCTTCATTTGCAGATTTAGAGGCAGCTTCGATATTCGTTTTACAGACGGGTTTTTTTTTTTGAATATGGGTCACACACATGCCACAGCAACAAAACATCTCTAGAGATGAGGCTATAGATCACCTTTCCATCCTGCAGGTTTTCCTCCCAAAGCCTACGGCACCAACGGCGACCCCTGCTGGCCGGGAGAGCAAAAGCTTACAGCACCTGGTATTCCCAGGCAGTCTCCCATCCAAGTACTAACCAGGCCCGACGCTGCTTAGCTTCCAAGATCAGACGAGATCGGGCGTGTTCAGGGTGGTGTGGCCGTAAGCGAAAGCCCCGGCGCCTGACTCGCTACTTGAAGCTGTGTGTGGCGGGGGTTCCGTGCCCCCCGAGCGGGACTGAAGGATCGTTCGTGTGCAACTCTTTGGAAAGGAGCTGCTTTCCAAATCGCATTGCGTGCCTGGATGTTGGCGAATGCGCTCCCTTGTGTTGGCTCGTCCCGCACTGGAGGAGGACAAACAATCTGCACGGAGGAGCACCAGGCAAGTCTTCACCAGACAAAAACCTCCAGTGCACAGCACTCTGGAAACATTTCGGGGCTTTCGCGTGTTTATTTCAGCACGTAAAGCGCACCGGTCCAACACGTCGGCCGGGCGCGCGGCGCCTCCGCCCTCTTGTGGCCTTGCGGCGTCAGAGCAAGAGGCTCCTTCTCGCTGCCCTTCCGCTGTGTTGCAGGACACGGAGCGCGCACTTTGTGGGGGGCGGGGGACCGCGTTCGCGCTCTGCCCCCGGTCTCTTGCGCGAGTACTAAAGCTCACGGACAGGGGGGCCTCGTCATTGATTGTTACAGGTGAGACGGGGATTAGGAGGAGACCCCGACTGATGGGTAAAGGGGAGCACTAACACCAGAGGGACACCCCCGGCGTCTCTTTTTGAGAGACGCCCTGGGGTTTCCTAATGGCCAAGGAGGGTCGGGACCTCGGTTTGACCTCTGTTTGTGCAGCAGAGTGTCGCCATCAGGAGGCTGGGGCGTAAGAGAGCCACACAGCCCGCAGGGTGAGCGCTCCCTACTGGTCCCAGTCACACCTCTTGCAGGAGCAGCAGCAACCGGAGCTTTTCCGGGGTGGAATCTCCTATCCGGGTGCCGGCCAGGCTCACACCTGCTGGGCTGCCCCGGGGGTGAGCCCAGTCGAGAGTCGCAGGGCCAGATCTAGTCACCGGGGAGAAACGATACAAGTGAAGGATTGCTCGGCTCTCGGCACTTGAAAAGACCGACAAATGTCTCGTTCCCGCCGGAGCTGAATGTACCCGCATGTGTGGTGTCGTCTTCTTCCCCCGCCCCGCTGTGTTTGCTGTATTGTCTCTGAAGCCGGCCCCCCCGAGACGAGACGGGCTGTTCCTGTGACCCAATTAACACTTTACAGGTGCCATTCCCCGGCATTGTGGCCATTGTCGGTGCTCACACGCGATAAGATAAGGCGGAGGAGAGCGGGGCATGCCCAGCGGCAGACATTCAAGGAGGGGGTAGGGCGAGGTGAGGTGAGGTGCGACACGCCGGAGCCCCGACGCAGCTAATGCGGAGCACTTGTTGGACTGGCATCGAAAGGACGTGTGCGCACGGAGCGAGCCTTCCCTGCGGCGGAGCGCGGGAACTTTCTCCCCCCCTCCCGCTGCAGGAGTTGTGTGCACTGCAGCGGTGCCGAGAGAAAAGCACAGAAGGCAGCAGGCTCTGGAGAGCAGGTAAGAGACGGAGCCTTGTGGGCAGGCGAGCAGGCCCGTTTTTTGGAAATTGCTGAAAAGGTTTGTTCGGTGTGTGGCAGGCGCACGTCGCGAGCTTGCGTGGCGATCTGCCAGTCTGGAGATATGCAAATGAGGCCAAATTGCATCCCGGGACATGCTGCGAATGCGCAACGGCGACTGCAGATGTGTAGGAAACGGCGCGCTCGTTTTCTCGTTTTGCCCACACTTTTGAGTGTTAGTGTGGCGTGTGAGTGTGTGAAAGAGTGGGCCCAGCAGGAGGCGGTGGCGTGCGGGGCGAGGAGGTGGCCTAGGCTGCGCGATTTGTGCTGTGGGTGCGGGCCGCTTGCAGGGGCCTGTTTAACTCATACTTACCTGGCAGGGGAGATACCTTGATCAAGAAGGAGGTTCACCCAGGGCGAGGCTCGGCCATTGCACTCCGGCTGTGCTGACCCCTGCGAATTCCCCAAATGTGGGAATCTCGACTGCATAATTTCTGGTAGTGGGGGACTGCGTTCGCGCTCTCCCCTGATGTGCTTGGTCCAAAATCAGATACGGGAGGGTTAGGACACCACGAGCTGCGTGGCTGCGGAAGGATCCCGGTTCGACAGGAGTGGACGCCGCTGCTGGTTCTCGCTGGCTTTTAGTTAGGGGTCCGGAGAAGCATCTCAAGCTAGTTCCACTACTCCTTCCGGACGTTCATTCCCTTTTCAAAGTCAGTCGTTTTGCTGTAGTCTGTGTTCTTTAGGCTGATTATCGAGGTTAGCCTTTATTTGGTCATGGGGGGCCTCGGTACTGTATGATGAGTCTAAAGACAGTTTCACCCGTTTTCTGATTGCTCGGTTCTGTACCAGTGCAGACATGTCAAACAGTGAATGGCTGTACCTCTATTGTATCCGTGCTCAATGAATGAAATCGGTAACAAATGAATATATGTCTAGTTATACGAAAAACGAGTGGTTTATCGATTCATCTTCATTTGCAGATTTAGAGGCAGCTTCGATATTCGTTTTACAGACGGGTTTTTTTTTTTGAATATGGGTCACACACATGCCACAGCAACAAAACATCTCTAGAGATGAGGCTATAGATCACCTTTCCATCCTGCAGGTTTTCCTCCCAAAGCCTACGGCACCAACGGCGACCCCTGCTGGCCGGGAGAGCAAAAGCTTCCAGCACCTGGTATTCCCAGGCAGTCTCCCATCCAAGTACTAACCAGGCCCGACGCTGCTTAGCTTCCGAGATCAGACGAGATCGGGCGTGTTCAGGGTGGTGTGGCCGTAAGCGAAAGCCCAGGCGCCTGACTCGCTACTTGAAGCTGTGTGTGGCGGGGGTTCCGTGCCCCCCGAGCGGGACTGAAGGATCGTTCGTGTGCAACTCTTTGGAAAGGAGCTGCTTTCCAAATCGCATTGCGTGCCTGGATGTTGGCGAATGCGCTCCCTTGTGTTGGCTCGTCCCGCACTGGAGGAGGACAAACAATCTGCACGGAGGAGCACCAGGCAAGTCTTCACCAGACAAAAACCTCCAGTGCACAGCACTCTGGAAACATTTCGGGGCTTTCGCGTGTTTATTTCAGCACGTAAAGCGCACCGGTCCAACACGTCGGCCGGGCGCGCGGCGCCTCCGCCCTCTTGTGGCCTTGCGGCGTCAGAGCAAGAGGCTCCTTCTCGCTGCCCTTCCGCTGTGTTGCAAGACCCGGAGCGCGCACTTTGTGGGGGGCGGGGGACCGCGTTCGGGCTCTGCCCCCGGTCTCTTGCGCGAGTACTAAATCTCACGGACAGGGGGGCCTCGTCATTGATTGTTACAGGTGAGACGGGGATTAGGAGGAGACCCTGACTGATGGGTAAAGGGGAGCACTAACACCAGAGGGACACCCCCGGCGTCTCTTTTTGAGAGACGCCCTGGGGTTTCCTAATGGCCAAGGAGGGTCGGGACCTCGGTTTGACCTCTGTTTGTGCAGCAGAGTGTCGCCATCAGGAGGCTGGGGCGTAAGAGAGCCACACAGCCCGCAGGGTGAGCGCTCCCTACTGGTCCCAGTCACACCTCTTGCAGGAGCAGCAGCAACCGGAGCTTTTCCGGGGTGGAATCTCCCATCCGGGTGCCGGCCAGGCTCACACCTGCTGGGCTGCCCCGGGGGTGAGCCCAGTCGAGAGTCGCAGGGCCAGATCTAGTCACCGGGGAGAAATGATACAAGTGAAGGATTGCTCGGCTCTCGGCACTTGAAAAGACCGACAAATGTCTCGTTCCCGCCGGAGCTGAATGTACCCGCATGTGTGGTGTCGTCTTCTTCCCCCGCCCCGCTGTGTTTGCTGTATTGTCTCTGAAGCCGGCCCCCCCGAGACGAGACGGGCTGTTCCTGTGCCCCAATTAACACTTTACAGGTGCCATTCCCCGGCATTGTGGCCATTGTCGGTGCTCACACGCGATAAGATAAGGCGGAGGAGAGCGGGGCATGCCCAGCGGCAGACATTCAAGGAGGGGGCAGTGCGAGGTGAGGTGAGGTGCGACACGCCGGAGCCCCGACGCAGCTAATGCGGAGCACTTGTTGGACTGGCATCGAAAGGACGTGTGCGCACGGAGCGAGCCTTCCCTGCGGCGGAGCGCGGGAACTTTCTCCCCCCCTCCCGCTGCAGGAGTTGTGTGCGCTGCAGCGGTGCCGAGAGAAAAGCACAGAAGGCAGCAGGCTCTGGAGAGCAGGTAAGAGACGGAGCCTTGTGGGCAGGCGAGCAGGCCCGTTTTTTGGAAATTGCTGAAAAGGTTTGTTCGGTGTGTGGCAGGCGCACGTCGCGAGCTTGCGTGGCGATCTGCCGGTCTGGAGTTATGCAAATGAGGCCGAATTGCATCCCGGGACATGCTGCGAATGCGCAACGGCGACTGCAGATGTGTAGGAAACGGCACGCTCGTTTTCTCGTTTTGTCCACACTTTTGAGTGTCAGTGTGGCGTTTGAGTGTGTGAAAGAGTGGGCCCAGCAGGAGGCGGTGGCGTGCGGGGCGAGGAGGTGGCCTAGGCTGCGCGATTTGTGCTGTGGGTGCGGGCCGCTTGCAGGGGCCTGTTTAACTCATACTTACCTGGCAGGGGAGATACCTTGATCAGCCTGTAGGTTGAGTAGTTGGATTGTTTTTCTTTTGTTGGAAGCAGTGTTCGATTTGCGGTTTTTGAAATGGCAACCTTTGGATCCCGTAAGAATGCTGTACGTTTTGAGCTCTTGGATGACCTCTTCATGGATCGTATGCAGTTCAGCAGAAAAGTGTTACAGAAGGAACTTGGCTTTGAACCTCGGCACTTGGATTTCATCTTCGCTCTCCCAGGTCAGAAAGCATTTGAGGTTGTATTTGCTACCTATCCTCTGTTTGAACAATGCGTGGATGTGTTTGAGGCAAAAAGAGGCAAAGTTCCTGCACTTGAGAAGATCAACTTGCAGCCTCTGACACAGAGAGAGAGGAAAACGGTGCATGTTGTTATGTTCTCGGAACTGGCAAAGACGGAGGACATTCACACCTGGCTTAACCAGTACTGCACCGTCCACCATGGAACTGAGGTTAGAGATGTTGATGGTATAAAAACAGGAGCAAGGAAATTCGAGGTTCGCTTGCTACCGGACAGCGTAAATGGAGGCTTAAGGCACCTGCCCTCTACAATCCGGCTGGGCGCCTGCAATGGCTATGTGTTTTATGTGGGACAACCAAAGGTGTGTCGGCGCTGTGGTGCTGTGGGACACCTGGCATCGTCCTGCACTGTGAAATGCTGCAAGACCTGTGGCAAACAGGGACATTTAGCCTCTGACTGTTCAATGCTGCCAAAGTGCAATTTATGTGGCTCGGAAGGACACGTTTTTAAGAACTGCCCTCACGCCTACGCCAATAAACTCAAAATGAGAAAGGATGAGGCAGTGCTTGTTTTAGCCAAACCGGCCCGAAAATCCAAAGCAAACAACAAGTCAAACAAAGAACCCTTGTTGGATAAAGACTCTCAGCCTCCAGCCAGGATCAGTCCTGCTGTGGCTCCGGGGCTGGTGGAAGAGAAATCCACTACGCCCCCACAACCGCAGACTGCACCAGACAAGCACGAGGGTTTGAAAACCCCCGAGAACAGCGAGGACCCCTCCCCCACTCCTGCTCCTCAGAACGAGGGCCAGTGTGGGGCCCCCCGGTGGAGCGGGTCCAGCGAGGATACCCAGGATTCAGCGGAGCTGCTTTTCTCAGACTCTGCAAGTGCTACAGATGCCCTCCTCTCCTCCATCCAGTCCATCACGGAGGATCTGCAGCAGCTGGTGGGTGAGGGGGAAGAGGAGACTGGTGCATCGGCTGCACCCCTTTCCCCTCAGTGCTCCCAGGAGCTGGACTTGAGGAAAAGAAAAAATGACTCTGTTTTCTCCCCGAGCGAGGAGGAAGGAGAGCATGGCGATGGGGACAGCTGGAACCTCTCCACCCCTCCCTCTACCCCCTTCCTTGAAATGGACTCTGTGAACGCTTTTACTGCTGCCACCCTGATGAAGGCTCATTCAGAGGATGGCTGGCAGGAAATTGGTAAGAAGAAAAAGAAAAAGAAAAAGGTAACAGGTGAGACCGAAGAGAAATGTGTTTTGTAAAGACTGGTTCCACTTTCTTATGTAATATGGCTCTTAACATAATTTCTCTTAACACAAGAGGTATCAATGACAGAGTTAAATGCCAGTCTGTCTTTGATTACCTCCAGCAGAGAGAGGGAGATGTGTTGATGTTGCAGGAGTGTGCTTTAGCCTATCAAGAGAGGTATAAAAGTTTTGAAGATAGGTGGGATAAAGGGCCTTCTGTTTGGTCAGGGGACAATAACAACAGAGCCTCTGGCGTGGCCATTCTTTTCAAAGGATGGGCATTCAAATTGAAAAGTATTCAGAGGGTCATAGATGGCAGGTTGCTGTGTGTGGATGTGGAATGGGGGACCGTTAACCTGCGGCTAATCAATGTGTATTGCCCTACTGACGTAGGAGGAAGGGTGGAGCTACTCAAGGCACTCTCCCCCCTATTGTTATGCAGCACAGACGTGATAGTGGGAGGGGATTTTAATTGTATCTTAGAGCACACAGACAGGCAGTCTAGCTCTCCGATAAAATTGGATTCCAGCTCACTGGCCCTGCAAAACTTAGTTCAAGACTTTAAACTCTCAGACACATATAGATGTATATATCCCACAACAGCAGGATGTACATGGTCAGGGAGGAATAGCAGCTCCAGAATTGACTATTGCTTTGTCTCAGAGAGAGTGAAAGTTGTTGGGGTCACTCTTCAGCCTGTCTTCTTCTCAGATCATCAGGCTTTAGGGTGTAGAGTGGAACTCCAGGGCGGGACTGTCTTTGGCCCAGGCCTCTGGAAACTCAACACAAAGCTGCTAGAGAACGAGGGGGTAGTATCCCGCTACAAGGAGAAACTATCACAGTGGCTGTCCTTGCAGTGTCTGTACGGGTCAGTAGGAGAGTGGTGGGAGGAGGTGAAGGTGAGGACAAAGGCCTTTTTCATGGCTGAGGGAAGGAAGGCTGCTGCCAGACGGAGAGGAGTGCTAGCCAGGAAACAGAGGCAGCTGCAGCGTCTCTACACGATGCTGCACAGTGGCTTCGATGTGCTCGAGGATATCGCCCTTTTAAAAAAGGACATCCGGAGCATAGCCGAAGAAAGTAGTCGAGGAGTGCTGTTAAGAAGCAGAGTGCAGTTCTTGGAAGAAAATGAGAAGTGTACTCGCTTCTTTTTCAGGAAAGTGGTAGGCTCCAAGACTGTCATGGAAAGTGTAGTTGATGAGGAGGGACGAGAGAGAACAGAGCCGAGTGCTATCCTCTCCTGCACCGAGGCCTTCTACTCAAGACTGTACAGCTCTACAGAGGTAAAGGATGAAGATATTCATTTTTTTACCTCAAAGCTAGAAAACATTTTGAGTGAAGAAGATAGGGAAGTACTTGAGAGGGATTTGACAGTAGAAGAGCTGAGACAGGCTATGGAGAGCTTACAGAAGGGGAAAACTCCGGGTGCTGACGGGCTCCCTAAAGAATTTTATTGCACCTTTTGGGATCTGCTTCAGGATCCGCTACTGCTCCTATTCGAGGAAAGCTACAAGACAGAATTGCTGCCTGACTCCTTAAGAGAAGGCACTATCTCTCTCTTGTTTAAGAGAGGAGCAAAAAATGACATAAAGAACTGGAGACCCCTCAGCCTGTTAGGCGTGGACACTAAGATCCTGTCCAAAGCCCTTTTCCTGCGCCTACAAAATGTAGTGGCCTCACTGGTAGGGAAAGAACAGACTTGTGGGATAGCAGGACGCCTGATGAGCGACAACCTGGCCTTGTTGAGGGATGTCTGTCTGTACTCTGAGGATCGCTCCCTCCCTCTGTGCATTTTAGGTGTAGACCTAGAAAAGGCCTTTGACCGCCTAAACCGGCAGTACTTAACATCGGTACTTGAGCACATGAAGTTTGGCCCCATCATGAGAAAGTGGATTAACCTGCTGTACACAGGTAGCAACAGCAGAGTCATGGTTAATGGCAATAGATCACGCACCTTTGAAGTCTGTTCAGGGGTGAGGCAGGGCTGCCCATTATCCCCCTTGTTATTCGTTTTGGCTATGGAGCCCTTAGCCTGTGCCTTGCGCCAGGATCAGGCCATTAATGGGATACCAGTGCCTGGAAGTGGGGGAGGAGAGGTAAAGACATCTCTATACATGGATGACGTCACCCTGCTCCTCTCTGACAATGCCTCAATTAGCAGAGCTCTGCAGTGCTGTGATCGGTTCTCTTTGGCTTCCTCCGCAAAAATTAACACATCTAAGAGTGAGATTTTTTATCAGAACTGGAGGGAGCCAAAAGAAGGACATGATCTCAGGCTGCAAGAGAAGAGAATTAAGGTCCTGGGGGTGTATTTTGGAGAAGAGATGGGAACAGTAAATTGGCAGAACAAATTGCCAATCTTAAACAAAAAACTGATGCAATGGAAGGACCGAGACCTCACCATGACAGGGAAGGTGCTGGTCATCAAAGCCGAGCTCTTGCCTGTCTTGAATTTTCTGGCTTCTACCTTCCCAATCCCACACCGTGTTGCGGCGGTGCTGAGGAGATTGATGTTTCAATTTCTATGGGGTGGGAAGCAGGAAAGACTCAGAAGGGAAATAATGTACAGGCCGCTACCCTCAGGGGGGAAGTCTGTCCCAGATATTGCTACGAAGCTGCTGTGCATTTTCCTGGCCTCTGTGCTGAGAGGCTTTGCAACAGCACCTGCAGCGCGTACCTGGACTTATTTTTCCAGGCTCTGGGTAGGTAGGGAGGTGTTCAGAGTGTGGGGTGTCAGACCCAAGCTGGACGTCCCACTCTCTGACACATGCCCTGCAATTTATGGGACAGTTAAAAGTTTTCTAAGATCTCACCCAATTGGCCATATTCCCCTCCGAGATGTCAGCGTCCAAAAACTGGAAGATTTCGTAGCACCCCAGAACAATAGGCAGACCCCTGTGGGCATTTTAACATCAGCCCAAACAAGGAAGGTGTGGAAACACACATCCTCTAAATTTCTGTGCAACATTCACAGAGATTTAGCCTGGAGTGTCGTCCACCAGTGCTTACCGGTACGAACTTTCTTGTACCGTAGGGGCCTCACCCCCAGCCCTCGCTGCGTTAGGGTGGGCTGCGGCGAGGAGGAGACTGTGACCCATCTCCTGTGGTCCTGCTTTTTTGCTAAGGCCTTCTGGGCCCAGTTTGAAGATTGGTTGCAGGCTCTCTCGCCCCAATTTACCCTGACCGCTGCTTTCATCATATACGGCATCTCTCCTGTCAAACTTCCCCCTGACGTGTTTGACAGGATCTGGGCCGTGGTGAACAGTGGGAAAGACGCCCTGTGGAGAGTGAGGAACATGGGGCTGTTCAAAGGCATCGAGGTCCCAGTCAAGGCAGCAGGTAGCCTGGCCCTGTTCATCACCCGAGAGAACTATTACCTCAGAGATCTGTGGAGAGAAGGGAGGGAGGAAGCAGAAAATCTGTGGGAAATAGAGGGCATTGGACAGTATCTCAAGAAACTGTGAAAAACATTATCATGTTTAAATAAAGAATGTGATTTGCACCAGAAAAAAAGAAAATTGTTGCTATGTAACTGTTACCGTGTCAAATTGTAATGAGATGTGATCATATATACTGTTTTAAGTATGTATATTAATGTAAAGCTTTCTGATTTGTGATTTCCTGTAATTTTTTGTGAAAAGAAAATAAAGTTCTTAAAAATCGAAATCGGTTCACCCAGGGCGAGGCTCGGCCATTGCACTCCGGCTGTGCTGACCCCTGCGAATTCCCCAAATGTGGGAATCTCGACTGCATAATTTGTGGTAGTGGGGGACTGCGTTCGCGCTCTCCCCTGATGTGCTTGGTCCAAAATCAGATACGGGAGGGTTAGGACACCACGAGCTGCGTGGCTGCGGAAGGATCCCGGTTCGACAGGAGTGGACGCCGCTGCTGGTTCTCGCTGGCTTTTAGTTAGGGGTCCGGAGAAGCATGTCAAGCTAGTTCCACTACTCCTTCCGGACGTTCATTCCCTTTTCAAAGTCAGTCGTTTTGCTGTAGTCTGCGTTCTTTAGGCTGATTATCGAGGTTAGCCTTTATTTGGTCATGGGGGGCCTCGGTACTGTATGCTGAGTCTAAAGACAGTTTCACCCGTTTTCTGATTGCTCGGTTCTGTACCAGTGCAGACATGTCAAACAGTGAATGGCTGTACCTCTATTGTATCCGTGCTCAATGAATGAAATCGGTAACAAATGAATATATGTCTAGTTATACGAAAAACGAGTGGTTTATCGACTCATCTTCATTTGCAGATTTAGAGGCAGCTTCGATATTCGTTTTACAGATGGGGTTTTTTTTTTGAATATGGGTCACACACATGCCACAGCAACAAAACATCTCTAGAGATGAGGCTATAGATCACCTTTCCATCCTGCAGGTTTTCCTCCTAAAGCCTACGGCACCAACGGCGACCCCTGCTGGCTGGGAGAGCAAAAGCTTACAGCACCTGGTATTCCCAGGCAGTCTCCCATCCAAGTACTAACCAGGCCCAATGCTGCTTAGCTTCCGAGATCAGATGAGATCAGGCGTGTTCAGGGTGGTGTGGCCGTAAGCGAAAGCGCTGGCGCCTGACTCGCTACTTGAAGCTGTGTGTGGCGGGGGTTCCGTGCCCCCCGAGCGGGACTGAAGGATCGTTCGTGTGCAACTCTTTGGAAAGGAGCTGCTTTCCAAATCGCATTGCGTGCCTGGATGTTGGCGAATGCGCTCCCTTGTGTTGGCTCGTCCCGCACTGGAGGAGGACAAACAATCTGCACGGAGGAGCACCAGGCAAGTCTTCACCAGACAAAAACCTCCAGTGCACAGCACTCTGGAAACATTTCGGGGCTTTCGCGTGTTTATTTCAGCACGTAAAGCGCACCGGTCCAACACGTCGGCCGGGCGCGCGGCGCCTCCGCCCTCTTGTGGCCTTGCGGCGTCAGAGCAAGAGGCTCCTTCTCGCTGCCCTTCCGCTGTGTTGCAGGGCCCCGAGAGGGAACCCGGAGCGCGCACTTTGTGGGGGGCGGGGGACCGCGTTCGCGCTCTGCCCCCGGTCTCTTGCGCGAGTACTAAATCTCACGGACAGGGGGGCCTCGTCATTGATTGTTACAGGTGAGACGGGGATTAGGAGGAGACCCCGACTGATGTGTAAAGGGGAGCACTAACACCAGAGGGACACCCCCGGCGTCTCTTTTTGAGAGACGCCCTGGGGTTTCCTAATGGCCAAGGAGGGTCGGGACCTCGGTTTGACGCCTCCCCCGAAGGACGGCGCCTGTTTGTGCAGCAGAGTGTCGCCATCAGGAGGCTGGGGCGTAAGAGAGCCACACAGCCCGCAGGGTGAGCGCTCCCTACTGGTCCCCGTCACACCTCTTGCAGGAGCAGCAGCAACCGGAGCTTTTCCGGGGTGGAATCTCCCATCCGGGTGCCGGCCAGGCTCACACCTGCTGGGCTGCCCCGGGGGTGAGCCCAGTCGAGAGTCGCAGGGCCAGATCTAGTCACCGGGGAGAAACGATACAAGTGAAGGATTGCTCGGCTCTCGGCACTTGAAAAGACCGACAAATGTCTCGTTCCCGCCGGAGCTGAATGTACCCGCATGTGTGGTGTCGTCTTCTTCCCCCGCCCCGCTGTGTTTGCTGTATTGTCTCTGAAGCCGGCCCCCCCGAGACGAGACGGGCTGTTCCTGTGCCCCAATTAACACTTTACAGGTGCCATTCCCCGGCATTGTGGCCATTGTCGGTGCTCACACGCGATAAGATAAGGCGGAGGAGAGCGGGGCATGCCCAGCGGCAGACATTCAAGGAGGGGGCAGTGCGAGGTGAGGTGAGGCCCCGACGCAGCTAATGCGGAGCACTTGTTGGACTGGCATCGAAAGGACGTGTGCGCACGGAGCGAGCCTTCCCTGCGGCGGAGCGCGGGAACTTTCTCCCCCCCTCCCGCTGCAGGAGTTGTGTGCGCTGCAGCGGTGCCGAGAGAAAAGCACAGAAGGCAGCAGGCTCTGGAGAGCAGGTAAGAGACGGAGCCTTGTGGGCAGGCGAGCAGGCCCGTTTTTTGGAAATTGCTGAAAAGGTTTGTTCGGTGTGTGGCAGGCGCACGTCGTGAGCTTGCGTGGCGATCTGCCGGTCTGGAGTTATGCAAATGAGGCCGAATTGCATCCCGGGACATGCTGCGAATGCACAACGGCGACTGCAGATGTGTAGGAAACGGCGCGCTCGTTTTCTCGTTTTGCCCACACTTTTGAGTGTTAGTGTGGCGTGTGAGTGTGCGAAAGAGTGGGCCCAGCAGGAGGCGGTGGCGTGCGGGGCGAGGAGGTGGCCTAGGCTGCGCGATTTGTGCTGTGGGTGCGGGCCGCTTGCAGGGGCCTGTACAACTCATACTTACCTGGCAGGGGAGATATCTTGATCAAGAAGGAGATTCAACCAGAGCGAGGCTCGGCCATTGCACTCCGGCTGTGCTGACCCCTGCGAATTCCCCAAATGTGGGAATCTCGACTGCATAATTTCTGGTAGTGGGGGACTGCGTTCGCGCTCTCCCCTGATGTGCTTGGTCCAAAATCAGATACGGGAGGGTTAGGACACCACGAGTTGCGTGGCTGCGGAAGGATCCCGGTTCAACAGGAGTGGACGCCGCTGCTGGTTCTCGCTGGCTTTTAGTTAGGGGTCCGGAGAAGCATCTCAAGCTAGTTCCACTACTCCTTCCGGACGTTCATTCCCTTTTCAAAGTCAGTCGTTTTGCTGTAGTCTGCGTTCTTTAGGCTGATTATCGAGGTTAGCCTTTATTTGGTCATGGGGGGCCTCGGTACTGTATGCTGAGTCTAAAGACAGTTTCACCCGTTTTCTGATTGCTCGGTTCTGTACCAGTGCAGACATGTCAAACAGTGAATGGCTGTACCTCTATTGTATCCGTGCTCAATGAATGAAATCGGTAACAAATGAATATATGTCTAGTTATACGAAAAACGAGTGGTTTATCGACTCATCTTCATTTGCAGATTTAGAGGCAGCTTCGATATTCGTTTTACAGATGGGTTTTTTTTTTTGAATATGGGTCACACACATGCCACAGCAACAAAACATCTCTAGAGATGAGGCTATAGATCACCTTTCCATCCTGCAGGTTTTCCTCCCAAAGCCTACGGCACCAACGGCGACCCCTGCTGGCCGGGAGAGCAAGAGCTTATAGCACCTGGTATTCCCAGGCAGTCTCCCATCCAAGTACTAACCAGGCACGACCCTGCTTAGCTTCCAAGATCAGACGAGATCGGGCGTGTTCAGGGTGGTGTGGCCGTAAGCGAAAGCCCTGGCGCCTGACTCGCTACTTGAAGCTGTGTGTGGCGGGGGCTCCATGCCCCCCGAGCGGGACTGAAGGATCGTTCGTGTGCAACTCTTTGGAAAGGAGCTGCTTTCCAAATCGCATTGCGTGCCTGGATGTTGGCGAATGCGCTCCCTTGTGTTGGCTCGTCCCGCACTGGAGGAGGACAAAGAATCTGCACGGAGGAGCACCAGGCAAGTCTTCAGTGCACAGCACTCTGGAAACATTTCGGGGCTGTCGCGTGTTTATTTCAGCACGTAAAGGGCACCGGTCCAACACTTCGGCCGGGCGCGCGGCGCCTCCGCCCTCTTGCTGCCCCTGCAGCTGCTTCACTTTTCCCTTTAGTTGCCATCGATTTTTTTGTAGTGCTATACATATACGATTGAGGTATCTTAGAGTTCTCCTTCGAAGACCCAGCACTCTCTTTTCTTTTCCCAGTGTTACTCATATCGGACTTTTTAAACCTAAAAAAAAATCGTTTTTTTTTCTTTCAATTATAACTGAAGTTTAAACAACTAGTAAGTCAAGTCCTTATTTTTCTGTAGTCAAAAAAAGCAAAAATTAACATTCAGGTCATGAAAAACTCAAAAAAACTCCCCAACCACTAAACTTTACCTCCCACCTGAGCGCCATCTTGAACGCCCCTACCACCAGAGAATGCTCACGATTTCGGAAGCTGTCTCCGGGACGTGCTGATTCCACACATCCTGAATAAATCATGATATTGTTAGTTGCTGTAGCTAGACGTTCAAATGAGTTTCATGGCCAGATGGACTGTTTCCTCCAGCGGTATAATATTGCAGTGAGACAGCACGATGCCTGCAAGACTATGTCACGCTAAACGCCACAGATTGTGTTTGTCCGTTCGTGTCAGTCGTCCCGCAGCCACGGGAAGTGGGACACAAACATGCTGCAATGCTTTCAAGACGTTAGGATTTGTTTGTGCAACATCCAAGAGGAGTACTTGTGGCTTGAATGTGAACTGTACGTGCCCGCCCCCTTTCCTCTGTAGTGCATGAGTTCCTCCCGGCATGCCCTTCGTCATTGTTCTGTCATCTTGTATTTAAAGGGTTGTATTTCTGCTGCTGAAAATAAGCAACGGTTTTCTCACAACGCCCTTTGTTCCCAACGGAGCCCTTGTCTGTCATGAAATTCTTCAAAACCTCAAGCTAGAAGAAGAAGACGACAAATATGAAGCGTTATAGCAACGACATGCCATGAGACGATCGATAACGATTTCCATAGGATCCCCGTCAGCTTTGCGCGGTGGCAGTATCGTAGCCTGTGAGGTTTAGCCGAGGCGCGATTATTGCTAGTTGAAAACTTTTCCCAATACCCCGCTTCCGCCGGTTTGCAATACAATCGGCGAAAGCAATTTTTGACAGTCTCGTCAGAGACTGAGCAAGGTGTTTAAAGACAGATTTGGTCACGGTGATATCATGGTAGAAAGAAACGAGCTTGTTACGTGTCAACAGAAACGCTCTTTAGCTCTTTCAGCTTTATGCAGAGAACAGCGTCTGTCGAGATTACTTTTGTGTCAGCGCGAAACGCCGTGTGCTTGTCAGTATGATTTCATATTGCTCGTAGCGGCGCCTGGCTTTTGTCTGTCAAACGTTAGGTTGCGCTTCTTCATGCTGCATCGTCGGCATGAGTGGAGCATTTTAAACGTCTGTACTTACTGCGCCCCATAAGAAATCGTTTGTCCCCATTCAAAAGAGATTGTGCGATGTCCTGCAGCGTTCGCAAAGCAAACCTTTGACAGTTTGAAAAGAGGAATTTATTCTGCTTCCTGTGCGTGCAGTAGTTACAAAGTTGAACGTCTTTACACGATCTGCTGCAGTTTTCAGTGGGTGGGCTTTGTCAAATGGCTTGGAAAAACGCACTGTGTTTCTGCTCGGGAAACATCATGAGCAGTGTCCTGCATGTTTTCTGTGTATAGCTGTCTTTTAACGCATACAGAATTCATTCGAAATCATTGATTTCTCCAATTAACAAGGGTCTCTTTTTGAACCTGCCAGAAGCATTCTTTCAATGTAACAGATTTACTCCGGGGAAGGGCAGCATGACATTGAGAGTAGCTCAAGCTTTCAGCACCTTTATCTGACTGCATGTATGCAGACACTGCTCAGAATCCCCTGTAAGATTCTCCTTCAATTCCGTTTTGCAGTGCTTTAGCTCTTTCAAAAGGCTTCGCTTTGCTAGTCACAATCCAAGGCTCATGACAGCATTTGAAAACATTCGTAACTGCGTTGGCCGGGAATCGAACCTGGGTTAACTGCTTTGAAGGCAGCTATGCGCAACACTGGCTCGCTCCAGAATAAATCTCACGTCGAGGGCATATTTTTGTCCATTTTACCGTGAGTCGGGCTCAGCTGCACAGAGGAGAGAGCAGAGCAATGAGGTCACGGGGACAGGGGAGTCACACGCTGGCGGTTTGAATACGCGGAAGATCACTGAGGGATCCACAGTATATGGACTCTCCGTGCGCCATCAGTCCGCACTCCGGACTCTGAATCCTGCCATCCGAGTTAAGATCTCGGCGGAACCTGAGGCGCAGTTCCTTCTTAAAACGTAATCTGGTGAGCATTTCTAGAATCGTACTTGTATAGATGCAGCCTTTAATGTGTTGCTAGGTTAAAATTGATGACTTCTTGTATTTCAGTAGGCAACTGCCCTCTTGATTTCGGATTTAATTTCTTTATTACAGGGGCGCTTTTATGAAGACAGAGTCATGTTCAGGTACTTTGCTTGATGGAGGAAGCTCATTTCGGACTCTGTGATCTGCTCACCTGGAAAGGTCTGCTATACTACTACAAGAGAGAAGTAGAGTCTGGAAGAAGGGACAATTTTATGATGCTTTGGAAGATAATGTTTTTTTTTCTTATACTGAAAATGAAAGGTAGTTGTTTCTATATGGACTCAGTCTTTGGAATTTGTATATATATATATTTCAGTGATCCCTCAGCCATTCCTTCTGTATTGTAATTCAATTTCTCTTTTAAAATTCCTTCCCCACTTCTAGGACCTGCAGTTGCTGAACTCCACAATGGCTTCTATTGGAAAGTCTGTGACTGAGACCAAGTGTTCACTTTTTTATGAAACCATTATTTATTTAGGAGCAATGAGCAATTCTTATATAAATGCAATAAAATCATTATGCTCAAACTATGAGAGAGAAAATTAAGGATAATTTAAGAAATCAGTCTTAGCTTGTTTCTATACACAGATGGTATTATTTATTTTCAAAGGAAACCCGCGAGGATTCCCCTGGTGTGCAAGATGTGCCTGAATACTCTTGATCAGCTTCCTGCTCACTTGAAGAGGGCGTGTATGAAGCACGCCACGGCAGAAAACATCAGGATGGCCTCTCAACAGGCGAGGGAGGACATGATGAATCACCTGAAGAACGGGGTCATCGTGGATTACCACAGAATAGAGATCGTGTCTGGTGAGGCAAACAGGATAGTGGTTGTAAGACTGCTAGAGTCCTTGGGCCTTTTTGTACATGGGAAGCCTGAAGACACATTGGCAAGGTGAGATATTTTTAATCTGTAAGGCTTCTGTAGTTTCTTTTTGAAATCATTGTTACAACATATTATGTAAAAGCATGTTGAAAAGAATCTACCTGCATTCCAGCGGCCCTGAGCAAGAGGCCGCAGTCCAGGAGGAAGAGATGCCAGAGGCTGCTCTAGAAACTGAAACAGAAGCGGATAAGGAAGGGGAAGATGTGAGCTCTGAAGAACTCTATCAGCAGTAAGACTTTTTATTTTTCAGATGTATCTATTTTTTACTAAAATTCTAATTTGTCTTATAGGTATAAAATGTTTAAACCGGTGTTTTATATCCTTACAGGCCCTGAGTAGTTAAAAAGTATCAGCAGGCCGGAAGAGAGTGGCCCAAGCTGGACTCTATAGAAAGCACTCCCTGGATGCTCCTCTCCTGATTGGATTCAAACAGTACCTTACCAAGGATCTGGGAGTGGCAAATTATTCTCAGGAGGTATTTATTTTTTAAAGGCATTTAAAATTAAGCAATGGTATCTTCATTGTAAATGTTTTTATTTCTTAGCTTAAAATTCACCCATGTGAAATGATGTCAGCCATAAACATCATGACTCTATATTTCCTACCTGAATCTATTCTACTTAAATTATTACATTATACACAATTTGAGTTCATTTTAAAAAGTAAAAGGTAATGAAAGGAATGCATTTTCATAAGAAAGATAATACCGATATGCATGTGATAATCTTCCTTATATCATGTAGTGCATCATTTGGACACTTTGTGGGCTTCAAATACAAAGAAAATCATGTTCTATGGTACAAGATAAATACAAAACTTAAGCTTTTATTTTAATTAGATTTGTTTATAAAGCATAAGCAATCATTTATTACATTAATATATGTAAAAATAACATTTTAGCATCATACGTTTAGTATATTTAGTCCCTAATGCTGAAAGAAATGATCATAGAACATGACATCTAACCTTACCTGCGGTGTTTTTAATCCCTATTGCTCAATGCACGGTGAAAGCATTCCATACATGTGTCTGACAATGAGGAATGGGCCCCTGAGACAGTCATTTGCCTGTTTCACAAATGATCGTATTTTACTAGAGATTCTGCTTGGGATTCAGATGTGCATTCGGACAGCAATCCCTTTCAAGAAATGATACGTTCTGAATGAGGTCAAAGGTGCTGGAACACTGTATCTAGGATGTGTTTGCAGAGACTGTGTGTCTCCTGCTTCAACGCAGTGATAAACAGATGTGCTCCTTTAATTTATTGGTACATGCCCAGGGCAGTAAGCAGTCTGAGGATTTATTTCCAGATGGCATAGAGCAGTGAAGCAGTGAAGTAGTGCAAAACACTGGATCATTATATTATTAGAATCTATTCTACTTAAATTATTACATTATACTCAATTTGAGTTCATTTTAAAAAGTAAAAGGTAATGAAAGGAATGCATTTTCATAAGAAAGATAATACCGATATGCATGTGATAATCTTCCTTATATCATGTAGTGCGTCATTTGGACACTTTGTGGGCTTGAAATACAAAGAAAATCATGTTCTATGGTACAAGATAAATACAAAACTTAAGCTTTTATTTTAATTAGATTTGTTTCTAAAGCATAAGCAATCATTTATTACATTAATATATGTGAAAATAACATTTTAGCATCATATGTTTAGTATATTTAGTCCCTAATGCCGAAAGAAATGATCATTTGTTTAACATGCACGGGTCTGTCTCAAAGGATGCAGTACTCCTGAAGGGTCTCAAACCCTACATTTCGGATGCCTAGCTGTATCCCTCACCTGTGGCACCTCAGAATGACTTCTAACCTTACCTGTGGTGTATTCAGTCCCTATTGCTCAATGCACGGTGTACATACTGCATACATGTGTCTTGAGAATGAGGAATGGGCCCCTGAGACAGTCATTTGCCTGTTTCACAAACAGGGACCTGGACCTAGACCTGGCCCGTACAGGGCTCAAACCCGCGACCTTGGCGTTATTAGCACCACGCTCTAACCAACTGAGCTAACCAGCCTCACGACAGTGCTCCTCTCTGTGCTGCAAAAAATCAAACTCAGGGAATTTCTTTTGTCCTCCTTTGAATAGAAAGCCGTGTAATCAGTGTACGGGCTTTCTCGTGCAGTTTCATGGTTCTTGTAACCCAAATCCTACACTGGCCTGAAGTGCCCCCCCATTTCACAGCATTTTTCAGCTGATTTAAAATGTACCTAAAGGAGAAGCATTATTGAAGACCATCAATTACCAAGAGCTTTTGTCAAAGGTTTTGGTGGTCATTTTGAATGACCACAGAGCGCTGTGACCTCGGTTTTACATCTCATCCAAAAGACAGCGCCCTTTTACAACACAGCATCTCCGTCACTATACTGGGGCATTGGGACCCGCACAGACCTCAGGGTGAGCGCCCCCCCGCCGGCACCATTAACACCGCTTCCAGCTGGAAGCTTTGTTTTTCCCTGTAGCTCATCCTCATCCAGGTACTGACCTGGCTCACACCTGCTTAGCTTCAGTGGGTTTTCAGTTGCGAGTTGCAAGGGGATGCAAGTGATGGAGCCGCTCGCTGCAAAAGCCACTGCATTGGCCGGGAATCGAACCCAAGCCTCCCGCGTGGCAGGTGAGAATTCTACCACTGAACCACCAATGCTCAGTTCCTGGGCCTTCAAAAAAGACGCTTTTTTGGTGCTCTGTGCAAAACGCGTCGACATCTGCTTCCAGCTGCAAAATGCCATTTGCGGACGCTGAAGAACTTATTTCTAAGGCAGCGGGTACAAGCGATTGGGCGTTTTAAAACCACCAGGAACAGCAAAGAGGCGCGCTTCTTTGCTTGTGCCGAAACACACCGACTGAAAGCGGACAACGTAGTCGGCAGGATTGGAACCTGTGCGGGGAGACCCCAATGGATTTCTAGTCCATTGCCTTAACCACTCAGCCACGACTACAGCAAGCCCCACTGCCGCTGCGTTCTTGCTACAATCTTACCTGGATCGCGAGGCGCCGGCGGAAGCCTATTTCAAAGTCGTTCTCCGTTTCAAAAAAACATTTCCAAAATACAGGCCTTGCAGACAGACACGCCTCAGAGGACTTAAGGGTGGCTTCATGTCGGAATGATAAAGTCTCCCCGTCCGGACATGAAAATGCCACTTTGTTACACACAAAAAAAGAATCAACAACAGAGAAATGCCCACAAGCATTTGAAAAGCCGCACCACGTCGCACTTGAAATAGCTCTTACATTAGTGGTAGACACAGGAATCGCCTTTTTATTTACGCTCTTACCAACGCGATGGAAAGCAAAACAAAGCAAAGCAGAGCAAAACAAAACGAACAAACGAAAACCCTCACGTCCTGCACTTGCATATAACCCCGTTACGTGCCCAAGCGGTATTGTACGTCATCCTAGCACTGCACCCCGGGTCGTACGGTATATGGGAACGAGCACACGCCACGAATCGTCTCGAATCACTCCCTACAGCTGTAAGGCGCCTTGAAGCGTGCACCCCCAACATTCTTCTTTGCGCATCTGTGAAAGGTAAACTCTTGAGCAAACTCTGAACCAGCTCTAAGGAAACTAATCCGATTAGACGTTACTTTGACTCATCTTCTTACGCTCAGTGCCGGATTGCTCAAACTCCAGCTAGGGTTAGGGTTAGCATTCCCACGCTACTTAGACACTTTGTTTACGCTCAGTGCTGGATTTTGGGAACTTCAGGACGAGTGGGAATTTTCTCCTATCTGTCCATTCTGTTTTGTTTTGGAGACTCTTGGCTGCCTATGTTGTTCAGTGCACCGTGAAGGAAACATTTTCCAAAACTGTGTCAGCTCAAAAGTTGTAAGAAAACCTCTCCAGGTGCTTTAACTCTCTTCATTTTTGTCATTTAATGTGACACTCGATGTATAACTGGAGCCTCACATATGCAAATGGTGAGGCTCCAGTTCGACACCCAGTTCCACACCACTTTACAGTATATGACAAAAGCATGGCAGACTGTGCCGGACCAGCTGGTAACTTCCGCTTATTTTGACCATATTAAACATTGGAAATCTTCCCACTTGCATTTGTGACACTTGATTTTGGCTCCACCTAAGACACTCTTAAATCTTCAAACACTTTTCTCTTCTCCCGCAACACACTTGTCTGTCGGCACTATGTGGCAGCGTTGCATGACAACCCATCTCACCACGGAAAGGAACCTAACAGCTTTGGTAAGAGAGTAGAATTACCTGAAGAACTGCTTTCCATGGAAGCAGGACCAAGCGATGTAGCATTTTTATAGTACCAGGAAAGGAGAAGCGGCACTTCGCCTTTGCCGCACAGGCACAAGGTGACGTGCGGCAGACGCCGTAGTCGGCAGGATTCGAACCTGAGCGGGGAGTCCCCAATGGATTTCAAATCCATCGCCTTAACTACTCGGCCACGACTACAGCGAGCTCGCCGCCGCTGCATTCCTCCTATAATCTAACACGGAGTGCGAGGTGGCTGCGGAAACCTTTTTAAAGTCGCTCTCTGTTAAAAAAAAAACCTTTCACAAGATACATGCCGGCAGACAGACACGCCTCAGAGGGTTTAAGGCTGGCTTCACGTTCAAATGATAAAGTCTCCCCGTCCGGATGTCAAAATGCAACTTTGGCAGACAGAAAAAACATCAACAAACCACAAATGTGGACAAGGATTTTACAAGCTGCACCACACTGCACTTTCAAAAGCATTTACATTCGTGTTAGACGCAGGAATTGTCTTTGTTTTGCGCGCTTACGAACGCCATAGAAAACGAAACAAAACAAAAGCCCTCAGCTCCTGTACTTGATTATAACGCCGTTACGTGTCGAAGCAGGATTTTACGTCATCTTACCACTGCAACATGGGGAATAGAGGGAAATGAACACACGCTACGAATCGTCTCAATCACTCCCTAGAGTCGTAAGGCACATTGAAGGGTGCACCCCCATCATTAATCGTTGGGCCTCTGTAAAAGGAAAGCTGTTGAGCAGTCTTTGAAACAGCTCGGATGAAACACTTGATTGCTTCCATGTGCATCTGGAGCCCACTTCTTATTTTCACTTCACGCCGCCCAAAGCATTTCTAAAACAGGAGATTCGCGTTTGGGAATGCGCCCTGCCCTACAAATAAAACAGGTCTACGGGTCTGAAACCTGCTCCACGGAAAACAGTTCTGTTGCGCTTTTGATCAAAGGGAGATTCTCTGTTCTTACTTTTTGATTACATAACACCCAAAGGGGCTTCTTTGGAGCTGGATTCCAACCAGCATCCTAAAGTTTCTTGGCGGTATCCTTTACAGTCCTCTGTTCGGTCGACAAGGAACAGTAGGGGGCAGCTTTCCTCACACATACAGTGCAATGTACTGTAGTGTTCCCCTTCATTGAATTCGCAGTTCTGCATCAGACCTCTAACTCGTTTCCTTAGCTTGGATTTAAGCCACGAAGCAGGCTTCTACTGTATAAACGTCTAGAGGAATCACAAACTATTTGAAAGGCCATCATCCCAGGGGGAACTGACAAAGTCTATCCCTAAACACCTAGCGCAGTCTCTCGAGAGACTGTCAAAAATCGCTTTCTCCGTTTGTGCTGCAAGTAAGTGAAAACGCGGTCTCAACCCAGAGCCACTTGGCAGCAGCGGCACGTAAATACTGTTACTACCACTGCTCGATACCAACGTTAGCCTACTATACCATGTTCAGCCACCGCTAGAAAATGTAAGGCTCTAGTACTGGAGCAAACAAAAGGAGAGCCAACGTCAAATGTAGAGAGCGACGAGGATGGGATTCGAACCCATGCGTGCAGAGCACAATGGATTAGCAGTCCATCGCCTTAACCACTCGGCCACCTCGTCGATGAAACTGGGCTGTCCAGACATGGGTTGGCGCGCTCCAGATGATCTTTTTCTTTTTTTTCCCTCGTACTCAAGGGTCCTTTTCCTGTTCCACATGCGATTTCAACATTTTCCTTGGGAGATGTCAAGCCAGCAAGCCACTGCTGTGGTTCAGTGGCCATTGTGGAGTTCAGTGGCCCTGTTGTACACAGAAAGCACATTGAGCTCCTTGGACATGAAAAGTTCCAGATAAAAGCCATTTGTCATCCTTTCTCTTGGTGTCGATGTTGCTATTGTATGTAAAGGTGGCAACTTGCTCAGCGAGCAGGCGGAGCACACACCGAATGCAGATGTGTCTGAGTGGTGTGTCCAAGTGGCTGCAAAAGGACAACACTACCGGGGCGCCGTTGCTTAGTTGGTTAAAGCGCTTGTCTCTTAAACAGGAGATCCTGAGTCCGAATCCCAGTGGTGCCTTCTTTGTTCTGTCTTCTCGAACAGAACTGGTCCTTACAGACAACCGCCTACGGCTAGACTTAATTAAATGCAAGTATTCATTTCCTGTCTTTAACGCGACTTGTTTTTCTTAAAATGGATGGAACTTGCAAAACATGAAATACAAACATTGCTAATCAGCGCTAGCGGCTGGCAAAAAAAAAGAAGTCAGCAATGTTTTTTTTCTTTAACCTTAACCCTGCTAATGGAGAAGAGTTAAACGACCGAGTCTATGCAGCTTAAACGGTGCTCATGTCGGGTTCTTAGCTGAAAGGGTGGTAAATCACGCTCACCCCAGTCCTTAATCTTTTAAAAGGATACAATATTGAACCTAGTCGCCACATCACATACATCCTGTTCAACGATAAAAAAGTGACATCTATCCTCGATCCAGAGTAAATCCCACGATGAGGGCATATTTTTTTCCACTTTACCATGAGTCGGGCTCAGCTGCACAGAGGCGAGAGCAGAGCAATGAGGTCACAGGGACAGGGGAGTCACACGCTGGCGGTTTGAACACGCGGAAGATCACTGAGGGATCCACAGTATATGGACCCTCCGTGCGCCATCAGTCCACACTCCGGACTCTGAATCCTGCCATCCGAGTTAAGATCTCGGCGGAACCTGAGGCACAGTTCCTTCTTAAAACGTAATCTGGTGAGCATTTCTAGAATCGTACTTGTATAGATGCAGCCTTTAATGTGTTGCTGGGTTAAAATTGATGACTTCTTGAACTTCAGTAGGCAACTGCCCTCTTGATTTCGGATTTAATTTCTTTATTACAGGGGCGCTTTTATGAAGACAGAGTCATGTTCAGGTACTTTGCTTGATGGAGGAAGCATATTTCGGACTCTGTGATCTGCTCACCTGGAAAGGTCTGCTGTACTACTACAAGAGAGAAGTAGAGTCTGGAAGAATGGACAATTTTATGATGCTTTGGAAGATAATGTTTTTTTTTTCTTTGAAATCGAAATGAATCAGAATATCAGTGCAAAAGACAAACTCTTGGTTTGGTTTAAAGAGATATGGTTTTAAAACAGACAAAATGTAGAAAACAGGTGTTTCTCACTTTTGGAAAAGAATGGACCGGGGGTAATATTTTACTAGGTGCAGTGCTCATCTCACTGGGTTACAGTCCTGCAGTGTCACACCAGGGCCAGTGGCGCAATGGATAACGCGTCTGACTACGGATCAGGAGATTGCAGGTTCGACTCCTGCCTGGCTCGGGTCGTTTTTAAACACATCGGGCTACTCCCTAAGTAGTCTGTGCTACTTACTGCATTGTAATCGTACCCAGTAAGATATTTCCTTCATGTAAATGAACTGCACCTGACAGCTTTAGAAAAACACCTGGGCTCAGTACGGTGCTGAGAGCTTAGCGTTGCTGTTCTAATTAGCACGCACTGCATCGGCTATGAGCCCGAACCTTTCAATTATTCCGATCAGTAAGTCAACACGTAGTCCACATGAACGGTAGAAATATTCTCTTGTCTGTCTCTTGTTTGTATAGAACTGAATGTCCCTGACAATGTACTGTTAGTTTTAATTGAAGAACGGCATTTGTGTTCAAATATACCAGACAAGTTTATGTAACTGCTCATGCGACACTCAGTTGTAATTAGTCAAGAAAAAAAAGTCGAACAACAGCTGCGGGTTTGATTCTGAACGTATGAGATTGCAGCGCCTTTTACTTCCATTGACAAATGATAGAGATCCAGACCAGCAAGCAAACCCACGGCTTTTTCGGTTTTCTATCTAGGCAACGTTGGTGTCTGCAATAGCATACATGAAAGCGTGATGCGATTTCTGTGGCTACATTTGTTGCACGTCATGCACAGTAAGAGTGTTTCTAACACCAAATAAAAAGTCAACAATTAGCGATCACGCCTTCTCCTCAGTTAACCCACTGAAACCCTTGCTGTTAACAGTTCTTTACTGCGTGCTTTACCAGCACCTACATATCGTGTCGGTTCTTTCAGCTTTATTCATTAGGTTTTCAAAGGCATAAGTAGAGCACCAGAGGTGCGAACGCAAAATGTGTAGTTATCTGAAGAATTGATTTCCATGGCAGCGGGTCCAAGCGATTTCGCGTTGTTATAGTACCAGGAAAGGAAAAGCGGCACAAGGCGACGTGCGGCAGACGCCGGAGTCGGCAGGTTTCGCACCTGCGCGGGGAAGCCCCAACGCATTTCGAGCCCATCGCCTTAACCACTCGAGCACGACAAATGCGAGCTCGCCGCCGCCGCATTCCTCCTATAATCAAACACGGACTGCGATTTGGCTGCGGAAACCTTTTTAAAGTTGCTCTCCGTTAAAAAAAAATACCTTTCACAAGATTCGTGCCGGCAGACAGACACGCCTCAGAGGGTTTAAGGCTGGCTTCACGTTCAAATGATAAAGTCCCCCAGTCCGGATGTCAAAATGCAACTTTGGCAGACAGAAAAAACATCAACAAACCAAAAATGTGGACAAGGATTTTACAAGCTGCACCACACTGCACTTTCAAAAGCATTTACATTCGTGTTAGACGCAGGAATTGCCTTTGATTTGCGCGCTTACGAACGCCATGGAAAACGAAACAAAACTAAAGCCCTCAGCTCCTGCACTTGATTATAATGCCGTTACGTGTCGAAGCAGGAATTTACGTCATCCTACCACTGCAACACGGGGAATAGAGGGAAATGAGCACAAGCTACGAATTGTCTCTAATCAGTCCCTACAGTTGTAAGACGCCTGGAAGCGTGCACCCCCATCATTAATCTTTGCGCATCTGTGCAAGGTAAACTCTGGAGCAGTCTCTGAAACGGCTCAAAGGAAACACGTGATTGATTCCATATGCATCTGGGGTTCATTTCTTATTTACATTTAATTCAAGGGAAAGGCTTGGGTCAGTTTCAGACGGCCTCCAACAGCGAGATTCAAGCGCCCCACCTTCAGCCCAATCTGCGCCGCCAGAACGACAACGGCTCCTCTGGTCTTTGGGGTGCGGTTGTGACCCCGTAACCTAAAGTGTTGGTGGCAGACAAATGGAGACTAACAGGTGATGTCCTAGGACATGACTACATTGTGACACTCGGTGGGGATGGTGACCATTGCTTGGAAAAGAGTGCGAGAGTGCATTTTGAGCGTACAAATGTCCTTTTGATTTGCAAAGCTACAACCCCACCTTACTCAGTGAGCGTCTCTTCTTTTCTCTCACATACAGTTGGGAGAAAAACTTTTGTAAACAGCCCTTCGGAATGATGTGGATTTCTGCATGAATGGCTCCTAACATGTGATCTTATCTTTATCTAAGTCATAATAATTAATAAAGAGAGTCTGATTTAACAAACAACACACGCCCAACATTTGACATTGCTGTTTCTTTATTGACCAAATGGTTTAAACAATCAAGGTCATTGATGGAAAAAGTACGTGAACCCTTATATTAAGGAGCTAGTGGAACCTCCTTTATGACAAAAACCTCAATCCCCACTTTCTGTAGCGGCTGGTCAGACCTGAGCAGCGGTTAGGAGGTATTTTGGCCTATTCCTCTATGCAAAACTGTTTCAGTTCATGTATATTTTTGGGATGTCTTGCGCTGAACGGCCTGCTTCAGATCACGCCACAGCACTTCAATGGGATTGGGGTCAGGACTCTTACTTGGCCATCCCAAAATACGGAATTTCTTCTGTTTCAGCCACTCTGTTGTTGATGTACTCCTTTGTTTTTGTCATGCTGCATGACCCAGCCTCTTTCGAGTTTTAGATCACAGGCAGACACCCTGACATTCTGCTGTAGAATTTCCTGATACATCTTGGAATTCATCGGTCCCTCGATGATTGCAAGCCGTACAGCCTCCGCCATGTTTCCCAGGTGGGATGAGGTTTTGGAGTTGGTATGCAGTGTTTTGTTATCTCCAAACATAACGCTGTGCACATTTACCAACAAGTTCAACTTTTGTCATGTCTGTCCACAGAACATTGTTCCAGGAGTTGCTGTGGAACATCCATGTGGTCTTTAGCAAACTTGAGAGGGGCAGTGGTGGTTTTTTTTGGGGGGAGAGCAGTGGTTTCCTCCGTGGTGACCTCGCATGATCACCGCTCCTGTTCAGATTTCTTCTTATGGTGGACTCATGGACACAGACGTAAGACAAAGTCAACCACCTGTTCGCTAGATCCCATCCCCACTCAGCTAGTCAAAGATTCCCTCGAAGGACTGGCAGGACCTATAATTAGTATGATGAATGCATCGCTTGCGCGTCCAAGCCGTATTTGACTTCATCCTACCATTGCAACACGGGGCGTATATGGAAACGAACACACGCTACGAATTGTCTCTAATCAGTCCCTACAGTTGTAAGGCGCCTGGAAGCGTGCACCCCCATCATTAATCTTTGCGCATCTGTGCAAGGTAAACTCTGGAGCAGTCTTTGAAACGGCTCAAAGGAAACACGTGATTGATTCCATGTGCATCTGGGGTTCATTTATTTATTTACATTTAATTCAAGGGAAAGGCTTGGGTCAGTTTCAGACGGCCTCCAACAGCGAGATTCAAGCGCCCCACCTTCAGCCCAATCTGCGCCGCCAGAACGACAACGGCTCCTCTGCTCTCCGGGGTGCGGTTGTGACCCCGTAACCTAAAGTGTTGGTGGCAGACAAATGGAGACTAACAGGTGACATCCTAGGACATGACTACGTTGTGACACTCGGTGGGGATGGTGACCATTGCTTGGAAAAGAGTGCGAGGCCCCTTTAGAAAAACATTTTGTTAACAGGCATTCTGCCTCAGCCTAAACACCTATAGCTTGCAAAGCGCATGCTATTAGACAGGCACCTCTGCAAGACCTTAAGAGTCTCTTAAACTAGTGATAGTAAGGTGTTCCCAATGGGCGATGTTCGGCTTTCAAATCATCTCTCCGTGGAAGCGCCGAGATGCAACTGTTTAAGGTTTAGAAGCAGCTGACTGTTTCACTACCTAGCTGATCACTGTTAGTCAGGGAGCTCAGAGGTGAAAAGCCTGTCTGAGAGACAATTCGCCGTCGATCAGTTCAATATGTTCCGTACCAGCTCGGCGCACCTGAGATCATCTTGGTAGCCGTGTAGCTCAGATGAGTGAGAGCGTGTGTGTGTGTACCACCGTGATTGGATGCCGGTCCTTCTCAGGTCACAGTAAACCTTCTGCTGCCTAACTTCCCTAATTTTGGGGATCCCTTTGAAAAAGCAAAGGAAAAAAAAAACTGGCTCTTCATCAGCGTGATCGACCCCACTCAGTGTGCCCCAGTGGCCTAATGGATAAGGCACTGGCTTCCTAAGCCAGGGATTGTGGGTTCGAGTCCCATCTGGGGTGCTCCTGTCCCTTTTTGAGTGTACAAATGTCCTTGTGATTTGTGAAGCTGCAACCCCACCTTACTCAGTGAGCGTCTCTGCTTTTCTCTCAGTTGGGAGAAAAACTTTTGTAAACAGCCCTTCGGAATGATGTGGATTTCTGCATGAATGGCTCCTAACATGTGATCTTATCTTTATCTAAGTCATAATAATTAATAAAGAGAGTCTGATTTCACAAACAACACACGCCCAACATTTGACATTGCTGTTTCTTTATTGACCAAATGGTTTAAACAATCAAGGTCATTGATGGAAAAAGTACGTGAACCCTTATATTAAGGAGCTAGTGGAACCTCCTTTATTGACAAAAACCTCAACATCCAACAAACCTCAGCATCCGCCATGCTTCCCAGGTGGGATGAGGTTTTGGAGTTGGTATGCAGAGTTTTGTTATCTCCAAACATAATGCTGTGCACATTTACCAACAAGTTCAACTTTTGTCACGTCTGTCCACAGAACATTGTTCCAGGAGTTGCTGTGGAACATCCATGTGGTCTTTAGCAAACTTGAGAGGGGCAGTGGTGTTTTTTTTGGGGGGGAGAGCAGTAGTTTCCTCCGTGGTGACCTCGCATGATCACCACTCCTGTTCAGATTTCTTCTTATGGTGGACTCATGAGCACAGACGTAAGACAAAGTCAACCACCTGTTCGCTAGATCCCATCCCCACTCAGCTAGTCAAAGATTCCCCTGAAGGACTGGCAGGACCTATAATTAGTATGATGAATGCATCGCTTGCGTCAGGCGTTGTACCTGATCAATTTAAGGTAGCGGTTGTTAGACCGCTCCTTAAGAAGTCAAATTTGGATCCACAAGTTCTTAACAACTACAGGCCTGTCTCAAAGGTCCCATTTCAATCTAAAAGTTTTGAGAGAATAGTTGTTGCCCAATGTCAATCGTATCTGGATTCAAATAATATACTTGAGAAATTTCAGTCTGCTTTCTGAAACTGCATTAACGAGAGTCGTAAATGATATTCTCTTAGCTACTGATGTGGGGAATGCAAGAGTGCTTGTGCTTCTAGATCTTAGAGCTGCCTTTGACACGGTTGACCTCTCTGTTTTGTTACACAGGCTTGAGTTTGAGGTTGGCTTATCTGGAACTGTCCTTCAGTGGTTTACTTCACATTTTACTCATCGTTTTCATTATGTTCAAATATCTAATAATTGTACTGCTTCATCAACGTCACCAGTTCAATTTGGGGTACCAGACGGATCAGTGCCGGGGCCAATATTGCTCTCTCTCTCTACATTCTGCTGCTAGGTAGGATAATACGAAAAAATAATATGAACTTTCATTCATATGCTGATGACACTCAAATAAACATTTTGTTCACACCAAACGACAACTTTTCTATTATCACTTTAGTTAAATGCATTAATGAAGGAAAGACTTGGATGTGTGAAAACTTTTTGTTACTCAACTCTGAGAAAACTGAGGATCTGTTGATCGGAGGCAACAATACTGATAGGACTACTATAACTTCAGCACTTAACTCAGAGGATTTAAACATTTGCCTCAAAGAGACAGCACGTAACCTAAGTGGCATATTAGACACAAGGCTCTTAACAACTTGCATTGTTAAGTGCCTTGAGACAACCTTGTTGTGAAAGGTGCTATATAGAAATACATTGATTTGAACTGAATTGACAATGTAAAATGTTGTGTGTGTTGTTTGTTAAACAAGACTGTCTTTATTTATTATTATGCGTCAGATGAAGATCAGATCACATTTTAAGAGCCAATCATGTAGAAATCCAGATCATTCGCGTTTTAAAAGTTGCGGGAAAAGCAAAACAGGTGCTTTTCCTTTGTTGCGCAGACACACGACGACACCGTAGGCGGCAGGACTCGAAGCTTCGCAGGGAGACCCCGATGGCTTTCTAGTCCATCGCCCTAACCACTCGGCCACCGCCGCCGCCACTGCCTTTTTGATGCAGTCTAACATAGAGTGCCGGGCAGCGGCGGAAACCTTTTTCAAAGTCGCTTTCCGTTTAACAACAACAAAAAAAACTTTCACAAAATGCATGCTAGCAGACAAATGCGCCTCAGAGGACTTAAGGCTGGCTTCAAGTTGGAATGATAAAGTCTCCCCGTCCGGTCAGGAAAAGGGAACTTTGTTAGACAGAAAGAAGGAAGTAACAATAACGGAGAATTGTGTGCAAGGATTTTAGAAGCTGCGCAGCCCTGCAGTTTCAATAGCCCTTTTATTCGTGTTAGATGCTGGAATTGCCTTTTTTTGACGCTCTTACGAATGCGATGTCAACGAAAACAGAACAAAGCACAAAAAACCCTCAAGTCCTGCAGTTGGATAGAATGCCGTTACGCGTCCAAGCCGTATTTGACTTCATCCTACCATTGCAACACGGGGCGTATATGGAAACGAACACACGCTACGAATTGTCTCTAATCAGTCCCTACAGTTGTAAGGCGCATGGAAGCGTGCACCCCCATCATTAATCTTTGCGCATCTGTGCAAGGTAAACTCTGGAGCAGTCTTTGAAACGGCTCAAAGGAAACACGTGATTGATTCCATGTGCATCTGGGGTTCATTTATTTATTTACATTTAATTCAAGGGAAAGGCTTGGGTCAGTTTCAGACGGCCTCCAACAGCGAGATTCAAGCGCCCCACCTTCAGCCCAATCTGCGCCGCCAGAACGCCAACGGCTCCTCTGCTCTCCGGGGTGCGGTTGTGACCCCTTAACCTAAAGTGTTGGTGGCAGACAAATGGAGACTAACAGGTGATGTCCTAGGACATGACTACATTGTGACACTCGGTGGGGATGGTGACCATTGCTTGGAAAAGAGTGCGAGGCCCCTTTAGAAAAACATTTTGTTAACAGGCATTCTGCCTCAGCCTAAACACCTATAGCTTGCAAAGCGCATGCTATTAGACAGGCACCTCTGCAAGACCTTAAAAGTCTCTTAAACTAGTGATAGTAAGGTGTTCCCAATGGGCGATGTTTGGCTTTCAAATCATCTCTCTGTGGAAGCGCCGAGATGCAGCTGTTTAAGGCTTAGAAGCAGCTGACTGTTTCACTACCTAGCTGATTACTGTCAGTCAGGGAGCTCAGAGGTGAAAAGCCTGTCTGAGAGACAATTCGCCGTCGATCAGTTCAATATGTTCCGTACCAGCTCGGCGCACCTGAGATCATCTTGGTAGCCGTGTAGCTCAGATGAGTGAGAGTGTGTGTGTGTGTACCACCGTGATTGGATGCCGGTCCTTCTCAGGTCACAGTAAACCTTCTGCTGCCTAACTTTCCTAATTTTGGGGATCCCTTTGAAAAAGCAAAGGAAAAAAAAAACTGGCTCTTCATCAGCGTGATCGACCCAACCCAGTGTGCCCCAGTGGCCTAATGGATAAGGCACTGGCCTCCTAAGCCAGGGATTGTGGGTTCGAGTCCCATCTGGGGTGCTACTGTCCCTTTTTGAGCGTACAAATGTCCTTTTGATTTGCAAAGCTGCAACCCCACCTTACTCAGTGAGCGTCTCTGCTTTTCTCTCACATACAGTTGGGAGATGTCTTGCACTGAACGGCCTGCTTCAGATCACGCCACAGCACTTCAATGGGATTGGGGTCAGGACTCTTACTCGGCCATCCCAAAATACGGAATTTCTATTGTTTCAGCCACTCTGTTGTTGATGTACTCCTTTGTTTTTGTCATGCTGCATGACCCAGCGTCTTTCGAGTTTTAGATCACAGGCAGACACCCTGACATTCTGCTGTAGAATTTCCTGATACATCTTGGAATTCATCGGTCCCTCGATGATTGCAAGCCGTACAGCCTCCGCTATGCTTCCCAGGTGGGATGAGGTTTTGGAGTTGGTATGCAGTGTTTTGTTATCTCCAAACATAACGTTGTGCACATTTACCAACATGTTCAACTTTTGTCACTGTCCACAGAACATTGTTCCAGGAGTTGCTGTGGAACATCCATGTGGTCTTTAGCAAACTTGAGAGGGGCAGTGGTGGTTTTTTTGGGGGGGAGAGCAGTGGTTTCCTCCATGGTGACCTCGCATGATCACCACTCCTGTTCAGATTTCTTCTTATGGTGGACTCATAAACACAGACGTAAGACAAAGTCAACCACCTGTTCGCTAGATCCCATCCCCACTCAGCTAGTCAAAGATTCCCTCGAAGGACTGGCAGGACCTATAATTAGTATGATGAATGCATCGCTTGCGTCAGGCGTTGTACCTGATCAATTTAAGGTAGCGGTTGTTAGACCGCTCTTAAGAAGTCAAATTTGGATCAACAAGTTCTTAACAACTACAGGCCTGTCTCAAAGGTCCCATTTCAATCTAAAAGTCTTGGGAGAATAGTTGTTGCCCAACGTCAATCATATCTGGATTCAAATAATATACTTGAGAAATTTTAGTCTGGTTTCTGAAACTGCATTAACAAGAGTCGTAAATGATATTCTCTTAGCTACTGATGCAGGGAATGCAACAGTGCTTGTGCTTTGCTTCTAGATCTTAGAGCTGCCTTTGACACGGTTGACCTCTCTGTTTTGTTACACAGGCTTGAGTTTGAGGTTGGCTTATCTGGAACCGTCCTTCAGTGGTTTACTTCACATTTTACTCATCGTTTTCATTATGTTCAAATATCTAATAATTGTACTGCTTCATCAATGTCACCAGTTCAATTTGGGGTACCAGAAGATCAGTGCTGGGACCAATATTGCTCTCTCTCTCTACATGCTGCTGCTAGGTAGGATAATATGAAAAAATAATATGAACTTTCATTCATATGCTGATGACACTCAAATAAACATTTTGTTTACACCAAACGACAACTCTTCTATTATCAGTTTAGTTAAATGCATTAAGGAAGGAAATACTTGGATGTGTGAAAACTTTTTGTTACTCAACTCTGAGAAAAATGAGGATCTGTTGATCGGAGGCAACAATACTGATAGGACTACTATAACTTCAGCACTTAACTCAGAGGATTTAAACATCTGCCTCAAAGAGACAGCACGTTACCTAGGCGGCATATTAGACACAAGGCTCTTAACAACTTGCATTGTTAAGTGCCTTGGGACAACCTTGTTGTGAAAGGTGCTATATAGAAATACATTGATTTGAATTGAATTGACAATGTAAAATGTTGTGTGTGTTGTTTGTTAAACAAGACTGTCTTTATTTATCAAAAAATAAAAGGAATTTGCTAGGAATGCAAACGTTAGGTTGCGCTTCTTCATGCTGCATCGTCGGCATGAGTGGAGCTTTTTAAACGTCTGTACTTACTGTGCCCCATAAGAAATCGTTTGTCCCCATTCAAAAGAGATTGTGCGATGTCCTGCAGTGTTCGCAAAGCAAACCTTTGACAGTTTGAAAAGAGGAATTTATTCTGCTTCCTGTGCGTGCAGTAGTTACAAAGTTGAACGTCTTTACACGATCTGCTGCAGTTTTCAGTGGGCGGGCTTTGTCAGAGGGCTTGGAAAAACGCACTGTGTTTCGGCTCGGGAAACATCATGAGAAGTGTCCTGCATGTTTTCTGTGTATAGCTGTCTTTTAACGCATACAGAATTCATTCGAAATCATTGATTTCTCCAATTAACAAGGTTCCCTTAAAGGATGAGTCAAAGTAACGTCTAATCGGATTAGTTTCCTTAGAGCTGGTTCAGAGTTTGCTCAAGAGTTTACCTTTCACAGATGCGCAAAGAAAAATGTTGGGGGTGCACGCTTCAAGGTGCCTTACAGCTGTAGGGAGTGATTCGAGACGATTTGTGGCGTGTGCTCGTTCCCATATACCGTACGCCCCGGGGTGCAGTGCTAAGATGAAGTACAATACCGCTTGGGCACGTAACGGCGTTACACGCAAGTGCGGGACGTGAGGCTTTTCGTTTGTTCATTTTGTTTTGCTCTGCTTTGCTTTGTTTCGTGGTCAAGAGGCGTAAGGTAAGTCGTAATCCAGGGAGAACACTGGTGGCAAACAGTCCGAGGTGAGAGGCGAGGTCCAAAGTCGAAAAGGCAGAAGGGGAGTCCAATATCCAGAATAAACGAGGTAATGGAAAAAACGCCAGGTAGAGCTCTCAAGGAGTAGACTCAATACCAGCGGGAAGCAAGTAAAGATGGTAAAAATAGCAATGCGTACCCCACGGTGGAGTGTGTGCAGGTGGGTTAACTCGTGCGGCGGCGTTTGTTAATAATCACCCTCTGCTGGTGCTGTTTAGATTGCTTAAGAGTTGGTCTTAACTGCCTGGCGGTCATGACAAGCTCCTCTTTAAGCTGTGGTTTAGTTTTGCATTCATGTGTTTCTAGAGCAGTTATTTATGGGGGTGGGTGGGTCCTTCACAGAGGCTCAGGACAAATCCCCTGCATGAAAGTCTACTGTGTGCGTTCAAACAGTCACAGGTCAAGAGCCAGGCAGGAGGACAATGGACAGAAGAGCCAACGAACTAAAAATAAAAGAACAGATATGAAAAAGCCACCATCTTTTTCTTTTTGACATTTTCCGACTTTCATGCAAGCCAGGACAAAGTTGCTCGTAGCTACTTGTGGATTCAAATACTCTATCGAGTGCTTTGATGAGTTTTTGCAATTTGATTGTCGTCCTGTCAGCCTGTTTCTGTTTTTTTTTTTCAATCTAGGGATGGAAAGTATGAGGGAAATGATGGAGCAATCAATAACCGCTCCGGAAAAATGGCAGAAAGAAATGGTCCGTCACTAAGGACATTTGTGAAGCAGAGGAGTGACATCACCACAAAGGCGACACATTCTGCTGATGGTTTTGGTGAATAATGATTGAGGCGCGTTAAGAGAAAGGTAGCTGTGTCAGCATGCGTAGGCTGCAAACGATCAAGCAAAGGTTTACTCCATGCTGAAAAGAGAAGAAAAGAAGCACAACGTTTCGACTGTGGAGCCTTCTGCGCCATCTTCTTTAGCGGTGATGATGTTTACATTGGAAAAACGGAGACATGCGTCCCTGGGTGGGCTTGAACCACCAACCTTTCGGTTAACAGCCGAACGCGCTAACCGATTGCGCCACAGAGACTGACGGCCGCTTGTGCTCCCTACATTTGCAGGTTTATGGTCAAAGAAAACAATCACTTGCGCTTCTTGCAGCCGGCAATCTTTTTCCACTGACAACCAAGAAATGGATTTCATCTTTCACAAGCTGTATGGATTTCTTCAAAAACAAGTTATTCCAGAAAGGAAATGAATTCTTGCATTAAACTGAACCAAGCTGTACATGTTTGTCTGAAATGATACATTCGGCACAACAAGACACGGAGAGAGGCACCGCTGGTATTCAGACCCAGGATCGCCTGCTTACTAGGCGGGCACTTTAAGCCACTAGGGAACAGCGCCAGCGGAGCACCGCGCTTTTACAGACACTTGGACACATCTGCGTTCGGTGTGCACTTAACCTGCTCTCTGAACCCGTTGCCTCCGTCCCATTTAATAGCAGAACTGACGCCAAGAGAAATGATGAGAAATGGCATTTATCGGGCACTTTTCATATCCAAGGAGCTCAATGCCCTTGACACCTCCCCAAGGCGACAGAGCTGTGCATTCTTTGGCGACACCATTTTTTCTTTTGTTTAATTTCTATACTTATTGATAGAATAAAAACGATATGTCATGTACTGTAAGGGAAATGTCTCTTTTCATGGGGAAAGCTAGCACCAGCAAATGTTGTGTTTAGAAGAAGTGATTTAACATGACACGTGACCTAATTTACCGGAGCAAAAGCTCACCCAGCAAGCCCTGCTTTACTTCTACAGGAGAGAAGTACTGTAGAGTCTGCAAGATGTTCAGCTGGGTAGCTACGTCAGCATGCCTCGGCTGCAAAGGAACAAGTACTAGGTTTATTGCATGCTGAAAAGAGAAGAATGGAAACACAGCGTTTCGACTGTGAGGTCTTCTCACACCTGAAGAAGCCTCACACCTGTAAAAGGCTCCATGGTTTTCTTTCTTCTCTTTTCAACATGGAATACACCTATTGTCTGCAAGATGTGACAATTTCATGGTGTTTTGGAAGAAAACCTTTTTTCTTTGAATTCAAAATCAATCGGAATTTCAGCACAACACATCAACACTTTTTCTGTTTTAAGGAGATGATATTTTAAACCTGACAAAAATAGTAGGAAACACAAGTTTCTTGCTGTGAAAATTTAGATGGGGAAGTGTACTACTAGTAGCAGTGTAGAGCTCTCTGTGGTGGAGTGCAAGCGCATGTTCTATGGGCCAGTGGCGTAATGGATAACGCGTCTGACTTCGGATCAGAAGATTGTAGGTTCGAGTCCTGCCTGGCTCGTGAGGCTTTTAAACCTCTCAGGTTCCTAGGTAACAGGTTGCCGTCATGTATATGAACTATAGAAAAGCATTTGCCACAACCCGTAAATTAGCACGCAAGTGCGGGCTGGTGAACACAGAACTGTATGGAGATCATCTCCAGCTCCGAGCTCAATTGCAATGAAAAAACATGCAGAACAGAACTGGAGAGCAGCTGAATTTGTGCTCAGTAGGGTGGGGAGGACTCAGCATTGCTATTGTTCTAATTGGCATGAACTGCAGGGGATCTGAATCAGAACATGTCAGTCAGTTTGATCATTGCGTCAATATGTAGGCCACGTTAATACAGAATTATTACTTTGTCTGTCTCGTCTTTGTATATAGCTGAATGTCCCTGACAATTTCATGTTAGTTTTTAAGAACGACATTGGTGCTAATATATACATATATAGCATATAAGGAACACGTAAAAGTTTAGTCCATGCTGAAAAGATAAGAAAACCGCCACAACGTTTCATCTTGGAATAAATCTTTACTTGTTGTTTTGCAGCCTACCCATTCTGACCTAACTCCTCCCTTGAAATTCCCTAACAGATAAGGGTACGTAACGGCTCATGCGATGCTCAGTTGCAATTTGTCCCAAAACAAACAAGAACAGCAGCTGAGGGTTTGAGTTTGAACATGCACTGTATTAAAGCAGCTTTTATTTCCATTGATAAATGCTAGATATTCCTACAGAGATTCTCCAGGTGAGTAAGCGATTCCTGTTTCTGTTTCTATTTCTGTTTCATATATACAGTATATATATGTTACATGTGTCTCTGCAATAGTATAAATGTGTTATACACTATCAGGGGCTGCTTTTTTGTGCACCTCATCTACAACAAGGGTTTTTTTTTCATTTATGTTTGTGGACCTTCACCATTTGAGGAAGTGAGTTAGATAAGAAAGTTACAGGTATGGTGAGCAATGACTGACAAAGGCACGTACTGCGTATTCCTTACAGAAGTGTAAGCAATTTGTTCTAAAAAACACCGGCTAAAGTCCAACATCGTTAGCAATCTTATTACTTAAACAGAATTAACATCAATAAACTGTAAGGTGCTGGTACATGCGAGTAGATTTGATCTTCTATTAAACAAAAATGCAATTACAGCTCTAAAAAGGTCAACCTAGACTTCTGTAACAGATCTGTTCAGGTCATCGCTGTTTCTCTGACCTTGTGAGTCTTTGGAATTTTAAAAGTGTATTTTGCTTGCCTTTCATGTGGTCTGTGTACAAGTCACTGTGGCGTATGCGGTCCTACACAGCCTTGCTATAGACGTGACGAGCCTCCGCTATGTTGCAATGGAGAACAGGTTCAGTACGGAGCTGCCGAGAAAATTCAGCTGGAAAGCTCGTTGCAGAAAAGCATCGTTCTCTGTGTCCAGCGGCAAAGCGTCCATCGTGGGTGCTGAAGAATCGATTTCACAGGCTGTGGGTCCAGGCGATTTAGAGTGTTAAAGGTCCCAGCGAAAACGAAACGGCGCTGGTCCTTTTACACGCACGCACGCAACCAAATGCAAAGGACGCCGTAGTCGGCAGGATTTGAACCTGCGCGGGGAGACCCCAACGGATTTCAAGTCCGTCACCTTAACCACTCGGCCACGACTACAGCAAGCGCCACGGCCGCTGCCTTCTTGCTACAATCGAACAGGGAGTGCGAGGCGGCGGCGGCAGCGGAGGCAACTTTTTTCAAGTTCGCTCTCCGTTTAAGAAACCTTTTACGCCATACGTGCAAGCACACACACACACACCTCAGAGGACTTAAGGGTGGCTTCAAGTTGGAATGATAAAGTCTCCCCGTTCGGACATGAAAACAGAACGTTCTTAGACAGAAAGCAATCAACAACAGAGACATCTGGACGACGATTTTAGTCACTGCACTTTGAATAGCATTTTTACTCCAGTTACAGGAGATGCACCAATGGCCCTTGACCTACGCTCTTACCAATGCCTTGAACATTCAAACAAAACAGCCCTCAAGTCCTGCGGTTTAATATAACGCTGTTACGTGTCGAGGCAGTATTTGACTCTGTCCTACCGTTGAGACACGGGGCGTATATGGAAATGAACACATGCTACGGATCGTCTCTAATCGGTCCCTACAGTTGGAAGGCTCCTTGAAGCGTGCACCCCCATCATTCATCTTTGCGCATCTGTGAAAGGTAGACTCTTGAGCAATGTTTGAGCCAGCTCTAAGGCAACTAGTGCTATTGGACAGACACCTCTGGAAGATCCTAAGAGTCTCTTAACACCACTTCCAGCAGCAAGCTTAATTGTTCGCTGGAGGTCTCCCACCCAGGTACTGACCAGGCAAAGAATCACCAGTACATTGAATGAGGAAGTTAATCCTGAAATCCAATTACATATCTCAAGGTAAGACAAATCCATAAGAACATGTCTTAGTATTACTTCGTTTACATTAGTATGGCACTGAGTTGGAGCTCCTCTTTAAGCTGTGGTTTAGTTTTGCATTCATGTGTTTCTAGAGCAGTTATTTATGGGGGTGGGTGGGTCTTCCACAGAGGCTCAGGACAAATCCCCCGCCTGAAAGTCTAATGTGTGCGTTCAGACAGTCACAGGTCAAGAGCCAGGCAGGAGGACAATGGACAGAAGAGCCAACGAACTAAAAATAAAAGAACAGATATGAAAAAGCCACCATCTTTTTCTTTTTGACATTTTCCGACTTTCATGCAAGCCAGGACAAAGTTGCTCGTAGCTACTTGTGGATTCAAATACTCTATCGAGTGCTTTGATGAGTTTTTGCAATTTGATTGTCGTCCTATCAGCCTGTTTCTGTTTTTTTTTTTCAATCTTGGGATGGAAAGTATGAGGGAAATGATGGAGCAATCAATAACCGCTCCGGAAAAATGGCAGAATGAAATGGTCCGTCACTAAGGACATTTGTGAAGCAGAGGAGTGACATCACCACAAAGGCGACACATTCTGCTGATGGTTTTGGTGAATAATGATTGAGGTGCGTTAAGAGAAAGGTAGCTGTGTCAGCATGCGTAGGCTGCAAAGGATCAAGCAAAGGTTTACTCCATGCTGAAAAGAGAAGAAAAGAAGCACAACGTTTCGACTGTGGAGCCTTCTGCGCCATCTTCTTTAGCGGTGATGATGTTTACATTGGAAAAACTGAGACATGCGTCCCTGGGTGGGCTTGAACCACCAACCTTTCGGTTAACAGCCGAACGCGCTAACCGATTGCGCCACAGAGACTGACGGCCGCTTGTGCTCCCTACATTTGCAGGTTTATGGTCAAAGAAAACAATCACTTGCGCTTCTTGCAGCCGGCAATCTTTTTCCACTGACAACCAAGAAATGGATTTCATCTTTCACAAGCTGTATGGATTTCTTCAAAAACAAGTTATTCCAGAAAGGAAATGAATTCTTGCATTAAACTGAACCAAGCTGTACATGTTTGTCTGAAATGATACATTCGGCACAACAAGACACGGAGAGAGGCACCGCTGGTATTCAGACCCAGGATCGCCTGCTTACTAGGCGGGCACTTTAAGCCACTAGGGAACAGCGCCAGCGGAGCACCGCGCTTTTACAGACACTTGGACACATCTGCGTTCGGTGTGCACTTAACCTGCTCTCTGAACCCGTTGCCTCCGTCCCATTTAATAGCAGAACTGACGCCAAGAGAAATGATGAGAAATGGCATTTATCGGGCACTTTTCATATCCAAGGAGCTCAATGCCCTTGACACCTCCCCAAGGCGACAGAGCTGTGCATTCTTTGGCGACACCATTTTTTCTTTTGTTTAATTTCTATACTTATTGATAGAATAAAAACGATATGTCATGTACTGTAAGGGAAATGTCTCTTTTCATGGGGAAAGCTAGCACCAGCAAATGTTGTGTTTAGAAGAAGTGATTTAACATGACACGTGACCTAATTTACCGGAGCAAAAGCTCACCCAGCAAGCCCTGCTTTACTTCTACAGGAGAGAAGTACTGTAGAGTCTGCAAGATGTTCAGCTGGGTAGCTACGTCAGCATGCCTCGGCTGCAAAGGAACAAGTACTAGGTTTATTGCATGCTGAAAAGAGAAGAATGGAAACACAGCGTTTCGACTGTGAGGTCTTCTCACACCTGAAGAAGCCTCACACCTGTAAAAGGCTCCATGGTTTTCTTTCTTCTCTTTTCAACATGGAATACACCTATTGTCTGCAAGATGTGACAATTTCATGGTGTTTTGGAAGAAAACCTTTTTTCTTTGAATTCAAAATCAATCGGAATTTCAGCACAACACATCAACACTTTTTCTGTTTTAAGGAGATGATATTTTAAACCTGACAAAAATAGTAGGAAACACAAGTTTCTTGCTGTGAAAATTTAGATGGGGAAGTGTACTACTAGTAGCAGTGTAGAGCTCTCTGTGGTGGAGTGCAAGCGCATGTTCTATGGGCCAGTGGCGTAATGGATAACGCGTCTGACTTCGGATCAGAAGATTGTAGGTTCGAGTCCTGCCTGGCTCGTGAGGCTTTTAAACCTCTCAGGTTCCTAGGTAACAGGTTGCCGTCATGTATATGAACTATAGAAAAGCATTTGCCACAACCCGTAAATTAGCACGCAAGTGCGGGCTGGTGAACACAGAACTGTATGGAGATCATCTCCAGCTCCGAGCTCAATTGCAATGAAAAAACATGCAGAACAGAACTGGAGAGCAGCTGAATTTGTGCTCAGTAGGGTGGGGAGGACTCAGCATTGCTATTGTTCTAATTGGCATGAACTGCAGGGGATCTGAATCAGAACATGTCAGTCAGTTTGATCATTGCGTCAATATGTAGGCCACGTTAATACAGAATTATTACTTTGTCTGTCTCGTCTTTGTATATAGCTGAATGTCCCTGACAATTTCATGTTAGTTTTTAAGAACGACATTGGTGCTAATATATACATATATAGCATATAAGGAACACGTAAAAGTTTAGTCCATGCTGAAAAGATAAGAAAACCGCCACAACGTTTCATCTTGGAATAAATCTTTACTTGTTGTTTTGCAGCCTACCCATTCTGACCTAACTCCTCCCTTGAAATTCCCTAACAGATAAGGGTACGTAACGGCTCATGCGATGCTCAGTTGCAATTTGTCCCAAAACAAACAAGAACAGCAGCTGAGGGTTTGAGTTTGAACATGCACTGTATTAAAGCAGCTTTTATTTCCATTGATAAATGCTAGATATTCCTACAGAGATTCTCCAGGTGAGTAAGCGATTCCTGTTTCTGTTTCTATTTCTGTTTCATATATACAGTATATATATGTTACATGTGTCTCTGCAATAGTATAAATGTGTTATACACTATCAGGGGCTGCTTTTTTGTGCACCTCATCTACAACAAGGGTTTTTTTTTCATTTATGTTTGTGGACCTTCACCATTTGAGGAAGTGAGTTAGATAAGAAAGTTACAGGTATGGTGAGCAATGACTGACAAAGGCACGTACTGCGTATTCCTTACAGAAGTGTAAGCAATTTGTTCTAAAAAACACCGGCTAAAGTCCAACATCGTTAGCAATCTTATTACTTAAACAGAATTAACATCAATAAACTGTAAGGTGCTGGTACATGCGAGTAGATTTGATCTTCTATTAAACAAAAATGCAATTACAGCTCTAAAAAGGTCAACCTAGACTTCTGTAACAGATCTGTTCAGGTCATCGCTGTTTCTCTGACCTTGTGAGTCTTTGGAATTTTAAAAGTGTATTTTGCTTGCCTTTCATGTGGTCTGTGTACAAGTCACTGTGGCGTATGCGGTCCTACACAGCCTTGCTATAGACGTGACGAGCCTCCGCTATGTTGCAATGGAGAACAGGTTCAGTACGGAGCTGCCGAGAAAATTCAGCTGGAAAGCTCGTTGCAGAAAAGCATCGTTCTCTGTGTCCAGCGGCAAAGCGTCCATCGTGGGTGCTGAAGAATCGATTTCACAGGCTGTGGGTCCAGGCGATTTAGAGTGTTAAAGGTCCCAGCGAAAACGAAATGGCGCTGGTCCTTTTACACGCACGCACGCAACCAAATGCAAAGGACGCCGTAGTCGGCAGGATTTGAACCTGCGCGGGGAGACCCCAACGGATTTCAAGTCCGTCACCTTAACCACTCGGCCACGACTACAGCAAGCGCCACGGCCGCTGCCTTCTTGCTACAATCGAACAGGGAGTGCGAGGCGGCGGCGGCAGCGGAGGCAACTTTTTTCAAGTTCGCTCTCCGTTTAAGAAACCTTTTACGCCATACGTGCAAGCACACACACACACACCTCAGAGGACTTAAGGGTGGCTTCAAGTTGGAATGATAAAGTCTCCCCGTTCGGACATGAAAACAGAACGTTCTTAGACAGAAAGCAATCAACAACAGAGACATCTGGACGACGATTTTAGTCACTGCACTTTGAATAGCATTTTTACTCCAGTTACAGGAGATGCACCAATGGCCCTTGACCTACGCTCTTACCAATGCCTTGAACATTCAAACAAAACAGCCCTCAAGTCCTGCGGTTTAATATAACGCTGTTACGTGTCGAGGCAGTATTTGACTCTGTCCTACCGTTGAGACACGGGGCGTATATGGAAATGAACACATGCTACGGATCGTCTCTAATCGGTCCCTACAGTTGGAAGGCTCCTTGAAGCGTGCACCCCCATCATTCATCTTTGCGCATCTGTGAAAGGTAGACTCTTGAGCAATGTTTGAGCCAGCTCTAAGGCAACTAGTGCTATTGGACAGACACCTCTGGAAGATCCTAAGAGTCTCTTAACACCACTTCCAGCAGCAAGCTTAATTGTTCGCTGGAGGTCTCCCACCCAGGTACTGACCAGGCAAAGAATCACCAGTACATTGAATGAGGAAGTTAATCCTGAAATCCAATTACATATCTCAAGGTAAGACAAATCCATAAGAACATGTCTTAGTATTACTTCGTTTACATTAGTATGGCACTGAGTTGGAGCTCCTCTTTAAGCTGTGGTTTAGTTTTGCATTCATGTGTTTCTAGAGCAGTTATTTATGGGGGTGGGTGGGTCTTCCACAGAGGCTCAGGACAAATCCCCCGCCTGAAAGTCTAATGTGTGCGTTCAGACAGTCACAGGTCAAGAGCCAGGCAGGAGGACAATGGACAGAAGAGCCAACGAACTAAAAATAAA